>NC_140253.1:12623181-13050681 GCF_949987555.1 Borostomias antarcticus
GGGATGGACAGTAGCTAGCACATTGGTTTGATAGTAGCATAGTTGGGATGGACAGTAGCTAGCACATAGGTTTGATAGCATAGTTGGGATGGACAGTAGCTAGCACATTGGTTTGATAGTAGCATAGTTGGGATGGACAGTTGCTAGCACATTGGTTTGATAGTAGCATAGTTGGGATGGACAGTAGCTAGCACATTGGTTTGATAGTAGCATAGTTGGGATGGACAGTAGCTAGCACATTGGTTTGATAGTAGCATAGTTGGGATGGACAGTAGCTAGCACATTGGTTTGATAGTAGCATAGTTGGGATAGACAGTAGCTAGCACATTGGTTTGATAGTAGCATAGTTGGGATAGACAGTAGCTAGCACATTGGTTTGATAGTAGCATAGTTGGGATGGACAGTAGCTAGCACATTGGTTTGCTAGTAGCATAGTTGGGATGGACAGTAGCTAGCACATTGGTTTGATAGTAGCATAGTTGGGATGGACAGGAGCTAGCACATTGGTTTGATAGTAGCATAGTTGGGATGGACAGTAGCTAGCACATTGGTTTGATAGTAGCATAGTTGGGATTGACAGTAGCTAGCACATAGGTTTGATAGCATAGTTGGGATGGACAGTAGCTAGCACATTGGTTTGCTAGTAGCATAGTTGGGATGGACAGTAGCTAGCACATTGGTTTGATAGTAGCATAGTTGGGATGGACAGGAGCTAGCACATTGGTTTGATAGTAGCATTTTTGGGATGGACAGTAGCTAGCACATTGGTTTGATAGTAGCATAGTTGGGATTGACAGTAGCTAGCACATAGGTTTGATAGCATAGTTGGGATGGACAGTAGCTAGCACATTGGTTTGATAGTAGCATAGTTGGGATGGACAGTAGCTAGCACATTGGTTTGATAGTAGCATAGTTGGGATGGACAGTAGCTAGCACATTGGTTTGATAGTAGCATAGTTGGGATGTACAGTAGCTAGCACATTGGTTTGATAGCATATTTGGGATGGACAGTAGCTAGCACATTGGTTTGATAGTAGCATAGTTGGGATGGACAGTAGCTATCACATTGGTTTGATATTAGCATAGTTGGGATAGACAGTAGCTAGCACATAGGTTTGATAGCATAGTTGGGATGGACAGTAGCTAGCACATTGGTTTGATAGTAGCATAGTTGGGATGGACAGTAGCTAGCACATTGGTTTGATAGTAGCATAGTTGGGATGGACAGTAGCTAGCACATTGGTTTGATAGTTGCATAGTTGGGATGGACAGTAGCTAGCACATTGGTTTGATAGCATAGTTGGGATGGACAGTAGCTAGCACATTGGTTTGATAGTAGCATAGTTGGGATGGACAGTAGCTAGCACATTGGTTTGATAGTAGCATAGTTGGGATAGACAGTAGCTAGCACATTGGTTTGATAGTAGCATAGTTGGGATGGACAGTAGCTAGCACATTGGTTTGATAGTAGCATAGTTGGGATGGACAACAGCTAGCACATTGGTTTGATAGTAGCATAGTTGGGATGGACAGGAGCTAGCACATTGGTTTGATAGTAGCATAGTTGGGATGTACAGTAGCTAGCACATTGGTTTGATAGCATAGTTGGGATGGACAGTAGCTAGCATATTGGTTTGATAGTAGCATAGTTGGGATGGACAGTAGCTAGCACATTGGTTTGATAGTAGCATAGTTGGGATGGACAGTAGCTAGCACATTGGTTTGATAGTAGCATAGTTGGGATGTACAGTAGCTAGCACATTGGTTTGATAGCATATTTGGGATGGACAGTAGCTAGCACATTGGTTTGATAGTAGCATAGTTGGGATGGACAGTAGCTATCACATTGGTTTGATATTAGCATAGTTGGGATGGACAGTAGCTAGCACATAGGTTTGATAGCATAGTTGGGATGGAAAGTAGCTAGCACATTGGTTTGATAGTAGCATAGTTGGGATGGACAGTAGCTAGCACATTGGTTTGATAGTAGCATAGTTGGGATGGACAGTAGCTAGCACATTGGTTTGATAGCATAGTTGGGATGGACAGTAGCTAGCACATTGGTTTGATAGTAGCATAGTTGGGATGGACAGTAGCTAGCACATTGGTTTGATAGTAGCATAGTTGGGATAGACAGTAGCTAGCACATTGGTTTGATAGTAGCATAGTTGGGATGGACAGTAGCTAGCACATTGGTTTGATAGTAGCATAGTTGGGATGGACAACAGCTAGCACATTGGTTTGATAGTAGCATAGTTGGGATGGACAGGAGCTAGCACATTGGTTTGATAGTAGCATAGTTGGGATGGACAGTAGCTAGCACATTGGTTTGATAGTAGCATAGTTGGGATTGACAGTAGCTAGCACATAGGTTTGATAGCATAGTTAGGATGGACAGTAGCTAGCACATTGGTTTGATAGTAGCATAGTTGGGATGGACAGTAGCTAGCACATTGGTTTGATAGTAGCATAGTTGGGATGGACAGTAGCTAGCACATTGGTTTGATAGTAGCATAGTTGGGATGTACAGTAGCTAGCACATTGGTTTGATAGCATATTTGGGATGGACAGTAGCTAGCACATTGGTTTGATAGTAGCATAGTTGGGATGGACAGTAGCTATCACATTGGTTTGATAGTAGCATAGTTGGGATGGACAGTAGCTAGCACATAGGTTTGATAGCATAGTTGGGATGGACAGTAGCTAGCACATTGGTTTGATAGTAGCATAGTTGGGATGGACAGTAGCTAGCACATTGGTTTGATAGTAGCATAGTTGGGATAGACAGTAGCTAGCACATTGGTTTGATAGTAGCATAGTTGGGATGGACAGTAGCTAGCACATTGGTTTGCTAGTAGCATAGTTGGGATGGACAGTAGCTAGCACATTGGTTTGATAGTAGCGTAGTTGGGATGGACAGGAGCTAGCACATTGGTTTGATAGTAGCATAGTTGGGATGGACAGTAGCTAGCACATTGGTTTGACAGTAGGATAGTTGGGATGGACAGTAGCTAGCACATAGGTTTGATAGCATAGTTGGGATGGACAGTAGCTAGCACATTGGTTTGATAGTAGCATAGTTGGGATGGACAGTAGCTAGCACATTGGTTTGATAGTAGCATAGTTGGGATGTACAGTAGCTAGCACATTGGTTTGATAGCATAGTTGGGATGGACAGTAGCTAGCATATTGGTTTGATAGTAGCATAGTTGGGATGGACAGTGGCTAGCACATTGGTTTGATAGTAGCATAGTTGGGATAGACAGTAGCTAGCACATTGGTTTGATAGTAGCATAGTTGGGATGGACAGTAGCTAGCACATTGGTTTGATAGTAGCATAGTTGGGATGGACAGTAGCTAGCACATTGGTTTGATAGTAGCATAGTTGGGATGGACAGTAGCTAGCACATTGGTTTGATAGTAGCATAGTTGGGATGGACAGTAGCTAGCACATTGGTTTGATAGTAGCAGAGTTGGGATGGACAGTAGTTAGCACATTGGTTTGATAGTGGCATAGTTGGGATAGACAGTAGCTAGCACATTGGTTTGATAGTAGCATAGTTGGGATGTACAGTAGCTAGCACATTGGTTTGATAGCATATTTGGGATGGACAGTAGCTAGCACATTGGTTTGATAGTAGCATAGTTGGGATGGACAGTAGCTATCACATTGGTTTGATAGTAGCATAGTTGGGATGGACAGTAGCTAGCACATAGGTTTGATAGCATAGTTGGGATGGACAGTAGCTAGCACATTGGTTTGATAGTAGCATAGTTGGGATGGACAGTAGCTAGCACATTGGTTTGATAGTAGCATAGTTGGGATGGACAGTAGCTAGCACATTGGTTTGATAGTTGCATAGTTGGGATGGACAGTAGCTAGCACATTGGTTTGATAGCATAGTTGGGATGGACAGTAGCTAGCACATTGGTTTGATAGTAGCATAGTTGGGATAGACAGTAGCTAGCACATTGGTTTGATAGTAGCATAGTTGGGATAGACAGTAGCTAGCACATTGGTTTGATAGTAGCATAGTTGGGATGGACAGTAGCTAGCACATTGGTTTGATAGTAGCATAGTTGGGATGGACAACAGCTAGCACATTGGTTTGATAGTAGCATAGTTGGGATGGACAGGAGCTAGCACATTGGTTTGATAGTAGCATAGTTGGGATGGACAGTAGCTAGCACATTGGTTTGATAGTAGCATAGTTGGGATTGACAGTAGCTAGCACATAGGTTTGATAGCATAGTTAGGATGGACAGTAGCTAGCACATTGGTTTGATAGTAGCATAGTTGGGATGGACAGTAGCTAGCACATTGGTTTGATAGTAGCATAGTTGGGATGGACAGTAGCTAGCACATTGGTTTGATAGTAGCATAGTTGGGATGTACAGTAGCTAGCACATTGGTTTGATAGCATATTTGGGATGGACAGTAGCTAGCACATTGGTTTGATAGTAGCATAGTTGGGATGGACAGTAGCTATCACATTGGTTTGATAGTAGCATAGTTGGGATGGACAGTAGCTAGCACATAGGTTTGATAGCATAGTTGGGATGGACAGTAGCTAGCACATTGGTTTGATAGTAGCATAGTTGGGATGGACAGTAGCTAGCACATTGGTTTGATAGTAGCATAGTTGGGATAGACAGTAGCTAGCACATTGGTTTGATAGTAGCATAGTTGGGATGGACAGTAGCTAGCACATTGGTTTGCTAGTAGCATAGTTGGGATGGACAGTAGCTAGCACATTGGTTTGATAGTAGCATAGTTGGGATGTACAGTAGCTAGCACATTGGTTTGATAGCATATTTGGGATGGACAGTAGCTAGCACATTGGTTTGATAGTAGCATAGTTGGGATGGACAGTAGCTATCACATTGGTTTGATATTAGCATAGTTGGGATGGACAGTAGCTAGCACATAGGTTTGATAGCATAGTTGGGATGGACAGTAGCTAGCACATTGGTTTGATAGTAGCATAGTTGGGATGGACAGTAGCTAGCACATTGGTTTGATAGTAGCATAGTTGGGATGGACAGTAGCTAGCACATTGGTTTGATAGTTGCATAGTTGGGATGGACAGTAGCTAGCACATTGGTTTGATAGCATAGTTGGGATGGACAGTAGCTAGCACATTGGTTTGATAGTAGCATAGTTGGGATGGACAGTAGCTAGCACATTGGTTTGATAGTAGCATAGTTGGGATAGACAGTAGCTAGCACATTGGTTTGATAGTAGCATAGTTGGGATTGACAGTAGCTAGCACATAGGTTTGATAGCATAGTTGGGATGGACAGTAGCTAGCACATTGGTTTGATAGTAGCATAGTTGGGATGGACAGTAGCTAGCACATTGGTTTGATAGTAGCATAGTTGGGATGGACAGTAGCTAGAACATTGGTTTGATAGTAGCTTAGTTGGGATGTACAGTAGCTAGCACATTGGTTTGATAGCATATTTGGGATGGACAGTAGCTAGCACATTGGTTTGATAGTAGCATAGTTGGGATGGACAGTAGCTATCACATTGGTTTGATATTAGCATAGTTGGGATGGACAGTAGCTAGCACATAGGTTTGATAGCATAGTTGGGATGGACAGTAGCTAGCACATTGGTTTGATAGTAGCATAGTTGGGATGGACAGTAGCTAGCACATTGGTTTGATAGTAGCATAGTTGGGATGGACAGTAGCTAGCACATTGGTTTGATAGTTGCATAGTTGGGATGGACAGTAGCTAGCACATTGGTTTGATAGCATAGTTGGGATGGACAGTAGCTAGCACATTGGTTTGATAGTAGCATAGTTGGGATGGACAGTAGCTAGCACATTGGTTTGATAGTAGCATAGTTGGGATAGACAGTAGCTAGCACATTGGTTTGATAGTAGCATAGTTGGGATGGACAGTAGCTAGCACATTGGTTTGATAGTAGCATAGTTGGGATGGACAACAGCTAGCACATTGGTTTGATAGTAGCATAGTTGGGATGGACAGGAGCTAGCACATTGGTTTGATAGTAGCATAGTTGGGATGTACAGTAGCTAGCACATTGGTTTAATAGCATAGTTGGGATGGACAGTAGCTAGCATATTGGTTTGATAGTAGCATAGTTGGGATGGACAGTAGCTAGCACATTGGTTTGATAGTAGCATAGTTGGGATTGACAGTAGCTAGCACATAGGTTTGATAGCATAGTTGGGATGGACAGTAGCTAGCACATTGGTTTGATAGTAGCATAGTTGGGATGGACAGTAGCTAGCACATTGGTTTGATAGTAGCATAGTTGGGATGGACAGTAGCTAGCACATTGGTTTGATAGTAGCATAGTTGGGATGTACAGTAGCTAGCACATTGGTTTGATAGCATATTTGGGATGGACAGTAGCTAGCACATTGGTTTGATAGTAGCATAGTTGGGATGGACAGTAGCTATTACATTGGTTTGATATTAGCATAGTTGGGATGGACAGTAGCTAGCACATAGGTTTGATAGCATAGTTGGGATGGACAGTAGCTAGCACATTGGTTTGATAGTAGCATAGTTGGGATGGACAGTAGCTAGCACATTGGTTTGATAGTAGCATAGTTGGGATGGACAGTAGCTAGCACATTGGTTTGATAGTTGCATAGTTGGGATGGACAGTAGCTAGCACATTGGTTTGATAGCATAGTTGGGATGGACAGTAGCTAGCACATTGGTTTGATAGTAGCATAGTTGGGATGGACAGTAGCTAGCACATTGGTTTGATAGTAGCATAGTTGGGATAGACAGTAGCTAGCACATTGGTTTGATAGTAGCATAGTTGGGATGGACAGTAGCTAGCACATTGGTTTGATAGTAGCATAGTTGGGATGGACAACAGCTAGCACATTGGTTTGATAGTAGCATAGTTGGGATGGACAGGAGCTAGCACATTGGTTTGATAGTAGCATAGTTGGGATGGACAGTAGCTAGCACATTGGTTTGATAGTAGCATAGTTGGGATGGACAGGAGCTAGCACATTGGTTTGATAGTAGCATAGTTGGGATGGACAGTAGCTAGCACATAGGTTTGATAGTAGCATAGTTGGGATTGACAGTAGCTAGCACATAGGTTTGATAGCATAGTTAGGATGGACAGTAGCTAGCACATTGGTTTGATAGTAGCATAGTTGGGATGGACAGTAGCTAGCACATTGGTTTGATAGTAGCATAGTTGGGATGGACAGTAGCTAGCACATTGGTTTGATAGTAGCATAGTTGGGATGTACAGTAGCTAGCACATTGGTTTGATAGTAGCATAGTTGGGATGGACAGTAGCTATCACATTGGTTTGATAGTAGCATAGTTGGGATGGACAGTAGCTAGCACATAGGTTTGATAGCATAGTTGGGATGGACAGTAGCTAGCACATTGGTTTGATAGTAGCATAGTTGGGATGGACAGTAGCTAGCACATTGGTTTGATAGTAGCATAGTTGGGATAGACAGTAGCTAGAACATTGGTTTGATAGTAGCATAGTTGGGATGGACAGTAGCTAGCACATTGGTTTGCTAGTAGCATAGTTGGGATGGACAGTAGCTAGCACATTGGTTTGATAGTAGCGTAGTTGGGATGGACAGGAGCTAGCACATTGGTTTGATAGTAGCATAGTTGGGATGGACAGTAGCTAGCACATTGGTTTGACAGTAGGATAGTTGGGATGGACAGTAGCTAGCACATAGGTTTGATAGCATAGTTGGGATGGACAGTAGCTAGCACATTGGTTTGATAGTAGCATAGTTGGGATGGACAGTAGCTAGCACATTGGTTTGATAGTAGCATAGTTGGGATGTACAGTAGCTAGCACATTGGTTTGATAGCATAGTTGGGATGGACAGTAGCTAGCATATTGGTTTGATAGTAGCATAGTTGGGATGGACAGTAGCTAGCACATTGGTTTGATAGTAGCATAGTTGGGATAGACAGTAGCTAGCACATTGGTTTGATAGTAGCATAGTTGGGATGGACAGTAGCTAGCACATTGGTTTGATAGTAGCATAGTTGGGATGGACAGTAGCTAGCACATTGGTTTGATAGTAGCATAGTTGGGATGGACAGTAGCTAGCACATTGGTTTGATAGTAGCATAGTTGGGATAGACAGTAGCTAGCACATTGGTTTGATAGTAGCATAGTTGGGATGGACAGTAGCTAGCACATTGGTTTGATAGTAGCATAGTTGGGATGGACAACAGCTAGCACATTGGTTTGATAGTAGCATAGTTGGGATGGACAGGAGCTAGCACATTGGTTTGATAGTAGCATAGTTGGGATGGACAGTAGCTAGCACATTGGTTTGATAGTAGCATAGTTGGGATTGACAGTAGCTAGCACATAGGTTTGATAGCATAGTTAGGATGGACAGTAGCTAGCACATTGGTTTGATAGTAGCATAGTTGGGATGGACAGTAGCTAGCACATTGGTTTGATAGTAGCATAGTTGGGATGGACAGTAGCTAGCACATTGGTTTGATAGTAGCATAGTTGGGATGTACAGTAGCTAGCACATTGGTTTGATAGCATATTTGGGATGGACAGTAGCTAGCACATTGGTTTGATAGTAGCATAGTTGGGATGGACAGTAGCTATCACATTGGTTTGATAGTAGCATAGTTGGGATGGACAGTAGCTAGCACATAGGTTTGATAGCATAGTTGGGATGGACAGTAGCTAGCACATTGGTTTGATAGTAGCATAGTTGGGATGGACAGTAGCTAGCACATTGGTTTGATAGTAGCATAGTTGGGATAGACAGTAGCTAGCACATTGGTTTGATAGTAGCATAGTTGGGATGGACAGTAGCTAGCACATTGGTTTGCTAGTAGCATAGTTGGGATGGACAGTAGCTAGCACATTGGTTTGATAGTAGCATAGTTGGGATGTACAGTAGCTAGCACATTGGTTTGATAGCATATTTGGGATGGACAGTAGCTAGCACATTGGTTTGATAGTAGCATAGTTGGGATGGACAGTAGCTATCACATTGGTTTGATATTAGCATAGTTGGGATGGACAGTAGCTAGCACATAGGTTTGATAGCATAGTTGGGATGGACAGTAGCTAGCACATTGGTTTGATAGTAGCATAGTTGGGATGGACAGTAGCTAGCACATTGGTTTGATAGTAGCATAGTTGGGATGGACAGTAGCTAGCACATTGGTTTGATAGTAGCATAGTTGGGATAGACAGTAGCTAGCACATTGGTTTGATAGTAGCATAGTTGGGATGGACAGTAGCTAGCACATTGGTTTGATAGTAGCATAGTTGGGATGGACAACAGCTAGCACATTGGTTTGATAGTAGCATAGTTGGGATGGACAGGAGCTAGCACATTGGTTTGATAGTAGCATAGTTGGGATGTACAGTAGCTAGCACATTGGTTTAATAGCATAGTTGGGATGGACAGTAGCTAGCATATTGGTTTGATAGTAGCATAGTTGGGATGGACAGTAGCTAGCACATTGGTTTGATAGTAGCATAGTTGGGATTGACAGTAGCTAGCACATAGGTTTGATAGCATAGTTGGGATGGACAGTAGCTAGCACATTGGTTTGATAGTAGCATAGTTGGGATGGACAGTAGCTAGCACATTGGTTTGATAGTAGCATAGTTGGGATGGACAGTAGCTAGCACATTGGTTTGATAGTAGCATAGTTGGGATGTACAGTAGCTAGCACATTGGTTTGATAGCATATTTGGGATGGACAGTAGCTAGCACATTGGTTTGATAGTAGCATAGTTGGGATGGACAGTAGCTATTACATTGGTTTGATATTAGCATAGTTGGGATGGACAGTAGCTAGCACATAGGTTTGATAGCATAGTTGGGATGGACAGTAGCTAGCACATTGGTTTGATAGTAGCATAGTTGGGATGGACAGTAGCTAGCACATTGGTTTGATAGTAGCATAGTTGGGATGGACAGTAGCTAGCACATTGGTTTGATAGTTGCATAGTTGGGATGGACAGTAGCTAGCACATTGGTTTGATAGCATAGTTGGGATGGACAGTAGCTAGCACATTGGTTTGATAGTAGCATAGTTGGGATGGACAGTAGCTAGCACATTGGTTTGATAGTAGCATAGTTGGGATAGACAGTAGCTAGCACATTGGTTTGATAGTAGCATAGTTGGGATGGACAGTAGCTAGCACATTGGTTTGATAGTAGCATAGTTGGGATGGACAACAGCTAGCACATTGGTTTGATAGTAGCATAGTTGGGATGGACAGGAGCTAGCACATTGGTTTGATAGTAGCATAGTTGGGATGGACAGTAGCTAGCACATAGGTTTGATAGTAGCATAGTTGGGATTGACAGTAGCTAGCACATAGGTTTGATAGCATAGTTAGGATGGACAGTAGCTAGCACATTGGTTTGATAGTAGCATAGTTGGGATGGACAGTAGCTAGCACATTGGTTTGATAGTAGCATAGTTGGGATGGACAGTAGCTAGCACATTGGTTTGATAGTAGCATAGTTGGGATGTACAGTAGCTAGCACATTGGTTTGATAGTAGCATAGTTGGGATGGACAGTAGCTATCACATTGGTTTGATAGTAGCATAGTTGGGATGGACAGTAGCTAGCACATAGGTTTGATAGCATAGTTGGGATGGACAGTAGCTAGCACATTGGTTTGATAGTAGCATAGTTGGGATGGACAGTAGCTAGCACATTGGTTTGATAGTAGCATAGTTGGGATAGACAGTAGCTAGCACATTGGTTTGATAGTAGCATAGTTGGGATGGACAGTAGCTAGCACATTGGTTTGCTAGTAGCATAGTTGGGATGGACAGTAGCTAGCACATTGGTTTGATAGTAGCGTAGTTGGGATGGACAGGAGCTAGCACATTGGTTTGATAGTAGCATAGTTGGGATGGACAGTAGCTAGCACATTGGTTTGACAGTAGGATAGTTGGGATGGACAGTAGCTAGCACATAGGTTTGATAGCATAGTTGGGATGGACAGTAGCTAGCACATTGGTTTGATAGTAGCATAGTTGGGATGGACAGTAGCTAGCACATTGGTTTGATAGTAGCATAGTTGGGATGTACAGTAGCTAGCACATTGGTTTGATAGCATAGTTGGGATGGACAGTAGCTAGCATATTGGTTTGATAGTAGCCTAGTTGGGATGGACAGTAGCTAGCACATTGGTTTGATAGTAGCATAGTTGGGATAGACAGTAGCTAGCACATTGGTTTGATAGTAGCATAGTTGGGATGGACAGTAGCTAGCACATTGGTTTGATAGTAGCATAGTTGGGATGGACAGTAGCTAGCACATTGGTTTGATAGTAGCATAGTTGGGATGGACAGTAGCTAGCACATTGGTTTGATAGTAGCATAGTTGGGATGGACAGTAGCTAGCACATTGGTTTGATAGTAGCAGAGTTGGGATGGACAGTAGTTAGCACATTGGTTTGATAGTGGCATAGTTGGGATAGACAGTAGCTAGCACATTGGTTTGATAGTAGCATAGTTGGGATGGACAGTAGCTAGCACATTGGTTTGATAGTAGCATAGTTGGGATGGACAGTAGCTAGCACATTGGTTTGATAGTAGCATAGTTGGGATGGACAGTAGCTAGCACATAGGTTTGATAGCATAGTTGGGATGGACAGTAGCTAGCACATTGGTTTGATAGTAGCATAGTTGGGATGGACAGTAGCTAGCACATTGGTTTGATAGTAGCATAGTTGGGATAGACAGTAGCTAGCACATTGGTTTGATAGTAGCATAGTTGGGATGGACAGTAGCTAGCACATTGGTTTGCTAGTAGCATAGTTGGGATGGACAGTAGCTAGCACATTGGTTTGATAGTAGCGTAGTTGGGATGGACAGGAGCTAGCACATTGGTTTGATAGTAGCATAGTTGGGATGGACAGTAGCTAGCACATTGGTTTGACAGTAGGATAGTTGGGATGGACAGTAGCTAGCACATAGGTTTGATAGCATAGTTGGGATGGACAGTAGCTAGCACATTGGTTTGATAGTAGCATAGTTGGGATGGACAGTAGCTAGCACATTGGTTTGATAGTAGCATAGTTGGGATGTACAGTAGCTGGCACATTGGTTTGATAGCATAGTTGGGATGGACAGTAGCTAGCATATTGGTTTGATAGTAGCATAGTTGGGATGGACAGTAGCTAGCACATTGGTTTGATAGTAGCATAGTTGGGATAGACAGTAGCTAGCACATTGGTTTGATAGTAGCATAGTTGGGATGGACAGTAGCTAGCACATTGGTTTGATAGTAGCATAGTTGGGATGGACAGTAGCTAGCACATTGGTTTGATAGTAGCATAGTTGGGATGGACAGTAGCTAGCACATTGGTTTGATAGTAGCATAGTTGGGATGGACAGTAGCTAGCACATTGGTTTGATAGTAGCAGAGTTGGGATGGACAGTAGTTAGCACATTGGTTTGATAGTGGCATAGTTGGGATAGACAGTAGCTAGCACATTGGTTTGATAGTAGCATAGTTGGGATGGACAGTAGCTAGCACATTGGTTTGATAGTAGCATAGTTGGGATGGACAGTAGCTAGCACATTGGTTTGATAGTAGCATAGTTGGGATGGACAGTAGCTAGCACATTGGTTTGATAGTAGCATAGTTGGGATGGACAGTAGCTAGCACATTGGTTTGATAGTAGCATAGTTGGGATGGACAGTAGCTAGCACATTGGTTTGATAGTAGCATAGTTGGGATGGACAGTAGCTAGCACATTGGTTTGATAGTAGCATAGTTGGGATGGACAGTAGCTAGCACATAGGTTTGATAGCATAGTTGGGATGGACAGTAGCTAGCACATTGGTTTGATAGTAGCATAGTTGGGATGGACAGTTGCTAGCACATTGGTTTGATAGTAGCATAGTTGGGATGGACAGTAGCTAGCACATTGGTTTGATAGTAGCATAGTTGGGATGGACAGTAGCTAGCACATTGGTTTGATAGTAGCATAGTTGGGATGGACAGTAGCTAGCACATTGGTTTGATAGTAGCATAGTTGGGATGGACAGTAGCTAGCACATAGGTTTGATAGCATAGTTGGGATGGACAGTAGCTAGCACATTGGTTTGATAGTAGCATAGTTGGGATGGACAGTAGCTAGCACATAGGTTTGATAGCATAGTTGGGATGGACAGTAGCTAGCACATTGGTTTGATAGTAGCATAGTTGGGATGGACAGTTGCTAGCACATTGGTTTGATAGTGGCATAGTTGGGATAGACAGTAGCTAGCACATTGGTTTGATAGCATAGTTGGGATGGACAGTAGCTAGCACATTGGTTTGATAGTAGCATAGTTGGGATAGACAGTAGCTAGCACATTGGTTTGATAGTAGCATAGTTGGGATAGACAGTAGCTAGCACATTGGTTTGATAGTAGCATAGTTGGGATGGACAGTAGCTAGCACATTGGTTTGCTAGTAGCATAGTTGGGATGGACAGTAGCTAGCACATTGGTTTGATAGTAGCATAGTTGGGATGGACAGGAGCTAGCACATTGGTTTGATAGTAGCATAGTTGGGATGGACAGTAGCTAGCACATTGGTTTGATAGTAGGATAGTTGGGATGGACAGTAGCTAGCACATAGGTTTGATAGCATAGTTGGGATGGACAGTAGCTAGCACATTGGTTTGATAGTAGCATAGTTGGGATGGACAGTAGCTAGCACATTGGTTTGATAGTAGCATAGTTGGGATGTACAGTAGCTAGCACATTGGTTTGATAGCATAGTTGGGATGGACAGTAGCTAGCATATTGGTTTGATAGTAGCATAGTTGGGATAGACAGTAGCTAGCACATTGGTTTGATAGTAGCATAGTTGGGATGGACAGTAGCTAGCACATTGGTTTGCTAGTAGCATAGTTGGGATGGACAGTAGCTAGCACATTGGTTTGATAGTAGCATAGTTGGGATGTACAGTAGCTAGCACATTGGTTTGATAGCATATTTGGGATGGACAGTAGCTAGCACATTGGTTTGATAGTAGCATAGTTGGGATGGACAACAGCTAGCACATTGGTTTGATAGTAGCATAGTTGGGATGGACAGGAGCTAGCACATTGGTTTGATAGTAGCATAGTTGGGATGTACAGTAGCTAGCACATTGGTTTGATAGCATAGTTGGGATGGACAGTAGCTAGCACATTGGTTTGATAGTAGCATAGTTGGGATGGACAGTAGCTAGCACATTGGTTTGATAGTAGCATAGTTGGGATGTACAGTAGCTAGCACATTGGTTTGATAGCATATTTGGGATGGACAGTAGCTAGCACATTGGTTTGATAGTAGCATAGTTGGGATGGACAGTAGCTATTACATTGGTTTGATATTAGCATAGTTGGGATGGACAGTAGCTAGCACATAGGTTTGATAGCATAGTTGGGATGGACAGTAGCTAGCACATTGGTTTGATAGTAGCATAGTTGGGATGGACAGTAGCTAGCACATTGGTTTGATAGTAGCATAGTTGGGATGGACAGTAGCTAGCACATTGGTTTGATAGTTGCATAGTTGGGATGGACAGTAGCTAGCACATTGGTTTGATAGCATAGTTGGGATGGACAGTAGCTAGCACATTGGTTTGATAGTAGCATAGTTGGGATGGACAGTAGCTAGCACATTGGTTTGATAGTAGCATAGTTGGGATAGACAGTAGCTAGCACATTGGTTTGATAGTAGCATAGTTGGGATGGACAGTAGCTAGCACATTGGTTTGATAGTAGCATAGTTGGGATGGACAACAGCTAGCACATTGGTTTGATAGTAGCATAGTTGGGATGGACAGGAGCTAGCACATTGGTTTGATAGTAGCATAGTTGGGATGGACAGTAGCTAGCACATAGGTTTGATAGTAGCATAGTTGGGATTGACAGTAGCTAGCACATAGGTTTGATAGCATAGTTAGGATGGACAGTAGCTAGCACATTGGTTTGATAGTAGCATAGTTGGGATGGACAGTAGCTAGCACATTGGTTTGATAGTAGCATAGTTGGGATGGACAGTAGCTAGCACATTGGTTTGATAGTAGCATAGTTGGGATGTACAGTAGCTAGCACATTGGTTTGATAGTAGCATAGTTGGGATGGACAGTAGCTATCACATTGGTTTGATAGTAGCATAGTTGGGATGGACAGTAGCTAGCACATAGGTTTGATAGCATAGTTGGGATGGACAGTAGCTAGCACATTGGTTTGATAGTAGCATAGTTGGGATGGACAGTAGCTAGCACATTGGTTTGATAGTAGCATAGTTGGGATAGACAGTAGCTAGCACATTGGTTTGATAGTAGCATAGTTGGGATGGACAGTAGCTAGCACATTGGTTTGCTAGTAGCATAGTTGGGATGGACAGTAGCTAGCACATTGGTTTGATAGTAGCGTAGTTGGGATGGACAGGAGCTAGCACATTGGTTTGATAGTAGCATAGTTGGGATGGACAGTAGCTAGCACATTGGTTTGACAGTAGGATAGTTGGGATGGACAGTAGCTAGCACATAGGTTTGATAGCATAGTTGGGATGGACAGTAGCTAGCACATTGGTTTGATAGTAGCATAGTTGGGATGGACAGTAGCTAGCACATTGGTTTGATAGTAGCATAGTTGGGATGTACAGTAGCTAGCACATTGGTTTGATAGCATAGTTGGGATGGACAGTAGCTAGCATATTGGTTTGATAGTAGCCTAGTTGGGATGGACAGTAGCTAGCACATTGGTTTGATAGTAGCATAGTTGGGATAGACAGTAGCTAGCACATTGGTTTGATAGTAGCATAGTTGGGATGGACAGTAGCTAGCACATTGGTTTGATAGTAGCATAGTTGGGATGGACAGTAGCTAGCACATTGGTTTGATAGTAGCATAGTTGGGATGGACAGTAGCTAGCACATTGGTTTGATAGTAGCATAGTTGGGATGGACAGTAGCTAGCACATTGGTTTGATAGTAGCAGAGTTGGGATGGACAGTAGTTAGCACATTGGTTTGATAGTGGCATAGTTGGGATAGACAGTAGCTAGCACATTGGTTTGATAGTAGCATAGTTGGGATGGACAGTAGCTAGCACATTGGTTTGATAGTAGCATAGTTGGGATGGACAGTAGCTAGCACATTGGTTTGATAGTAGCATAGTTGGGATGGACAGTAGCTAGCACATAGGTTTGATAGCATAGTTGGGATGGACAGTAGCTAGCACATTGGTTTGATAGTAGCATAGTTGGGATGGACAGTAGCTAGCACATTGGTTTGATAGTAGCATAGTTGGGATAGACAGTAGCTAGCACATTGGTTTGATAGTAGCATAGTTGGGATGGACAGTAGCTAGCACATTGGTTTGCTAGTAGCATAGTTGGGATGGACAGTAGCTAGCACATTGGTTTGATAGTAGCGTAGTTGGGATGGACAGGAGCTAGCACATTGGTTTGATAGTAGCATAGTTGGGATGGACAGTAGCTAGCACATTGGTTTGACAGTAGGATAGTTGGGATGGACAGTAGCTAGCACATAGGTTTGATAGCATAGTTGGGATGGACAGTAGCTAGCACATTGGTTTGATAGTAGCATAGTTGGGATGGACAGTAGCTAGCACATTGGTTTGATAGTAGCATAGTTGGGATGTACAGTAGCTGGCACATTGGTTTGATAGCATAGTTGGGATGGACAGTAGCTAGCATATTGGTTTGATAGTAGCATAGTTGGGATGGACAGTAGCTAGCACATTGGTTTGATAGTAGCATAGTTGGGATAGACAGTAGCTAGCACATTGGTTTGATAGTAGCATAGTTGGGATGGACAGTAGCTAGCACATTGGTTTGATAGTAGCATAGTTGGGATGGACAGTAGCTAGCACATTGGTTTGATAGTAGCATAGTTGGGATGGACAGTAGCTAGCACATTGGTTTGATAGTAGCATAGTTGGGATGGACAGTAGCTAGCACATTGGTTTGATAGTAGCAGAGTTGGGATGGACAGTAGTTAGCACATTGGTTTGATAGTGGCATAGTTGGGATAGACAGTAGCTAGCACATTGGTTTGATAGTAGCATAGTTGGGATGGACAGTAGCTAGCACATTGGTTTGATAGTAGCATAGTTGGGATGGACAGTAGCTAGCACATTGGTTTGATAGTAGCATAGTTGGGATGGACAGTAGCTAGCACATTGGTTTGATAGTAGCATAGTTGGGATGGACAGTAGCTAGCACATTGGTTTGATAGTAGCATAGTTGGGATGGACAGTAGCTAGCACATTGGTTTGATAGTAGCATAGTTGGGATGGACAGTAGCTAGCACATTGGTTTGATAGTAGCATAGTTGGGATGGACAGTAGCTAGCACATAGGTTTGATAGCATAGTTGGGATGGACAGTAGCTAGCACATTGGTTTGATAGTAGCATAGTTGGGATGGACAGTTGCTAGCACATTGGTTTGATAGTAGCATAGTTGGGATGGACAGTAGCTAGCACATTGGTTTGATAGTAGCATAGTTGGGATGGACAGTAGCTAGCACATTGGTTTGATAGTAGCATAGTTGGGATGGACAGTAGCTAGCACATTGGTTTGATAGTAGCATAGTTGGGATGGACAGTAGCTAGCACATAGGTTTGATAGCATAGTTGGGATGGACAGTAGCTAGCACATTGGTTTGATAGTAGCATAGTTGGGATGGACAGTAGCTAGCACATAGGTTTGATAGCATAGTTGGGATGGACAGTAGCTAGCACATTGGTTTGATAGTAGCATAGTTGGGATGGACAGTTGCTAGCACATTGGTTTGATAGTGGCATAGTTGGGATAGACAGTAGCTAGCACATTGGTTTGATAGCATAGTTGGGATGGACAGTAGCTAGCACATTGGTTTGATAGTAGCATAGTTGGGATAGACAGTAGCTAGCACATTGGTTTGATAGTAGCATAGTTGGGATAGACAGTAGCTAGCACATTGGTTTGATAGTAGCATAGTTGGGATGGACAGTAGCTAGCACATTGGTTTGCTAGTAGCATAGTTGGGATGGACAGTAGCTAGCACATTGGTTTGATAGTAGCATAGTTGGGATGGACAGGAGCTAGCACATTGGTTTGATAGTAGCATAGTTGGGATGGACAGTAGCTAGCACATTGGTTTGATAGTAGGATAGTTGGGATGGACAGTAGCTAGCACATAGGTTTGATAGCATAGTTGGGATGGACAGTAGCTAGCACATTGGTTTGATAGTAGCATAGTTGGGATGGACAGTAGCTAGCACATTGGTTTGATAGTAGCATAGTTGGGATGTACAGTAGCTAGCACATTGGTTTGATAGCATAGTTGGGATGGACAGTAGCTAGCATATTGGTTTGATAGTAGCATAGTTGGGATAGACAGTAGCTAGCACATTGGTTTGATAGTAGCATAGTTGGGATGGACAGTAGCTAGCACATTGGTTTGCTAGTAGCATAGTTGGGATGGACAGTAGCTAGCACATTGGTTTGATAGTAGCATAGTTGGGATGTACAGTAGCTAGCACATTGGTTTGATAGCATATTTGGGATGGACAGTAGCTAGCACATTGGTTTGATAGTAGCATAGTTGGGATGGACAACAGCTAGCACATTGGTTTGATAGTAGCATAGTTGGGATGGACAGGAGCTAGCACATTGGTTTGATAGTAGCATAGTTGGGATGTACAGTAGCTAGCACATTGGTTTGATAGCATAGTTGGGATGGACAGTAGCTAGCATATTGGTTTGATAGTAGCATAGTTGGGATGGACAGTAGCTAGCACATTGGTTTGATAGTAGCATAGTTGGGATGGACAGTAGCTAGCACATTGGTTTGATAGTAGCATAGTTGGGATGTACAGTAGCTAGCACATTGGTTTGATAGCATATTTGGGATGGACAGTAGCTAGCACATTGGTTTGATAGTAGCATAGTTGGGATGGACAGTAGCTATCACATTGGTTTGATATTAGCATAGTTGGGATGGACAGTAGCTAGCACATAGGTTTGATAGCATAGTTGGGATGGAAAGTAGCTAGCACATTGGTTTGATAGTAGCATAGTTGGGATGGACAGTAGCTAGCACATTGGTTTGATAGTAGCATAGTTGGGATGGACAGTAGCTAGCACATTGGTTTGATAGCATAGTTGGGATGGACAGTAGCTAGCACATTGGTTTGATAGTAGCATAGTTGGGATGGACAGTAGCTAGCACATTGGTTTGATAGTAGCATAGTTGGGATAGACAGTAGCTAGCACATTGGTTTGATAGTAGCATAGTTGGGATGGACAGTAGCTAGCACATTGGTTTGATAGTAGCATAGTTGGGATGGACAACAGCTAGCACATTGGTTTGATAGTAGCATAGTTGGGATGGACAGGAGCTAGCACATTGGTTTGATAGTAGCATAGTTGGGATGGACAGTAGCTAGCACATTGGTTTGATAGTAGCATAGTTGGGATTGACAGTAGCTAGCACATAGGTTTGATAGCATAGTTAGGATGGACAGTAGCTAGCACATTGGTTTGATAGTAGCATAGTTGGGATGGACAGTAGCTAGCACATTGGTTTGATAGTAGCATAGTTGGGATGGACAGTAGCTAGCACATTGGTTTGATAGTAGCATAGTTGGGATGTACAGTAGCTAGCACATTGGTTTGATAGCATATTTGGGATGGACAGTAGCTAGCACATTGGTTTGATAGTAGCATAGTTGGGATGGACAGTAGCTATCACATTGGTTTGATAGTAGCATAGTTGGGATGGACAGTAGCTAGCACATAGGTTTGATAGCATAGTTGGGATGGACAGTAGCTAGCACATTGGTTTGATAGTAGCATAGTTGGGATGGACAGTAGCTAGCACATTGGTTTGATAGTAGCATAGTTGGGATAGACAGTAGCTAGCACATTGGTTTGATAGTAGCATAGTTGGGATGGACAGTAGCTAGCACATTGGTTTGCTAGTAGCATAGTTGGGATGGACAGTAGCTAGCACATTGGTTTGATAGTAGCGTAGTTGGGATGGACAGGAGCTAGCACATTGGTTTGATAGTAGCATAGTTGGGATGGACAGTAGCTAGCACATTGGTTTGACAGTAGGATAGTTGGGATGGACAGTAGCTAGCACATAGGTTTGATAGCATAGTTGGGATGGACAGTAGCTAGCACATTGGTTTGATAGTAGCATAGTTGGGATGGACAGTAGCTAGCACATTGGTTTGATAGTAGCATAGTTGGGATGTACAGTAGCTAGCACATTGGTTTGATAGCATAGTTGGGATGGACAGTAGCTAGCATATTGGTTTGATAGTAGCATAGTTGGGATGGACAGTGGCTAGCACATTGGTTTGATAGTAGCATAGTTGGGATAGACAGTAGCTAGCACATTGGTTTGATAGTAGCATAGTTGGGATGGACAGTAGCTAGCACATTGGTTTGATAGTAGCATAGTTGGGATGGACAGTAGCTAGCACATTGGTTTGATAGTAGCATAGTTGGGATGGACAGTAGCTAGCACATTGGTTTGATAGTAGCATAGTTGGGATGGACAGTAGCTAGCACATTGGTTTGATAGT
This sequence comes from Borostomias antarcticus, assembly GCF_949987555.1. NCBI lineage: Eukaryota > Metazoa > Chordata > Actinopteri > Stomiiformes > Stomiidae > Borostomias > Borostomias antarcticus. Next base: position 12,643,765 of record NC_140253.1, read on the forward strand.
TGCATAGTTGGGATGGACAGTAGCTAGCACATTGGTTTGATAGCATAGTTGGGATGGACAGTAGCTAGCACATTGGTTTGATAGTAGCATAGTTGGGATGGACAGTAGCTAGCACATTGGTTTGATAGTAGCATAGTTGGGATAGACAGTAGCTAGCACATTGGTTTGATAGTAGCATAGTTGGGATGGACAGTAGCTAGCACATTGGTTTGATAGTAGCATAGTTGGGATGGACAACAGCTAGCACATTGGTTTGATAGTAGCATAGTTGGGATGGACAGGAGCTAGCACATTGGTTTGATAGTAGCATAGTTGGGATGGACAGTAGCTAGCACATAGGTTTGATAGTAGCATAGTTGGGATTGACAGTAGCTAGCACATAGGTTTGATAGCATAGTTAGGATGGACAGTAGCTAGCACATTGGTTTGATAGTAGCATAGTTGGGATGGACAGTAGCTAGCACATTGGTTTGATAGTAGCATAGTTGGGATGGACAGTAGCTAGCACATTGGTTTGATAGTAGCATAGTTGGGATGTACAGTAGCTAGCACATTGGTTTGATAGTAGCATAGTTGGGATGGACAGTAGCTATCACATTGGTTTGATAGTAGCATAGTTGGGATGGACAGTAGCTAGCACATAGGTTTGATAGCATAGTTGGGATGGACAGTAGCTAGCACATTGGTTTGATAGTAGCATAGTTGGGATGGACAGTAGCTAGCACATTGGTTTGATAGTAGCATAGTTGGGATAGACAGTAGCTAGAACATTGGTTTGATAGTAGCATAGTTGGGATGGACAGTAGCTAGCACATTGGTTTGCTAGTAGCATAGTTGGGATGGACAGTAGCTAGCACATTGGTTTGATAGTAGCGTAGTTGGGATGGACAGGAGCTAGCACATTGGTTTGATAGTAGCATAGTTGGGATGGACAGTAGCTAGCACATTGGTTTGACAGTAGGATAGTTGGGATGGACAGTAGCTAGCACATAGGTTTGATAGCATAGTTGGGATGGACAGTAGCTAGCACATTGGTTTGATAGTAGCATAGTTGGGATGGACAGTAGCTAGCACATTGGTTTGATAGTAGCATAGTTGGGATGTACAGTAGCTAGCACATTGGTTTGATAGCATAGTTGGGATGGACAGTAGCTAGCATATTGGTTTGATAGTAGCATAGTTGGGATGGACAGTAGCTAGCACATTGGTTTGATAGTAGCATAGTTGGGATAGACAGTAGCTAGCACATTGGTTTGATAGTAGCATAGTTGGGATGGACCGTAGCTAGCACATTGGTTTGATAGTAGCATAGTTGGGATGGACAGTAGCTAGCACATTGGTTTGATAGTAGCATAGTTGGGATGGACAGTAGCTAGCACATTGGTTTGATAGTAGCATAGTTGGGATAGACAGTAGCTAGCACATTGGTTTGATAGTAGCATAGTTGGGATGGACAGTAGCTAGCACATTGGTTTGATAGTAGCATAGTTGGGATGGACAACAGCTAGCACATTGGTTTGATAGTAGCATAGTTGGGATGGACAGGAGCTAGCACATTGGTTTGATAGTAGCATAGTTGGGATGGACAGTAGCTAGCACATTGGTTTGATAGTAGCATAGTTGGGATTGACAGTAGCTAGCACATAGGTTTGATAGCATAGTTAGGATGGACAGTAGCTAGCACATTGGTTTGATAGTAGCATAGTTGGGATGGACAGTAGCTAGCACATTGGTTTGATAGTAGCATAGTTGGGATGGACAGTAGCTAGCACATTGGTTTGATAGTAGCATAGTTGGGATGGACAGTAGCTAGCACATTGGTTTGATAGCATATTTGGGATGGACAGTAGCTAGCACATTGGTTTGATAGTAGCATAGTTGGGATGGACAGTAGCTATCACATTGGTTTGATAGTAGCATAGTTGGGATGGACAGTAGCTAGCACATAGGTTTGATAGCATAGTTGGGATGGACAGTAGCTAGCACATTGGTTTGATAGTAGCATAGTTGGGATGGACAGTAGCTAGCACATTGGTTTGATAGTAGCATAGTTGGGATAGACAGTAGCTAGCACATTGGTTTGATAGTAGCATAGTTGGGATGGACAGTAGCTAGCACATTGGTTTGCTAGTAGCATAGTTGGGATGGACAGTAGCTAGCACATTGGTTTGATAGTAGCATAGTTGGGATGTACAGTAGCTAGCACATTGGTTTGATAGCATATTTGGGATGGACAGTAGCTAGCACATTGGTTTGATAGTAGCATAGTTGGGATGGACAGTAGCTATCACATTGGTTTGATATTAGCATAGTTGGGATGGACAGTAGCTAGCACATAGGTTTGATAGCATAGTTGGGATGGACAGTAGCTAGCACATTGGTTTGATAGTAGCATAGTTGGGATGGACAGTAGCTAGCACATTGGTTTGATAGTAGCATAGTTGGGATGGACAGTAGCTAGCACATTGGTTTGATAGTAGCATAGTTGGGATAGACAGTAGCTAGCACATTGGTTTGATAGTAGCATAGTTGGGATGGACAGTAGCTAGCACATTGGTTTGATAGTAGCATAGTTGGGATGGACAACAGCTAGCACATTGGTTTGATAGTAGCATAGTTGGGATGGACAGGAGCTAGCACATTGGTTTGATAGTAGCATAGTTGGGATGTACAGTAGCTAGCACATTGGTTTAATAGCATAGTTGGGATGGACAGTAGCTAGCATATTGGTTTGATAGTAGCATAGTTGGGATGGACAGTAGCTAGCACATTGGTTTGATAGTAGCATAGTTGGGATTGACAGTAGCTAGCACATAGGTTTGATAGCATAGTTGGGATGGACAGTAGCTAGCACATTGGTTTGATAGTAGCATAGTTGGGATGGACAGTAGCTAGCACATTGGTTTGATAGTAGCATAGTTGGGATGGACAGTAGCTAGCACATTGGTTTGATAGTAGCATAGTTGGGATGTACAGTAGCTAGCACATTGGTTTGATAGCATATTTGGGATGGACAGTAGCTAGCACATTGGTTTGATAGTAGCATAGTTGGGATGGACAGTAGCTATTACATTGGTTTGATATTAGCATAGTTGGGATGGACAGTAGCTAGCACATAGGTTTGATAGCATAGTTGGGATGGACAGTAGCTAGCACATTGGTTTGATAGTAGCATAGTTGGGATGGACAGTAGCTAGCACATTGGTTTGATAGTAGCATAGTTGGGATGGACAGTAGCTAGCACATTGGTTTGATAGTTGCATAGTTGGGATGGACAGTAGCTAGCACATTGGTTTGATAGCATAGTTGGGATGGACAGTAGCTAGCACATTGGTTTGATAGTAGCATAGTTGGGATGGACAGTAGCTAGCACATTGGTTTGATAGTAGCATAGTTGGGATAGACAGTAGCTAGCACATTGGTTTGATAGTAGCATAGTTGGGATGGACAGTAGCTAGCACATTGGTTTGATAGTAGCATAGTTGGGATGGACAACAGCTAGCACATTGGTTTGATAGTAGCATAGTTGGGATGGACAGGAGCTAGCACATTGGTTTGATAGTAGCATAGTTGGGATGGACAGTAGCTAGCACATAGGTTTGATAGTAGCATAGTTGGGATTGACAGTAGCTAGCACATAGGTTTGATAGCATAGTTAGGATGGACAGTAGCTAGCACATTGGTTTGATAGTAGCATAGTTGGGATGGACAGTAGCTAGCACATTGGTTTGATAGTAGCATAGTTGGGATGGACAGTAGCTAGCACATTGGTTTGATAGTAGCATAGTTGGGATGTACAGTAGCTAGCACATTGGTTTGATAGTAGCATAGTTGGGATGGACAGTAGCTATCACATTGGTTTGATAGTAGCATAGTTGGGATGGACAGTAGCTAGCACATAGGTTTGATAGCATAGTTGGGATGGACAGTAGCTAGCACATTGGTTTGATAGTAGCATAGTTGGGATGGACAGTAGCTAGCACATTGGTTTGATAGTAGCATAGTTGGGATAGACAGTAGCTAGCACATTGGTTTGATAGTAGCATAGTTGGGATGGACAGTAGCTAGCACATTGGTTTGCTAGTAGCATAGTTGGGATGGACAGTAGCTAGCACATTGGTTTGATAGTAGCGTAGTTGGGATGGACAGGAGCTAGCACATTGGTTTGATAGTAGCATAGTTGGGATGTACAGTAGCTAGCACATTGGTTTGATAGCATATTTGGGATGGACAGTAGCTAGCACATTGGTTTGATAGTAGCATAGTTGGGATGGACAACAGCTAGCACATTGGTTTGATAGTAGCATAGTTGGGATGGACAGGAGCTAGCACATTGGTTTGATAGTAGCATAGTTGGGATGTACAGTAGCTAGCACATTGGTTTGATAGCATAGTTGGGATGGACAGTAGCTAGCATATTGGTTTGATAGTAGCATAGTTGGGATGGACAGTAGCTATCACATTGGTTTGATAGTAGCATAGTTGGGATGGACAGTAGCTAGCACATAGGTTTGATAGCATAGTTGGGATGGACAGTAGCTAGCACATTGGTTTGATAGTAGCATAGTTGGGATGGACAGTAGCTAGCACATTGGTTTGATAGTAGCATAGTTGGGATAGACAGTAGCTAGCACATTGGTTTGATAGTAGCATAGTTGGGATGGACAGTAGCTAGCACATTGGTTTGCTAGTAGCATAGTTGGGATGGACAGTAGCTAGCACATTGGTTTGATAGTAGCGTAGTTGGGATGGACAGGAGCTAGCACATTGGTTTGATAGTAGCATAGTTGGGATGTACAGTAGCTAGCACATTGGTTTGATAGCATATTTGGGATGGACAGTAGCTAGCACATTGGTTTGATAGTAGCATAGTTGGGATGGACAACAGCTAGCACATTGGTTTGATAGTAGCATAGTTGGGATGGACAGGAGCTAGCACATTGGTTTGATAGTAGCATAGTTGGGATGTACAGTAGCTAGCACATTGGTTTGATAGCATAGTTGGGATGGACAGTAGCTAGCATATTGGTTTGATAGTAGCATAGTTGGGATGGACAGTAGCTAGCACATTGGTTTGATAGTAGCATAGTTGGGATGGACAGTAGCTAGCACATTGGTTTGATAGTAGCATAGTTGGGATGTACAGTAGCTAGCACATTGGTTTGATAGCATATTTGGGATGGACAGTAGCTAGCACATTGGTTTGATAGTAGCATAGTTGGGATGGACAGTAGCTATCACATTGGTTTGATATTAGCATAGTTGGGATGGACAGTAGCTAGCACATAGGTTTGATAGCATAGTTGGGATGGAAAGTAGCTAGCACATTGGTTTGATAGTAGCATAGTTGGGATGGACAGTAGCTAGCACATTGGTTTGATAGTAGCATAGTTGGGATGGACAGTAGCTAGCACATTGGTTTGATAGCATAGTTGGGATGGACAGTAGCTAGCACATTGGTTTGATAGTAGCATAGTTGGGATGGACAGTAGCTAGCACATTGGTTTGATAGTAGCATAGTTGGGATAGACAGTAGCTAGCACATTGGTTTGATAGTAGCATAGTTGGGATGGACAGTAGCTAGCACATTGGTTTGATAGTAGCATAGTTGGGATGGACAACAGCTAGCACATTGGTTTGATAGTAGCATAGTTGGGATGGACAGGAGCTAGCACATTGGTTTGATAGTAGCATAGTTGGGATGGACAGTAGCTAGCACATTGGTTTGATAGTAGCATAGTTGGGATTGACAGTAGCTAGCACATAGGTTTGATAGCATAGTTAGGATGGACAGTAGCTAGCACATTGGTTTGATAGTAGCATAGTTGGGATGGACAGTAGCTAGCACATTGGTTTGATAGTAGCATAGTTGGGATGGACAGTAGCTAGCACATTGGTTTGATAGTAGCATAGTTGGGATGTACAGTAGCTAGCACATTGGTTTGATAGCATATTTGGGATGGACAGTAGCTAGCACATTGGTTTGATAGTAGCATAGTTGGGATGGACAGTAGCTATCACATTGGTTTGATAGTAGCATAGTTGGGATGGACAGTAGCTAGCACATAGGTTTGATAGCATAGTTGGGATGGACAGTAGCTAGCACATTGGTTTGATAGTAGCATAGTTGGGATGGACAGTAGCTAGCACATTGGTTTGATAGTAGCATAGTTGGGATAGACAGTAGCTAGCACATTGGTTTGATAGTAGCATAGTTGGGATGGACAGTAGCTAGCACATTGGTTTGCTAGTAGCATAGTTGGGATGGACAGTAGCTAGCACATTGGTTTGATAGTAGCGTAGTTGGGATGGACAGGAGCTAGCACATTGGTTTGATAGTAGCATAGTTGGGATGGACAGTAGCTAGCACATTGGTTTGACAGTAGGATAGTTGGGATGGACAGTAGCTAGCACATAGGTTTGATAGCATAGTTGGGATGGACAGTAGCTAGCACATTGGTTTGATAGTAGCATAGTTGGGATGGACAGTAGCTAGCACATTGGTTTGATAGTAGCATAGTTGGGATGTACAGTAGCTAGCACATTGGTTTGATAGCATAGTTGGGATGGACAGTAGCTAGCATATTGGTTTGATAGTAGCATAGTTGGGATGGACAGTGGCTAGCACATTGGTTTGATAGTAGCATAGTTGGGATAGACAGTAGCTAGCACATTGGTTTGATAGTAGCATAGTTGGGATGGACAGTAGCTAGCACATTGGTTTGATAGTAGCATAGTTGGGATGGACAGTAGCTAGCACATTGGTTTGATAGTAGCATAGTTGGGATGGACAGTAGCTAGCACATTGGTTTGATAGTAGCATAGTTGGGATGGACAGTAGCTAGCACATTGGTTTGATAGTTGCATAGTTGGGATGGACAGTAGCTAGCACATTGGTTTGATAGCATAGTTGGGATGGACAGTAGCTAGCACATTGGTTTGATAGTAGCATAGTTGGGATGGACAGTAGCTAGCACATTGGTTTGATAGTAGCATAGTTGGGATAGACAGTAGCTAGCACATTGGTTTGATAGTAGCATAGTTGGGATGGACAGTAGCTAGCACATTGGTTTGATAGTAGCATAGTTGGGATGGACAACAGCTAGCACATTGGTTTGATAGTAGCATAGTTGGGATGGACAGGAGCTAGCACATTGGTTTGATAGTAGCATAGTTGGGATGGACAGTAGCTAGCACATAGGTTTGATAGTAGCATAGTTGGGATTGACAGTAGCTAGCACATAGGTTTGATAGCATAGTTAGGATGGACAGTAGCTAGCACATTGGTTTGATAGTAGCATAGTTGGGATGGACAGTAGCTAGCACATTGGTTTGATAGTAGCATAGTTGGGATGGACAGTAGCTAGCACATTGGTTTGATAGTAGCATAGTTGGGATGTACAGTAGCTAGCACATTGGTTTGATAGTAGCATAGTTGGGATGGACAGTAGCTATCACATTGGTTTGATAGTAGCATAGTTGGGATGGACAGTAGCTAGCACATAGGTTTGATAGCATAGTTGGGATGGACAGTAGCTAGCACATTGGTTTGATAGTAGCATAGTTGGGATGGACAGTAGCTAGCACATTGGTTTGATAGTAGCATAGTTGGGATAGACAGTAGCTAGAACATTGGTTTGATAGTAGCATAGTTGGGATGGACAGTAGCTAGCACATTGGTTTGCTAGTAGCATAGTTGGGATGGACAGTAGCTAGCACATTGGTTTGATAGTAGCGTAGTTGGGATGGACAGGAGCTAGCACATTGGTTTGATAGTAGCATAGTTGGGATGGACAGTAGCTAGCACATTGGTTTGACAGTAGGATAGTTGGGATGGACAGTAGCTAGCACATAGGTTTGATAGCATAGTTGGGATGGACAGTAGCTAGCACATTGGTTTGATAGTAGCATAGTTGGGATGGACAGTAGCTAGCACATTGGTTTGATAGTAGCATAGTTGGGATGTACAGTAGCTAGCACATTGGTTTGATAGCATAGTTGGGATGGACAGTAGCTAGCATATTGGTTTGATAGTAGCATAGTTGGGATGGACAGTAGCTAGCACATTGGTTTGATAGTAGCATAGTTGGGATAGACAGTAGCTAGCACATTGGTTTGATAGTAGCATAGTTGGGATGGACAGTAGCTAGCACATTGGTTTGATAGTAGCATAGTTGGGATGGACAGTAGCTAGCACATTGGTTTGATAGTAGCATAGTTGGGATGGACAGTAGCTAGCACATTGGTTTGATAGTAGCATAGTTGGGATAGACAGTAGCTAGCACATTGGTTTGATAGTAGCATAGTTGGGATGGACAGTAGCTAGCACATTGGTTTGATAGTAGCATAGTTGGGATGGACAACAGCTAGCACATTGGTTTGATAGTAGCATAGTTGGGATGGACAGGAGCTAGCACATTGGTTTGATAGTAGCATAGTTGGGATGGACAGTAGCTAGCACATTGGTTTGATAGTAGCATAGTTGGGATTGACAGTAGCTAGCACATAGGTTTGATAGCATAGTTAGGATGGACAGTAGCTAGCACATTGGTTTGATAGTAGCATAGTTGGGATGGACAGTAGCTAGCACATTGGTTTGATAGTAGCATAGTTGGGATGGACAGTAGCTAGCACATTGGTTTGATAGTAGCATAGTTGGGATGTACAGTAGCTAGCACATTGGTTTGATAGCATATTTGGGATGGACAGTAGCTAGCACATTGGTTTGATAGTAGCATAGTTGGGATGGACAGTAGCTATCACATTGGTTTGATAGTAGCATAGTTGGGATGGACAGTAGCTAGCACATAGGTTTGATAGCATAGTTGGGATGGACAGTAGCTAGCACATTGGTTTGATAGTAGCATAGTTGGGATGGACAGTAGCTAGCACATTGGTTTGATAGTAGCATAGTTGGGATAGACAGTAGCTAGCACATTGGTTTGATAGTAGCATAGTTGGGATGGACAGTAGCTAGCACATTGGTTTGCTAGTAGCATAGTTGGGATGGACAGTAGCTAGCACATTGGTTTGATAGTAGCATAGTTGGGATGTACAGTAGCTAGCACATTGGTTTGATAGCATATTTGGGATGGACAGTAGCTAGCACATTGGTTTGATAGTAGCATAGTTGGGATGGACAGTAGCTATCACATTGGTTTGATATTAGCATAGTTGGGATGGACAGTAGCTAGCACATAGGTTTGATAGCATAGTTGGGATGGACAGTAGCTAGCACATTGGTTTGATAGTAGCATAGTTGGGATGGACAGTAGCTAGCACATTGGTTTGATAGTAGCATAGTTGGGATGGACAGTAGCTAGCACATTGGTTTGATAGTAGCATAGTTGGGATAGACAGTAGCTAGCACATTGGTTTGATAGTAGCATAGTTGGGATGGACAGTAGCTAGCACATTGGTTTGATAGTAGCATAGTTGGGATGGACAACAGCTAGCACATTGGTTTGATAGTAGCATAGTTGGGATGGACAGGAGCTAGCACATTGGTTTGATAGTAGCATAGTTGGGATGTACAGTAGCTAGCACATTGGTTTAATAGCATAGTTGGGATGGACAGTAGCTAGCATATTGGTTTGATAGTAGCATAGTTGGGATGGACAGTAGCTAGCACATTGGTTTGATAGTAGCATAGTTGGGATTGACAGTAGCTAGCACATAGGTTTGATAGCATAGTTGGGATGGACAGTAGCTAGCACATTGGTTTGATAGTAGCATAGTTGGGATGGACAGTAGCTAGCACATTGGTTTGATAGTAGCATAGTTGGGATGGACAGTAGCTAGCACATTGGTTTGATAGTAGCATAGTTGGGATGTACAGTAGCTAGCACATTGGTTTGATAGCATATTTGGGATGGACAGTAGCTAGCACATTGGTTTGATAGTAGCATAGTTGGGATGGACAGTAGCTATTACATTGGTTTGATATTAGCATAGTTGGGATGGACAGTAGCTAGCACATAGGTTTGATAGCATAGTTGGGATGGACAGTAGCTAGCACATTGGTTTGATAGTAGCATAGTTGGGATGGACAGTAGCTAGCACATTGGTTTGATAGTAGCATAGTTGGGATGGACAGTAGCTAGCACATTGGTTTGATAGTTGCATAGTTGGGATGGACAGTAGCTAGCACATTGGTTTGATAGCATAGTTGGGATGGACAGTAGCTAGCACATTGGTTTGATAGTAGCATAGTTGGGATGGACAGTAGCTAGCACATTGGTTTGATAGTAGCATAGTTGGGATAGACAGTAGCTAGCACATTGGTTTGATAGTAGCATAGTTGGGATGGACAGTAGCTAGCACATTGGTTTGATAGTAGCATAGTTGGGATGGACAACAGCTAGCACATTGGTTTGATAGTAGCATAGTTGGGATGGACAGGAGCTAGCACATTGGTTTGATAGTAGCATAGTTGGGATGGACAGTAGCTAGCACATAGGTTTGATAGTAGCATAGTTGGGATTGACAGTAGCTAGCACATAGGTTTGATAGCATAGTTAGGATGGACAGTAGCTAGCACATTGGTTTGATAGTAGCATAGTTGGGATGGACAGTAGCTAGCACATTGGTTTGATAGTAGCATAGTTGGGATGGACAGTAGCTAGCACATTGGTTTGATAGTAGCATAGTTGGGATGTACAGTAGCTAGCACATTGGTTTGATAGTAGCATAGTTGGGATGGACAGTAGCTATCACATTGGTTTGATAGAAGCATAGTTGGGATGGACAGTAGCTAGCACATAGGTTTGATAGCATAGTTGGGATGGACAGTAGCTAGCACATTGGTTTGATAGTAGCATAGTTGGGATGGACAGTAGCTAGCACATTGGTTTGATAGTAGCATAGTTGGGATAGACAGTAGCTAGCACATTGGTTTGATAGTAGCATAGTTGGGATGGACAGTAGCTAGCACATTGGTTTGCTAGTAGCATAGTTGGGATGGACAGTAGCTAGCACATTGGTTTGATAGTAGCGTAGTTGGGATGGACAGGAGCTAGCACATTGGTTTGATAGTAGCATAGTTGGGATGGACAGTAGCTAGCACATTGGTTTGACAGTAGGATAGTTGGGATGGACAGTAGCTAGCACATAGGTTTGATAGCATAGTTGGGATGGACAGTAGCTAGCACATTGGTTTGATAGTAGCATAGTTGGGATGGACAGTAGCTAGCACATTGGTTTGATAGTAGCATAGTTGGGATGTACAGTAGCTAGCACATTGGTTTGATAGCATAGTTGGGATGGACAGTAGCTAGCATATTGGTTTGATAGTAGCCTAGTTGGGATGGACAGTAGCTAGCACATTGGTTTGATAGTAGCATAGTTGGGATAGACAGTAGCTAGCACATTGGTTTGATAGTAGCATAGTTGGGATGGACAGTAGCTAGCACATTGGTTTGATAGTAGCATAGTTGGGATGGACAGTAGCTAGCACATTGGTTTGATAGTAGCATAGTTGGGATGGACAGTAGCTAGCACATTGGTTTGATAGTAGCATAGTTGGGATGGACAGTAGCTAGCACATTGGTTTGATAGTAGCAGAGTTGGGATGGACAGTAGTTAGCACATTGGTTTGATAGTGGCATAGTTGGGATAGACAGTAGCTAGCACATTGGTTTGATAGTAGCATAGTTGGGATGGACAGTAGCTAGCACATTGGTTTGATAGTAGCATAGTTGGGATGGACAGTAGCTAGCACATTGGTTTGATAGTAGCATAGTTGGGATGGACAGTAGCTAGCACATAGGTTTGATAGCATAGTTGGGATGGACAGTAGCTAGCACATTGGTTTGATAGTAGCATAGTTGGGATGGACAGTAGCTAGCACATTGGTTTGATAGTAGCATAGTTGGGATAGACAGTAGCTAGCACATTGGTTTGATAGTAGCATAGTTGGGATGGACAGTAGCTAGCACATTGGTTTGCTAGTAGCATAGTTGGGATGGACAGTAGCTAGCACATTGGTTTGATAGTAGCGTAGTTGGGATGGACAGGAGCTAGCACATTGGTTTGATAGTAGCATAGTTGGGATGGACAGTAGCTAGCACATTGGTTTGACAGTAGGATAGTTGGGATGGACAGTAGCTAGCACATAGGTTTGATAGCATAGTTGGGATGGACAGTAGCTAGCACATTGGTTTGATAGTAGCATAGTTGGGATGGACAGTAGCTAGCACATTGGTTTGATAGTAGCATAGTTGGGATGTACAGTAGCTGGCACATTGGTTTGATAGCATAGTTGGGATGGACAGTAGCTAGCATATTGGTTTGATAGTAGCATAGTTGGGATGGACAGTAGCTAGCACATTGGTTTGATAGTAGCATAGTTGGGATAGACAGTAGCTAGCACATTGGTTTGATAGTAGCATAGTTGGGATGGACAGTAGCTAGCACATTGGTTTGATAGTAGCATAGTTGGGATGGACAGTAGCTAGCACATTGGTTTGATAGTAGCATAGTTGGGATGGACAGTAGCTAGCACATTGGTTTGATAGTAGCATAGTTGGGATGGACAGTAGCTAGCACATTGGTTTGATAGTAGCAGAGTTGGGATGGACAGTAGTTAGCACATTGGTTTGATAGTGGCATAGTTGGGATAGACAGTAGCTAGCACATTGGTTTGATAGTAGCATAGTTGGGATGGACAGTAGCTAGCACATTGGTTTGATAGTAGCATAGTTGGGATGGACAGTAGCTAGCACATTGGTTTGATAGTAGCATAGTTGGGATGGACAGTAGCTAGCACATTGGTTTGATAGTAGCATAGTTGGGATGGACAGTAGCTAGCACATTGGTTTGATAGTAGCATAGTTGGGATGGACAGTAGCTAGCACATTGGTTTGATAGTAGCATAGTTGGGATGGACAGTAGCTAGCACATTGGTTTGATAGTAGCATAGTTGGGATGGACAGTAGCTAGCACATAGGTTTGATAGCATAGTTGGGATGGACAGTAGCTAGCACATTGGTTTGATAGTAGCATAGTTGGGATGGACAGTTGCTAGCACATTGGTTTGATAGTAGCATAGTTGGGATGGACAGTAGCTAGCACATTGGTTTGATAGTAGCATAGTTGGGATGGACAGTAGCTAGCACATTGGTTTGATAGTAGCATAGTTGGGATGGACAGTAGCTAGCACATTGGTTTGATAGTAGCATAGTTGGGATGGACAGTAGCTAGCACATAGGTTTGATAGCATAGTTGGGATGGACAGTAGCTAGCACATTGGTTTGATAGTAGCATAGTTGGGATGGACAGTAGCTAGCACATAGGTTTGATAGCATAGTTGGGATGGACAGTAGCTAGCACATTGGTTTGATAGTAGCATAGTTGGGATGGACAGTTGCTAGCACATTGGTTTGATAGTGGCATAGTTGGGATAGACAGTAGCTAGCACATTGGTTTGATAGCATAGTTGGGATGGACAGTAGCTAGCACATTGGTTTGATAGTAGCATAGTTGGGATAGACAGTAGCTAGCACATTGGTTTGATAGTAGCATAGTTGGGATAGACAGTAGCTAGCACATTGGTTTGATAGTAGCATAGTTGGGATGGACAGTAGCTAGCACATTGGTTTGCTAGTAGCATAGTTGGGATGGACAGTAGCTAGCACATTGGTTTGATAGTAGCATAGTTGGGATGGACAGGAGCTAGCACATTGGTTTGATAGTAGCATAGTTGGGATGGACAGTAGCTAGCACATTGGTTTGATAGTAGGATAGTTGGGATGGACAGTAGCTAGCACATAGGTTTGATAGCATAGTTGGGATGGACAGTAGCTAGCACATTGGTTTGATAGTAGCATAGTTGGGATGGACAGTAGCTAGCACATTGGTTTGATAGTAGCATAGTTGGGATGTACAGTAGCTAGCACATTGGTTTGATAGCATAGTTGGGATGGACAGTAGCTAGCATATTGGTTTGATAGTAGCATAGTTGGGATAGACAGTAGCTAGCACATTGGTTTGATAGTAGCATAGTTGGGATGGACAGTAGCTAGCACATTGGTTTGCTAGTAGCATAGTTGGGATGGACAGTAGCTAGCACATTGGTTTGATAGTAGCATAGTTGGGATGTACAGTAGCTAGCACATTGGTTTGATAGCATATTTGGGATGGACAGTAGCTAGCACATTGGTTTGATAGTAGCATAGTTGGGATGGACAACAGCTAGCACATTGGTTTGATAGTAGCATAGTTGGGATGGACAGGAGCTAGCACATTGGTTTGATAGTAGCATAGTTGGGATGTACAGTAGCTAGCACATTGGTTTGATAGCATAGTTGGGATGGACAGTAGCTAGCATATTGGTTTGATAGTAGCATAGTTGGGATGGACAGTAGCTAGCACATTGGTTTGATAGTAGCATAGTTGGGATGGACAGTAGCTAGCACATTGGTTTGATAGTAGCATAGTTGGGATGTACAGTAGCTAGCACATTGGTTTGATAGCATATTTGGGATGGACAGTAGCTAGCACATTGGTTTGATAGTAGCATAGTTGGGATGGACAGTAGCTATCACATTGGTTTGATATTAGCATAGTTGGGATGGACAGTAGCTAGCACATAGGTTTGATAGCATAGTTGGGATGGAAAGTAGCTAGCACATTGGTTTGATAGTAGCATAGTTGGGATGGACAGTAGCTAGCACATTGGTTTGATAGTAGCATAGTTGGGATGGACAGTAGCTAGCACATTGGTTTGATAGCATAGTTGGGATGGACAGTAGCTAGCACATTGGTTTGATAGTAGCATAGTTGGGATGGACAGTAGCTAGCACATTGGTTTGATAGTAGCATAGTTGGGATAGACAGTAGCTAGCACATTGGTTTGATAGTAGCATAGTTGGGATGGACAGTAGCTAGCACATTGGTTTGATAGTAGCATAGTTGGGATGGACAACAGCTAGCACATTGGTTTGATAGTAGCATAGTTGGGATGGACAGGAGCTAGCACATTGGTTTGATAGTAGCATAGTTGGGATGGACAGTAGCTAGCACATTGGTTTGATAGTAGCATAGTTGGGATTGACAGTAGCTAGCACATAGGTTTGATAGCATAGTTAGGATGGACAGTAGCTAGCACATTGGTTTGATAGTAGCATAGTTGGGATGGACAGTAGCTAGCACATTGGTTTGATAGTAGCATAGTTGGGATGGACAGTAGCTAGCACATTGGTTTGATAGTAGCATAGTTGGGATGTACAGTAGCTAGCACATTGGTTTGATAGCATATTTGGGATGGACAGTAGCTAGCACATTGGTTTGATAGTAGCATAGTTGGGATGGACAGTAGCTATCACATTGGTTTGATAGTAGCATAGTTGGGATGGACAGTAGCTAGCACATAGGTTTGATAGCATAGTTGGGATGGACAGTAGCTAGCACATTGGTTTGATAGTAGCATAGTTGGGATGGACAGTAGCTAGCACATTGGTTTGATAGTAGCATAGTTGGGATAGACAGTAGCTAGCACATTGGTTTGATAGTAGCATAGTTGGGATGGACAGTAGCTAGCACATTGGTTTGCTAGTAGCATAGTTGGGATGGACAGTAGCTAGCACATTGGTTTGATAGTAGCGTAGTTGGGATGGACAGGAGCTAGCACATTGGTTTGATAGTAGCATAGTTGGGATGGACAGTAGCTAGCACATTGGTTTGACAGTAGGATAGTTGGGATGGACAGTAGCTAGCACATAGGTTTGATAGCATAGTTGGGATGGACAGTAGCTAGCACATTGGTTTGATAGTAGCATAGTTGGGATGGACAGTAGCTAGCACATTGGTTTGATAGTAGCATAGTTGGGATGTACAGTAGCTAGCACATTGGTTTGATAGCATAGTTGGGATGGACAGTAGCTAGCATATTGGTTTGATAGTAGCATAGTTGGGATGGACAGTGGCTAGCACATTGGTTTGATAGTAGCATAGTTGGGATAGACAGTAGCTAGCACATTGGTTTGATAGTAGCATAGTTGGGATGGACAGTAGCTAGCACATTGGTTTGATAGTAGCATAGTTGGGATGGACAGTAGCTAGCACATTGGTTTGATAGTAGCATAGTTGGGATGGACAGTAGCTAGCACATTGGTTTGATAGTAGCATAGTTGGGATGGACAGTAGCTAGCACATTGGTTTGATAGTAGCAGAGTTGGGATGGACAGTAGTTAGCACATTGGTTTGATAGTGGCATAGTTGGGATAGACAGTAGCTAGCACATTGGTTTGATAGTAGCATAGTTGGGATGTACAGTAGCTAGCACATTGGTTTGATAGCATATTTGGGATGGACAGTAGCTAGCACATTGGTTTGATAGTAGCATAGTTGGGATGGACAGTAGCTATCACATTGGTTTGATAGTAGCATAGTTGGGATGGACAGTAGCTAGCACATAGGTTTGATAGCATAGTTGGGATGGACAGTAGCTAGCACATTGGTTTGATAGTAGCATAGTTGGGATGGACAGTAGCTAGCACATTGGTTTGATAGTAGCATAGTTGGGATGGACAGTAGCTAGCACATTGGTTTGATAGTTGCATAGTTGGGATGGACAGTAGCTAGCACATTGGTTTGATAGCATAGTTGGGATGGACAGTAGCTAGCACATTGGTTTGATAGTAGCATAGTTGGGATAGACAGTAGCTAGCACATTGGTTTGATAGTAGCATAGTTGGGATAGACAGTAGCTAGCACATTGGTTTGATAGTAGCATAGTTGGGATGGACAGTAGCTAGCACATTGGTTTGATAGTAGCATAGTTGGGATGGACAGGAGCTAGCACATTGGTTTGATAGTAGCATAGTTGGGATGTACAGTAGCTAGCACATTGGTTTGATAGCATAGTTGGGATGGACAGTAGCTAGCATATTGGTTTGATAGTAGCATAGTTGGGATGGACAGTAGCTAGCACATTGGTTTGATAGTAGCATAGTTGGGATGGACAGTAGCTAGCACATTGGTTTGATAGTAGCATAGTTGGGATGTACAGTAGCTAGCACATTGGTTTGATAGCATATTTGGGATGGACAGTAGCTAGCACATTGGTTTGATAGTAGCATAGTTGGGATGGACAGTAGCTATCACATTGGTTTGATATTAGCATAGTTGGGATGGACAGTAGCTAGCACATAGGTTTGATAGCATAGTTGGGATGGAAAGTAGCTAGCACATTGGTTTGATAGTAGCATAGTTGGGATGGACAGTAGCTAGCACATTGGTTTGATAGTAGCATAGTTGGGATGGACAGTAGCTAGCACATTGGTTTGATAGCATAGTTGGGATGGACAGTAGCTAGCACATTGGTTTGATAGTAGCATAGTTGGGATGGACAGTAGCTAGCACATTGGTTTGATAGTAGCATAGTTGGGATAGACAGTAGCTAGCACATTGGTTTGATAGTAGCATAGTTGGGATGGACAGTAGCTAGCACATTGGTTTGATAGTAGCATAGTTGGGATGGACAACAGCTAGCACATTGGTTTGATAGTAGCATAGTTGGGATGGACAGGAGCTAGCACATTGGTTTGATAGTAGCATAGTTGGGATGGACAGTAGCTAGCACATTGGTTTGATAGTAGCATAGTTGGGATTGACAGTAGCTAGCACATAGGTTTGATAGCATAGTTAGGATGGACAGTAGCTAGCACATTGGTTTGATAGTAGCATAGTTGGGATGGACAGTAGCTAGCACATTGGTTTGATAGTAGCATAGTTGGGATGGACAGTAGCTAGCACATTGGTTTGATAGTAGCATAGTTGGGATGTACAGTAGCTAGCACATTGGTTTGATAGCATATTTGGGATGGACAGTAGCTAGCACATTGGTTTGATAGTAGCATAGTTGGGATGGACAGTAGCTATCACATTGGTTTGATAGTAGCATAGTTGGGATGGACAGTAGCTAGCACATAGGTTTGATAGCATAGTTGGGATGGACAGTAGCTAGCACATTGGTTTGATAGTAGCATAGTTGGGATGGACAGTAGCTAGCACATTGGTTTGATAGTAGCATAGTTGGGATAGACAGTAGCTAGCACATTGGTTTGATAGTAGCATAGTTGGGATGGACAGTAGCTAGCACATTGGTTTGCTAGTAGCATAGTTGGGATGGACAGTAGCTAGCACATTGGTTTGATAGTAGCGTAGTTGGGATGGACAGGAGCTAGCACATTGGTTTGATAGTAGCATAGTTGGGATGGACAGTAGCTAGCACATTGGTTTGACAGTAGGATAGTTGGGATGGACAGTAGCTAGCACATAGGTTTGATAGCATAGTTGGGATGGACAGTAGCTAGCACATTGGTTTGATAGTAGCATAGTTGGGATGGACAGTAGCTAGCACATTGGTTTGATAGTAGCATAGTTGGGATGTACAGTAGCTAGCACATTGGTTTGATAGCATAGTTGGGATGGACAGTAGCTAGCATATTGGTTTGATAGTAGCATAGTTGGGATGGACAGTGGCTAGCACATTGGTTTGATAGTAGCATAGTTGGGATAGACAGTAGCTAGCACATTGGTTTGATAGTAGCATAGTTGGGATGGACAGTAGCTAGCACATTGGTTTGATAGTAGCATAGTTGGGATGGACAGTAGCTAGCACATTGGTTTGATAGTAGCATAGTTGGGATGGACAGTAGCTAGCACATTGGTTTGATAGTAGCATAGTTGGGATGGACAGTAGCTAGCACATTGGTTTGATAGTAGCAGAGTTGGGATGGACAGTAGTTAGCACATTGGTTTGATAGTGGCATAGTTGGGATAGACAGTAGCTAGCACATTGGTTTGATAGTAGCATAGTTGGGATGTACAGTAGCTAGCACATTGGTTTGATAGCATATTTGGGATGGACAGTAGCTAGCACATTGGTTTGATAGTAGCATAGTTGGGATGGACAGTAGCTATCACATTGGTTTGATAGTAGCATAGTTGGGATGGACAGTAGCTAGCACATAGGTTTGATAGCATAGTTGGGATGGACAGTAGCTAGCACATTGGTTTGATAGTAGCATAGTTGGGATGGACAGTAGCTAGCACATTGGTTTGATAGTAGCATAGTTGGGATGGACAGTAGCTAGCACATTGGTTTGATAGTTGCATAGTTGGGATGGACAGTAGCTAGCACATTGGTTTGATAGCATAGTTGGGATGGACAGTAGCTAGCACATTGGTTTGATAGTAGCATAGTTGGGATAGACAGTAGCTAGCACATTGGTTTGATAGTAGCATAGTTGGGATAGACAGTAGCTAGCACATTGGTTTGATAGTAGCATAGTTGGGATGGACAGTAGCTAGCACATTGGTTTGATAGTAGCATAGTTGGGATGGACAACAGCTAGCACATTGGTTTGATAGTAGCATAGTTGGGATGGACAGGAGCTAGCACATTGGTTTGATAGTAGCATAGTTGGGATGGACAGTAGCTAGCACATTGGTTTGATAGTAGCATAGTTGGGATTGACAGTAGCTAGCACATAGGTTTGATAGCATAGTTAGGATGGACAGTAGCTAGCACATTGGTTTGATAGTAGCATAGTTGGGATGGACAGTAGCTAGCACATTGGTTTGATAGTAGCATAGTTGGGATGGACAGTAGCTAGCACATTGGTTTGATAGTAGCATAGTTGGGATGTACAGTAGCTAGCACATTGGTTTGATAGCATATTTGGGATGGACAGTAGCTAGCACATTGGTTTGATAGTAGCATAGTTGGGATGGACAGTAGCTATCACATTGGTTTGATAGTAGCATAGTTGGGATGGACAGTAGCTAGCACATAGGTTTGATAGCATAGTTGGGATGGACAGTAGCTAGCACATTGGTTTGATAGTAGCATAGTTGGGATGGACAGTAGCTAGCACATTGGTTTGATAGTAGCATAGTTGGGATAGACAGTAGCTAGCACATTGGTTTGATAGTAGCATAGTTGGGATGGACAGTAGCTAGCACATTGGTTTGCTAGTAGCATAGTTGGGATGGACAGTAGCTAGCACATTGGTTTGATAGTAGCATAGTTGGGATGTACAGTAGCTAGCACATTGGTTTGATAGCATATTTGGGATGGACAGTAGCTAGCACATTGGTTTGATAGTAGCATAGTTGGGATGGACAGTAGCTATCACATTGGTTTGATATTAGCATAGTTGGGATGGACAGTAGCTAGCACATAGGTTTGATAGCATAGTTGGGATGGACAGTAGCTAGCACATTGGTTTGATAGTAGCATAGTTGGGATGGACAGTAGCTAGCACATTGGTTTGATAGTAGCATAGTTGGGATGGACAGTAGCTAGCACATTGGTTTGATAGTTGCATAGTTGGGATGGACAGTAGCTAGCACATTGGTTTGATAGCATAGTTGGGATGGACAGTAGCTAGCACATTGGTTTGATAGTAGCATAGTTGGGATGGACAGTAGCTAGCACATTGGTTTGATAGTAGCATAGTTGGGATAGACAGTAGCTAGCACATTGGTTTGATAGTAGCATAGTTGGGATTGACAGTAGCTAGCACATAGGTTTGATAGCATAGTTGGGATGGACAGTAGCTAGCACATTGGTTTGATAGTAGCATAGTTGGGATGGACAGTAGCTAGCACATTGGTTTGATAGTAGCATAGTTGGGATGGACAGTAGCTAGAACATTGGTTTGATAGTAGCTTAGTTGGGATGTACAGTAGCTAGCACATTGGTTTGATAGCATATTTGGGATGGACAGTAGCTAGCACATTGGTTTGATAGTAGCATAGTTGGGATGGACAGTAGCTATCACATTGGTTTGATATTAGCATAGTTGGGATGGACAGTAGCTAGCACATAGGTTTGATAGCATAGTTGGGATGGACAGTAGCTAGCACATTGGTTTGATAGTAGCATAGTTGGGATGGACAGTAGCTAGCACATTGGTTTGATAGTAGCATAGTTGGGATGGACAGTAGCTAGCACATTGGTTTGATAGTTGCATAGTTGGGATGGACAGTAGCTAGCACATTGGTTTGATAGCATAGTTGGGATGGACAGTAGCTAGCACATTGGTTTGATAGTAGCATAGTTGGGATGGACAGTAGCTAGCACATTGGTTTGATAGTAGCATAGTTGGGATAGACAGTAGCTAGCACATTGGTTTGATAGTAGCATAGTTGGGATGGACAGTAGCTAGCACATTGGTTTGATAGTAGCATAGTTGGGATGGACAACAGCTAGCACATTGGTTTGATAGTAGCATAGTTGGGATGGACAGGAGCTAGCACATTGGTTTGATAGTAGCATAGTTGGGATGTACAGTAGCTAGCACATTGGTTTAATAGCATAGTTGGGATGGACAGTAGCTAGCATATTGGTTTGATAGTAGCATAGTTGGGATGGACAGTAGCTAGCACATTGGTTTGATAGTAGCATAGTTGGGATTGACAGTAGCTAGCACATAGGTTTGATAGCATAGTTGGGATGGACAGTAGCTAGCACATTGGTTTGATAGTAGCATAGTTGGGATGGACAGTAGCTAGCACATTGGTTTGATAGTAGCATAGTTGGGATGGACAGTAGCTAGCACATTGGTTTGATAGTAGCATAGTTGGGATGTACAGTAGCTAGCACATTGGTTTGATAGCATATTTGGGATGGACAGTAGCTAGCACATTGGTTTGATAGTAGCATAGTTGGGATGGACAGTAGCTATTACATTGGTTTGATATTAGCATAGTTGGGATGGACAGTAGCTAGCACATAGGTTTGATAGCATAGTTGGGATGGACAGTAGCTAGCACATTGGTTTGATAGTAGCATAGTTGGGATGGACAGTAGCTAGCACATTGGTTTGATAGTAGCATAGTTGGGATGGACAGTAGCTAGCACATTGGTTTGATAGTTGCATAGTTGGGATGGACAGTAGCTAGCACATTGGTTTGATAGCATAGTTGGGATGGACAGTAGCTAGCACATTGGTTTGATAGTAGCATAGTTGGGATGGACAGTAGCTAGCACATTGGTTTGATAGTAGCATAGTTGGGATAGACAGTAGCTAGCACATTGGTTTGATAGTAGCATAGTTGGGATGGACAGTAGCTAGCACATTGGTTTGATAGTAGCATAGTTGGGATGGACAACAGCTAGCACATTGGTTTGATAGTAGCATAGTTGGGATGGACAGGAGCTAGCACATTGGTTTGATAGTAGCATAGTTGGGATGGACAGTAGCTAGCACATAGGTTTGATAGTAGCATAGTTGGGATTGACAGTAGCTAGCACATAGGTTTGATAGCATAGTTAGGATGGACAGTAGCTAGCACATTGGTTTGATAGTAGCATAGTTGGGATGGACAGTAGCTAGCACATTGGTTTGATAGTAGCATAGTTGGGATGGACAGTAGCTAGCACATTGGTTTGATAGTAGCATAGTTGGGATGTACAGTAGCTAGCACATTGGTTTGATAGTAGCATAGTTGGGATGGACAGTAGCTATCACATTGGTTTGATAGTAGCATAGTTGGGATGGACAGTAGCTAGCACATAGGTTTGATAGCATAGTTGGGATGGACAGTAGCTAGCACATTGGTTTGATAGTAGCATAGTTGGGATGGACAGTAGCTAGCACATTGGTTTGATAGTAGCATAGTTGGGATAGACAGTAGCTAGAACATTGGTTTGATAGTAGCATAGTTGGGATGGACAGTAGCTAGCACATTGGTTTGCTAGTAGCATAGTTGGGATGGACAGTAGCTAGCACATTGGTTTGATAGTAGCGTAGTTGGGATGGACAGGAGCTAGCACATTGGTTTGATAGTAGCATAGTTGGGATGGACAGTAGCTAGCACATTGGTTTGACAGTAGGATAGTTGGGATGGACAGTAGCTAGCACATAGGTTTGATAGCATAGTTGGGATGGACAGTAGCTAGCACATTGGTTTGATAGTAGCATAGTTGGGATGGACAGTAGCTAGCACATTGGTTTGATAGTAGCATAGTTGGGATGTACAGTAGCTAGCACATTGGTTTGATAGCATAGTTGGGATGGACAGTAGCTAGCATATTGGTTTGATAGTAGCATAGTTGGGATGGACAGTAGCTAGCACATTGGTTTGATAGTAGCATAGTTGGGATAGACAGTAGCTAGCACATTGGTTTGATAGTAGCATAGTTGGGATGGACAGTAGCTAGCACATTGGTTTGATAGTAGCATAGTTGGGATGGACAGTAGCTAGCACATTGGTTTGATAGTAGCATAGTTGGGATGGACAGTAGCTAGCACATTGGTTTGATAGTAGCATAGTTGGGATAGACAGTAGCTAGCACATTGGTTTGATAGTAGCATAGTTGGGATGGACAGTAGCTAGCACATTGGTTTGATAGTAGCATAGTTGGGATGGACAACAGCTAGCACATTGGTTTGATAGTAGCATAGTTGGGATGGACAGGAGCTAGCACATTGGTTTGATAGTAGCATAGTTGGGATGGACAGTAGCTAGCACATTGGTTTGATAGTAGCATAGTTGGGATTGACAGTAGCTAGCACATAGGTTTGATAGCATAGTTAGGATGGACAGTAGCTAGCACATTGGTTTGATAGTAGCATAGTTGGGATGGACAGTAGCTAGCACATTGGTTTGATAGTAGCATAGTTGGGATGGACAGTAGCTAGCACATTGGTTTGATAGTAGCATAGTTGGGATGTACAGTAGCTAGCACATTGGTTTGATAGCATATTTGGGATGGACAGTAGCTAGCACATTGGTTTGATAGTAGCATAGTTGGGATGGACAGTAGCTATCACATTGGTTTGATAGTAGCATAGTTGGGATGGACAGTAGCTAGCACATAGGTTTGATAGCATAGTTGGGATGGACAGTAGCTAGCACATTGGTTTGATAGTAGCATAGTTGGGATGGACAGTAGCTAGCACATTGGTTTGATAGTAGCATAGTTGGGATAGACAGTAGCTAGCACATTGGTTTGATAGTAGCATAGTTGGGATGGACAGTAGCTAGCACATTGGTTTGCTAGTAGCATAGTTGGGATGGACAGTAGCTAGCACATTGGTTTGATAGTAGCATAGTTGGGATGTACAGTAGCTAGCACATTGGTTTGATAGCATATTTGGGATGGACAGTAGCTAGCACATTGGTTTGATAGTAGCATAGTTGGGATGGACAGTAGCTATCACATTGGTTTGATATTAGCATAGTTGGGATGGACAGTAGCTAGCACATAGGTTTGATAGCATAGTTGGGATGGACAGTAGCTAGCACATTGGTTTGATAGTAGCATAGTTGGGATGGACAGTAGCTAGCACATTGGTTTGATAGTAGCATAGTTGGGATGGACAGTAGCTAGCACATTGGTTTGATAGTAGCATAGTTGGGATAGACAGTAGCTAGCACATTGGTTTGATAGTAGCATAGTTGGGATGGACAGTAGCTAGCACATTGGTTTGATAGTAGCATAGTTGGGATGGACAACAGCTAGCACATTGGTTTGATAGTAGCATAGTTGGGATGGACAGGAGCTAGCACATTGGTTTGATAGTAGCATAGTTGGGATGTACAGTAGCTAGCACATTGGTTTAATAGCATAGTTGGGATGGACAGTAGCTAGCATATTGGTTTGATAGTAGCATAGTTGGGATGGACAGTAGCTAGCACATTGGTTTGATAGTAGCATAGTTGGGATTGACAGTAGCTAGCACATAGGTTTGATAGCATAGTTGGGATGGACAGTAGCTAGCACATTGGTTTGATAGTAGCATAGTTGGGATGGACAGTAGCTAGCACATTGGTTTGATAGTAGCATAGTTGGGATGGACAGTAGCTAGCACATTGGTTTGATAGTAGCATAGTTGGGATGTACAGTAGCTAGCACATTGGTTTGATAGCATATTTGGGATGGACAGTAGCTAGCACATTGGTTTGATAGTAGCATAGTTGGGATGGACAGTAGCTATTACATTGGTTTGATATTAGCATAGTTGGGATGGACAGTAGCTAGCACATAGGTTTGATAGCATAGTTGGGATGGACAGTAGCTAGCACATTGGTTTGATAGTAGCATAGTTGGGATGGACAGTAGCTAGCACATTGGTTTGATAGTAGCATAGTTGGGATGGACAGTAGCTAGCACATTGGTTTGATAGTTGCATAGTTGGGATGGACAGTAGCTAGCACATTGGTTTGATAGCATAGTTGGGATGGACAGTAGCTAGCACATTGGTTTGATAGTAGCATAGTTGGGATGGACAGTAGCTAGCACATTGGTTTGATAGTAGCATAGTTGGGATAGACAGTAGCTAGCACATTGGTTTGATAGTAGCATAGTTGGGATGGACAGTAGCTAGCACATTGGTTTGATAGTAGCATAGTTGGGATGGACAACAGCTAGCACATTGGTTTGATAGTAGCATAGTTGGGATGGACAGGAGCTAGCACATTGGTTTGATAGTAGCATAGTTGGGATGGACAGTAGCTAGCACATAGGTTTGATAGTAGCATAGTTGGGATTGACAGTAGCTAGCACATAGGTTTGATAGCATAGTTAGGATGGACAGTAGCTAGCACATTGGTTTGATAGTAGCATAGTTGGGATGGACAGTAGCTAGCACATTGGTTTGATAGTAGCATAGTTGGGATGGACAGTAGCTAGCACATTGGTTTGATAGTAGCATAGTTGGGATGTACAGTAGCTAGCACATTGGTTTGATAGTAGCATAGTTGGGATGGACAGTAGCTATCACATTGGTTTGATAGTAGCATAGTTGGGATGGACAGTAGCTAGCACATAGGTTTGATAGCATAGTTGGGATGGACAGTAGCTAGCACATTGGTTTGATAGTAGCATAGTTGGGATGGACAGTAGCTAGCACATTGGTTTGATAGTAGCATAGTTGGGATAGACAGTAGCTAGCACATTGGTTTGATAGTAGCATAGTTGGGATGGACAGTAGCTAGCACATTGGTTTGCTAGTAGCATAGTTGGGATGGACAGTAGCTAGCACATTGGTTTGATAGTAGCGTAGTTGGGATGGACAGGAGCTAGCACATTGGTTTGATAGTAGCATAGTTGGGATGGACAGTAGCTAGCACATTGGTTTGACAGTAGGATAGTTGGGATGGACAGTAGCTAGCACATAGGTTTGATAGCATAGTTGGGATGGACAGTAGCTAGCACATTGGTTTGATAGTAGCATAGTTGGGATGGACAGTAGCTAGCACATTGGTTTGATAGTAGCATAGTTGGGATGTACAGTAGCTAGCACATTGGTTTGATAGCATAGTTGGGATGGACAGTAGCTAGCATATTGGTTTGATAGTAGCCTAGTTGGGATGGACAGTAGCTAGCACATTGGTTTGATAGTAGCATAGTTGGGATAGACAGTAGCTAGCACATTGGTTTGATAGTAGCATAGTTGGGATGGACAGTAGCTAGCACATTGGTTTGATAGTAGCATAGTTGGGATGGACAGTAGCTAGCACATTGGTTTGATAGTAGCATAGTTGGGATGGACAGTAGCTAGCACATTGGTTTGATAGTAGCATAGTTGGGATGGACAGTAGCTAGCACATTGGTTTGATAGTAGCAGAGTTGGGATGGACAGTAGTTAGCACATTGGTTTGATAGTGGCATAGTTGGGATAGACAGTAGCTAGCACATTGGTTTGATAGTAGCATAGTTGGGATGGACAGTAGCTAGCACATTGGTTTGATAGTAGCATAGTTGGGATGGACAGTAGCTAGCACATTGGTTTGATAGTAGCATAGTTGGGATGGACAGTAGCTAGCACATAGGTTTGATAGCATAGTTGGGATGGACAGTAGCTAGCACATTGGTTTGATAGTAGCATAGTTGGGATGGACAGTAGCTAGCACATTGGTTTGATAGTAGCATAGTTGGGATAGACAGTAGCTAGCACATTGGTTTGATAGTAGCATAGTTGGGATGGACAGTAGCTAGCACATTGGTTTGCTAGTAGCATAGTTGGGATGGACAGTAGCTAGCACATTGGTTTGATAGTAGCGTAGTTGGGATGGACAGGAGCTAGCACATTGGTTTGATAGTAGCATAGTTGGGATGGACAGTAGCTAGCACATTGGTTTGACAGTAGGATAGTTGGGATGGACAGTAGCTAGCACATAGGTTTGATAGCATAGTTGGGATGGACAGTAGCTAGCACATTGGTTTGATAGTAGCATAGTTGGGATGGACAGTAGCTAGCACATTGGTTTGATAGTAGCATAGTTGGGATGTACAGTAGCTGGCACATTGGTTTGATAGCATAGTTGGGATGGACAGTAGCTAGCATATTGGTTTGATAGTAGCATAGTTGGGATGGACAGTAGCTAGCACATTGGTTTGATAGTAGCATAGTTGGGATAGACAGTAGCTAGCACATTGGTTTGATAGTAGCATAGTTGGGATGGACAGTAGCTAGCACATTGGTTTGATAGTAGCATAGTTGGGATGGACAGTAGCTAGCACATTGGTTTGATAGTAGCATAGTTGGGATGGACAGTAGCTAGCACATTGGTTTGATAGTAGCATAGTTGGGATGGACAGTAGCTAGCACATTGGTTTGATAGTAGCAGAGTTGGGATGGACAGTAGTTAGCACATTGGTTTGATAGTGGCATAGTTGGGATAGACAGTAGCTAGCACATTGGTTTGATAGTAGCATAGTTGGGATGGACAGTAGCTAGCACATTGGTTTGATAGTAGCATAGTTGGGATGGACAGTAGCTAGCACATTGGTTTGATAGTAGCATAGTTGGGATGGACAGTAGCTAGCACATTGGTTTGATAGTAGCATAGTTGGGATGGACAGTAGCTAGCACATTGGTTTGATAGTAGCATAGTTGGGATGGACAGTAGCTAGCACATTGGTTTGATAGTAGCATAGTTGGGATGGACAGTAGCTAGCACATTGGTTTGATAGTAGCATAGTTGGGATGGACAGTAGCTAGCACATAGGTTTGATAGCATAGTTGGGATGGACAGTAGCTAGCACATTGGTTTGATAGTAGCATAGTTGGGATGGACAGTTGCTAGCACATTGGTTTGATAGTAGCATAGTTGGGATGGACAGTAGCTAGCACATTGGTTTGATAGTAGCATAGTTGGGATGGACAGTAGCTAGCACATTGGTTTGATAGTAGCATAGTTGGGATGGACAGTAGCTAGCACATTGGTTTGATAGTAGCATAGTTGGGATGGACAGTAGCTAGCACATAGGTTTGATAGCATAGTTGGGATGGACAGTAGCTAGCACATTGGTTTGATAGTAGCATAGTTGGGATGGACAGTAGCTAGCACATAGGTTTGATAGCATAGTTGGGATGGACAGTAGCTAGCACATTGGTTTGATAGTAGCATAGTTGGGATGGACAGTTGCTAGCACATTGGTTTGATAGTGGCATAGTTGGGATAGACAGTAGCTAGCACATTGGTTTGATAGCATAGTTGGGATGGACAGTAGCTAGCACATTGGTTTGATAGTAGCATAGTTGGGATAGACAGTAGCTAGCACATTGGTTTGATAGTAGCATAGTTGGGATAGACAGTAGCTAGCACATTGGTTTGATAGTAGCATAGTTGGGATGGACAGTAGCTAGCACATTGGTTTGCTAGTAGCATAGTTGGGATGGACAGTAGCTAGCACATTGGTTTGATAGTAGCATAGTTGGGATGGACAGGAGCTAGCACATTGGTTTGATAGTAGCATAGTTGGGATGGACAGTAGCTAGCACATTGGTTTGATAGTAGGATAGTTGGGATGGACAGTAGCTAGCACATAGGTTTGATAGCATAGTTGGGATGGACAGTAGCTAGCACATTGGTTTGATAGTAGCATAGTTGGGATGGACAGTAGCTAGCACATTGGTTTGATAGTAGCATAGTTGGGATGTACAGTAGCTAGCACATTGGTTTGATAGCATAGTTGGGATGGACAGTAGCTAGCATATTGGTTTGATAGTAGCATAGTTGGGATAGACAGTAGCTAGCACATTGGTTTGATAGTAGCATAGTTGGGATGGACAGTAGCTAGCACATTGGTTTGCTAGTAGCATAGTTGGGATGGACAGTAGCTAGCACATTGGTTTGATAGTAGCATAGTTGGGATGTACAGTAGCTAGCACATTGGTTTGATAGCATATTTGGGATGGACAGTAGCTAGCACATTGGTTTGATAGTAGCATAGTTGGGATGGACAGTAGCTATCACATTGGTTTGATATTAGCATAGTTGGGATGGACAGTAGCTAGCACATAGGTTTGATAGCATAGTTGGGATGGACAGTAGCTAGCACATTGGTTTGATAGTAGCATAGTTGGGATGGACAGTAGCTAGCACATTGGTTTGATAGTAGCATAGTTGGGATGGACAGTAGCTAGCACATTGGTTTGATAGTAGCATAGTTGGGATAGACAGTAGCTAGCACATTGGTTTGATAGTAGCATAGTTGGGATGGACAGTAGCTAGCACCTTGGTTTGATAGTAGCATAGTTGGGATGGACAGTAGCTAGCACATTGGTTTGATATTAGCATAGTTGGGATGGACAGTAGCTAGCACATTGGTTTGATAGTAGCATAGTTGGGATGTACAGTAGCTAGCACATTGGTTTGATAGTAGCATAGTTGGGATGGACAGTAGCTAGCACATAGGTTTGATAGCATAGTTGGGATGGACAGTAGCTAGCACATTGGTTTGATAGTAGCATAGTTGGGATGGACAGTTGCTAGCACATTGGCTTGATAGTAGCATAGTTGGGATGGACAATAGCTAGCACATTGGTTTGATAGTAGCATAGTTGGGATGGACAGTAGCTAGCACATTGGTTTGATAGTAGCATAGTTGGGATGGACAGTAGCTAGCACATTGGTTTGATAGTAGCATAGTTGGGATGGACAGTAGCTAGCACATTGGTTTGATAGTAGGATAGTTGGGATGGACAGTAGCTAGCACATAGGTTTGATAGCATAGTTGGGATGGACAGTAGCTAGCACATTGGTTTGATAGTAGCATAGTTGGGATGGACAGTAGCTAGCACATTGGTTTGATAGTAGCATAGTTGGGATGTACAGTAGCTAGCACATTGGTTTGATAGCATAGTTGGGATGGACAGTAGCTAGCATATTGGTTTGATAGTAGCATAGTTGGGATAGACAGTAGCTAGCACATTGGTTTGATAGTAGCATAGTTGGGATGGACAGTAGCTAGCACATTGGTTTGCTAGTAGCATAGTTGGGATGGACAGTAGCTAGCACATTGGTTTGATAGTAGCATAGTTGGGATGTACAGTAGCTAGCACATTGGTTTGATAGCATATTTGGGATGGACAGTAGCTAGCACATTGGTTTGATAGTAGCATAGTTGGGATGGACAGTAGCTATCACATTGGTTTGATATTAGCATAGTTGGAATGGACAGTAGCTAGCACATAGGTTTGATAGCATAGTTGGGATGGACAGTAGCTAGCACATTGGTTTGATAGTAGCATAGTTGGGATGGACAGTAGCTAGCACATTGGTTTGATAGTAGCATAGTTGGGATGGACAGTAGCTAGCACATTGGTTTGATAGTAGCATAGTTGGGATAGACAGTAGCTAGCACATTGGTTTGATAGTAGCATAGTTGGGATGGACAGTAGCTAGCACATTGGTTTGATAGTAGCATAGTTGGGATGGACAACAGCTAGCACATTGGTTTGATAGTAGCATAGTTGGGATGGACAGGAGCTAGCACATTGGTTTGATAGTAGCATAGTTGGGATGTACAGTAGCTAGCACATTGGTTTAATAGCATAGTTGGGATGGACAGTAGCTAGCATATTGGTTTGATAGTAGCATAGTTGGGATGGACAGTAGCTAGCACATTGGTTTGATAGTAGCATAGTTGGGATTGACAGTAGCTAGCACATAGGTTTGATAGCATAGTTGGGATGGACAGTAGCTAGCACATTGGTTTGATAGTAGCATAGTTGGGATGGACAGTAGCTAGCACATTGGTTTGATAGTAGCATAGTTGGGATGGACAGTAGCTAGCACATTGGTTTGATAGTAGCATAGTTGGGATGTACAGTAGCTAGCACATTGGTTTGATAGCATATTTGGGATGGACAGTAGCTAGCACATTGGTTTGATAGTAGCATAGTTGGGATGGACAGTAGCTATTACATTGGTTTGATATTAGCATAGTTGGGATGGACAGTAGCTAGCACATAGGTTTGATAGCATAGTTGGGATGGACAGTAGCTAGCACATTGGTTTGATAGTAGCATAGTTGGGATGGACAGTAGCTAGCACATTGGTTTGATAGTAGCATAGTTGGGATGGACAGTAGCTAGCACATTGGTTTGATAGTTGCATAGTTGGGATGGACAGTAGCTAGCACATTGGTTTGATAGCATAGTTGGGATGGACAGTAGCTAGCACATTGGTTTGATAGTAGCATAGTTGGGATGGACAGTAGCTAGCACATTGGTTTGATAGTAGCATAGTTGGGATAGACAGTAGCTAGCACATTGGTTTGATAGTAGCATAGTTGGGATGGACAGTAGCTAGCACATTGGTTTGATAGTAGCATAGTTGGGATGGACAACAGCTAGCACATTGGTTTGATAGTAGCATAGTTGGGATGGACAGGAGCTAGCACATTGGTTTGATAGTAGCATAGTTGGGATGGACAGTAGCTAGCACATAGGTTTGATAGTAGCATAGTTGGGATTGACAGTAGCTAGCACATAGGTTTGATAGCATAGTTAGGATGGACAGTAGCTAGCACATTGGTTTGATAGTAGCATAGTTGGGATGGACAGTAGCTAGCACATTGGTTTGATAGTAGCATAGTTGGGATGGACAGTAGCTAGCACATTGGTTTGATAGTAGCATAGTTGGGATGTACAGTAGCTAGCACATTGGTTTGATAGTAGCATAGTTGGGATGGACAGTAGCTATCACATTGGTTTGATAGTAGCATAGTTGGGATGGACAGTAGCTAGCACATAGGTTTGATAGCATAGTTGGGATGGACAGTAGCTAGCACATTGGTTTGATAGTAGCATAGTTGGGATGGACAGTAGCTAGCACATTGGTTTGATAGTAGCATAGTTGGGATAGACAGTAGCTAGCACATTGGTTTGATAGTAGCATAGTTGGGATGGACAGTAGCTAGCACATTGGTTTGCTAGTAGCATAGTTGGGATGGACAGTAGCTAGCACATTGGTTTGATAGTAGCGTAGTTGGGATGGACAGGAGCTAGCACATTGGTTTGATAGTAGCATAGTTGGGATGGACAGTAGCTAGCACATTGGTTTGACAGTAGGATAGTTGGGATGGACAGTAGCTAGCACATAGGTTTGATAGCATAGTTGGGATGGACAGTAGCTAGCACATTGGTTTGATAGTAGCATAGTTGGGATGGACAGTAGCTAGCACATTGGTTTGATAGTAGCATAGTTGGGATGTACAGTAGCTAGCACATTGGTTTGATAGCATAGTTGGGATGGACAGTAGCTAGCATATTGGTTTGATAGTAGCCTAGTTGGGATGGACAGTAGCTAGCACATTGGTTTGATAGTAGCATAGTTGGGATAGACAGTAGCTAGCACATTGGTTTGATAGTAGCATAGTTGGGATGGACAGTAGCTAGCACATTGGTTTGATAGTAGCATAGTTGGGATGGACAGTAGCTAGCACATTGGTTTGATAGTAGCATAGTTGGGATGGACAGTAGCTAGCACATTGGTTTGATAGTAGCATAGTTGGGATGGACAGTAGCTAGCACATTGGTTTGATAGTAGCAGAGTTGGGATGGACAGTAGTTAGCACATTGGTTTGATAGTGGCATAGTTGGGATAGACAGTAGCTAGCACATTGGTTTGATAGTAGCATAGTTGGGATGGACAGTAGCTAGCACATTGGTTTGATAGTAGCATAGTTGGGATGGACAGTAGCTAGCACATTGGTTTGATAGTAGCATAGTTGGGATGGACAGTAGCTAGCACATAGGTTTGATAGCATAGTTGGGATGGACAGTAGCTAGCACATTGGTTTGATAGTAGCATAGTTGGGATGGACAGTAGCTAGCACATTGGTTTGATAGTAGCATAGTTGGGATAGACAGTAGCTAGCACATTGGTTTGATAGTAGCATAGTTGGGATGGACAGTAGCTAGCACATTGGTTTGCTAGTAGCATAGTTGGGATGGACAGTAGCTAGCACATTGGTTTGATAGTAGCGTAGTTGGGATGGACAGGAGCTAGCACATTGGTTTGATAGTAGCATAGTTGGGATGGACAGTAGCTAGCACATTGGTTTGACAGTAGGATAGTTGGGATGGACAGTAGCTAGCACATAGGTTTGATAGCATAGTTGGGATGGACAGTAGCTAGCACATTGGTTTGATAGTAGCATAGTTGGGATGGACAGTAGCTAGCACATTGGTTTGATAGTAGCATAGTTGGGATGTACAGTAGCTAGCACATTGGTTTGATAGCATAGTTGGGATGGACAGTAGCTAGCATATTGGTTTGATAGTAGCATAGTTGGGATGGACAGTAGCTAGCACATTGGTTTGATAGTAGCATAGTTGGGATAGACAGTAGCTAGCACATTGGTTTGATAGTAGCATAGTTGGGATGGACAGTAGCTAGCACATTGGTTTGATAGTAGCATAGTTGGGATGGACAGTAGCTAGCACATTGGTTTGATAGTAGCATAGTTGGGATGGACAGTAGCTAGCACATTGGTTTGATAGTAGCATAGTTGGGATGGACAGTAGCTAGCACATTGGTTTGATAGTAGCAGAGTTGGGATGGACAGTAGTTAGCACATTGGTTTGATAGTGGCATAGTTGGGATAGACAGTAGCTAGCACATTGGTTTGATAGTAGCATAGTTGGGATGGACAGTAGCTAGCACATTGGTTTGATAGTAGCATAGTTGGGATGGACAGTAGCTAGCACATTGGTTTGATAGTAGCATAGTTGGGATGGACAGTAGCTAGCACATTGGTTTGATAGTAGCATAGTTGGGATGGACAGTAGCTAGCACATTGGTTTGATAGTAGCATAGTTGGGATGGACAGTAGCTAGCACATTGGTTTGATAGTAGCATAGTTGGGATGGACAGTAGCTAGCACATTGGTTTGATAGTAGCATAGTTGGGATGGACAGTAGCTAGCACATAGGTTTGATAGCATAGTTGGGATGGACAGTAGCTAGCACATTGGTTTGATAGTAGCATAGTTGGGATGGACAGTTGCTAGCACATTGGTTTGATAGTAGCATAGTTGGGATGGACAGTAGCTAGCACATTGGTTTGATAGTAGCATAGTTGGGATGGACAGTAGCTAGCACATTGGTTTGATAGTAGCATAGTTGGGATGGACAGTAGCTAGCACATTGGTTTGATAGTAGCATAGTTGGGATGGACAGTAGCTAGCACATAGGTTTGATAGCATAGTTGGGATGGACAGTAGCTAGCACATTGGTTTGATAGTAGCATAGTTGGGATGGACAGTAGCTAGCACATAGGTTTGATAGCATAGTTGGGATGGACAGTAGCTAGCACATTGGTTTGATAGTAGCATAGTTGGGATGGACAGTTGCTAGCACATTGGTTTGATAGTGGCATAGTTGGGATAGACAGTAGCTAGCACATTGGTTTGATAGCATAGTTGGGATGGACAGTAGCTAGCACATTGGTTTGATAGTAGCATAGTTGGGATAGACAGTAGCTAGCACATTGGTTTGATAGTAGCATAGTTGGGATAGACAGTAGCTAGCACATTGGTTTGATAGTAGCATAGTTGGGATGGACAGTAGCTAGCACATTGGTTTGCTAGTAGCATAGTTGGGATGGACAGTAGCTAGCACATTGGTTTGATAGTAGCATAGTTGGGATGGACAGGAGCTAGCACATTGGTTTGATAGTAGCATAGTTGGGATGGACAGTAGCTAGCACATTGGTTTGATAGTAGGATAGTTGGGATGGACAGTAGCTAGCACATAGGTTTGATAGCATAGTTGGGATGGACAGTAGCTAGCACATTGGTTTGATAGTAGCATAGTTGGGATGGACAGTAGCTAGCACATTGGTTTGATAGTAGCATAGTTGGGATGTACAGTAGCTAGCACATTGGTTTGATAGCATAGTTGGGATGGACAGTAGCTAGCATATTGGTTTGATAGTAGCATAGTTGGGATGGACAGTAGCTAGCACATTGGTTTGATAGTAGCATAGTTGGGATAGACAGTAGCTAGGACATTGGTTTGATAGTAGCATAGTTGGGATGGACAGTAGCTAGCACATTGGTTTGATAGTAGCATAGTTGGGATGGACAGTAGCTAGCACATTGGTTTGATAGTAGCATAGTTGGGATGGACAGTAGCTAGCACATTGGTTTGATAGTAGCAGAGTTGGGATGGACAGTAGCTAGCACATTGGTTTGATAGTGGCATAGTTGGGATAGACAGTAGCTAGCACATTGGTTTGATAGCATAGTTGGGATGGACAGTAGCTAGCACCTTGGTTTGATAGTAGCATAGTTGGGATGGACAGTAGCTAGCACATTGGTTTGATATTAGCATAGTTGGGATGGACAGTAGCTAGCACATTGGTTTGATAGTAGCATAGTTGGGATGTACAGTAGCTAGCACATTGGTTTGATAGTAGCATAGTTGGGATGGACAGTAGCTAGCACATAGGTTTGATAGCATAGTTGGGATGGACAGTAGCTAGCACATTGGTTTGATAGTAGCATAGTTGGGATGGACAGTTGCTAGCACATTGGCTTGATAGTAGCATAGTTGGGATGGACAATAGCTAGCACATTGGTTTGATAGTAGCATAGTTGGGATGGACAGTAGCTAGCACATTGGTTTGATAGTAGCATAGTTGGGATGGACAGTAGCTAGCACATTGGTTTGATAGTAGCATAGTTGGGATAGACAGTAGCTAGCACATTGGTTTGATAGTAGCATAGTTGGGATGGACAGTAGCTAGCACATTGGTTTGCTAGTAGCATAGTTGGGATGGACAGTAGCTAGCACATTGGTTTGATAGTAGCGTAGTTGGGATGGACAGGAGCTAGCACATTGGTTTGATAGTAGCATAGTTGGGATGGACAGTAGCTAGCACATTGGTTTGATAGTAGGATAGTTGGGATGGACAGTAGCTAGCACATAGGTTTGATAGCATAGTTGGGATGGACAGTAGCTAGCACATTGGTTTGATAGTAGCATAGTTGGGATGGACAGTAGCTAGCACATTGGTTTGATAGTAGCATAGTTGGGATGGACAGTAGCTATCACATTGGTTTGATAGCATAGTTGGGATGGACAGTAGCTAGCACATTGGTTTGATAGTAGCATAGTTGGGATGGACAGTAGCTAGCACATAGGTTTGATAGCATAGTTGGGATGGACAGTAGCTAGCACATAGGTTTGATAGCATAGTTGGGATGGACAGTAGCTAGCACATTGGTTTGATAGTAGCATAGTTGGGATGGACAGTTGCTAGCACATTGGTTTGATAGTAGCATAGTTGGGATGGACAGTAGCTAGCACATTGGTTTGATAGTAGCATAGTTGGGATGGACAGTAGCTAGCACATTGGTTTGATAGTAGCATAGTTGGGATGGACAGTAGCTAGCACATTGGTTTGATAGTAGCATAGTTGGGATAGACAGTAGCTAGCACATTGGTTTGATAGTAGCATAGTTGGGATAGACAGTAGCTAGCACATTGGTTTGATAGTAGCATAGTTGGGATGGACAGTAGCTAGCACATTGGTTTGCT
Source organism: Borostomias antarcticus (assembly GCF_949987555.1). Lineage (NCBI taxonomy): Eukaryota > Metazoa > Chordata > Actinopteri > Stomiiformes > Stomiidae > Borostomias > Borostomias antarcticus. Next base: position 12,680,562 of record NC_140253.1, read on the forward strand.
AGTAGCATAGTTGGGATGGACAGTAGCTAGCACATTGGTTTGATAGTAGCATAGTTGGGATGGACAGGAGCTAGCACATTGGTTTGATAGTAGCATAGTTGGGATGGACAGTAGCTAAAACATTGGTTTGATAGTAGCATAGTTGGGATTGACAGTAGCTAGCACATAGGTTTGATAGCATAGTTGGGATGGACAGTAGCTAGCACATTGGTTTGCTAGTAGCATAGTTGGGATGGACAGTAGCTAGCACATTGGTTTGATAGTAGCATAGTTGGGATGGACAGGAGCTAGCACATTGGTTTGATAGTAGCATTTTTGGGATGGACAGTAGCTAGCACATTGGTTTGATAGTAGCATAGTTGGGATTGACAGTAGCTAGCACATAGGTTTGATAGCATAGTTGGGATGGACAGTAGCTAGCACATTGGTTTGATAGTAGCATAGTTGGGATGGACAGTAGCTAGCACATTGGTTTGATAGTAGCATAGTTGGGATGGACAGTAGCTAGCACATTGGTTTGATAGGAGCATAGTTGGGATGTACAGTAGCTAGCACATTGGTTTGATAGCATATTTGGGATGGACAGTAGCTAGCACATTGGTTTGATAGTAGCATAGTTGGGATGGACAGTAGCTATCACATTGGTTTGATATTAGCATAGTTGGGATAGACAGTAGCTAGCACATAGGTTTGATAGCATAGTTGGGATGGACAGTAGCTAGCACATTGGTTTGATAGTAGCATAGTTGGGATGGACAGTAGCTAGCACATTGGTTTGATAGTAGCATAGTTGGGATGGACAGTAGCTAGCACATTGGTTTGATAGTTGCATAGTTGGGATGGACAGTAGCTAGCACATTGGTTTGATAGCATAGTTGGGATGGACAGTAGCTAGCACATTGGTTTGATAGTAGCATAGTTGGGATGGACAGTAGCTAGCACATTGGTTTGATAGTAGCATAGTTGGGATAGACAGTAGCTAGCACATTGGTTTGATAGTAGCATAGTTGGGATGGACAGTAGCTAGCACATTGGTTTGATAGTAGCATAGTTGGGATGGACAACAGCTAGCACATTGGTTTGATAGTAGCATAGTTGGGATGGACAGGAGCTAGCACATTGGTTTGATAGTAGCATAGTTGGGATGTACAGTAGCTAGCACATTGGTTTGATAGCATAGTTGGGATGGACAGTAGCTAGCATATTGGTTTGATAGTAGCATAGTTGGGATGGACAGTAGCTAGCACATTGGTTTGATAGTAGCATAGTTGGGATGGACAGTAGCTAGCACATTGGTTTGATAGTAGCATAGTTGGGATGTACAGTAGCTAGCACATTGGTTTGATAGCATATTTGGGATGGACAGTAGCTAGCACATTGGTTTGATAGTAGCATAGTTGGGATGGACAGTAGCTATCACATTGGTTTGATATTAGCATAGTTGGGATGGACAGTAGCTAGCACATAGGTTTGATAGCATAGTTGGGATGGACAGTAGCTAGCACATTGGTTTGATAGTAGCATAGTTGGGATGGACAGTAGCTAGCACATTGGTTTGATAGTAGCATAGTTGGGATGGACAGTAGCTAGCACATTGGTTTGATAGCATAGTTGGGATGGACAGTAGCTAGCACATTGGTTTGATAGTAGCATAGTTGGGATGGACAGTAGCTAGCACATTGGTTTGATAGTAGCATAGTTGGGATAGACAGTAGCTAGCACATTGGTTTGATAGTAGCATAGTTGGGATGGACAGTAGCTAGCACATTGGTTTGCTAGTAGCATAGTTGGGATGGACAGTAGCTAGCACATTGGTTTGATAGTAGCGTAGTTGGGATGGACAGGAGCTAGCACATTGGTTTGATAGTAGCATAGTTGGGATGGACAGTAGCTAGCACATTGGTTTGATAGTAGGATAGTTGGGATGGACAGTAGCTAGCACATAGGTTTGATAGCATAGTTGGGATGGACAGTAGCTAGCACATTGGTTTGATAGTAGCATAGTTGGGATGGACAGTAGCTAGCACATTGGTTTGATAGTAGCATAGTTGGGATGGACAGTAGCTAGCACATTGGTTTGATAGTAGCATAGTTGGGATGGACAGTAGCTATCACATTGGTTTGATAGCATAGTTGGGATGGACAGTAGCTAGCACATTGGTTTGATAGTAGCATAGTTGGGATGGACAGTAGCTAGCACATAGGTTTGATAGCATAGTTGGGATGGACAGTAGCTAGCACATAGGTTTGATAGCATAGTTGGGATGGACAGTAGCTAGCACATTGGTTTGATAGTAGCATAGTTGGGATGGACAGTTGCTAGCACATTGGTTTGATAGTAGCATAGTTGGGATGGACAGTAGCTAGCACATTGGTTTGATAGTAGCATAGTTGGGATGGACAGTAGCTAGCACATTGGTTTGATAGTAGCATAGTTGGGATGGACAGTAGCTAGCACATTGGTTTGATAGTAGCATAGTTGGGATAGACAGTAGCTAGCACATTGGTTTGATAGTAGCATAGTTGGGATAGACAGTAGCTAGCACATTGGTTTGATAGTAGCATAGTTGGGATGGACAGTAGCTAGCACATTGGTTTGCTAGTAGCATAGTTGGGATGGACAGTAGCTAGCACATTGGTTTGATAGTAGCATAGTTGGGATGGACAGGAGCTAGCACATTGGTTTGATAGTAGCATAGTTGGGATGGACAGTAGCTAAAACATTGGTTTGATAGTAGCATAGTTGGGATTGACAGTAGCTAGCACATAGGTTTGATAGCATAGTTGGGATGGACAGTAGCTAGCACATTGGTTTGCTAGTAGCATAGTTGGGATGGACAGTAGCTAGCACATTGGTTTGATAGTAGCATAGTTGGGATGGACAGGAGCTAGCACATTGGTTTGATAGTAGCATTTTTGGGATGGACAGTAGCTAGCACATTGGTTTGATAGTAGCATAGTTGGGATTGACAGTAGCTAGCACATAGGTTTGATAGCATAGTTGGGATGGACAGTAGCTAGCACATTGGTTTGATAGTAGCATAGTTGGGATGGACAGTAGCTAGCACATTGGTTTGATAGTAGCATAGTTGGGATGGACAGTAGCTAGCACATTGGTTTGATAGGAGCATAGTTGGGATGTACAGTAGCTAGCACATTGGTTTGATAGCATATTTGGGATGGACAGTAGCTAGCACATTGGTTTGATAGTAGCATAGTTGGGATGGACAGTAGCTATCACATTGGTTTGATATTAGCATAGTTGGGATAGACAGTAGCTAGCACATAGGTTTGATAGCATAGTTGGGATGGACAGTAGCTAGCACATTGGTTTGATAGTAGCATAGTTGGGATGGACAGTAGCTAGCACATTGGTTTGATAGTAGCATAGTTGGGATGGACAGTAGCTAGCACATTGGTTTGATAGTTGCATAGTTGGGATGGACAGTAGCTAGCACATTGGTTTGATAGCATAGTTGGGATGGACAGTAGCTAGCACATTGGTTTGATAGTAGCATAGTTGGGATGGACAGTAGCTAGCACATTGGTTTGATAGTAGCATAGTTGGGATAGACAGTAGCTAGCACATTGGTTTGATAGTAGCATAGTTGGGATGGACAGTAGCTAGCACATTGGTTTGATAGTAGCATAGTTGGGATGGACAACAGCTAGCACATTGGTTTGATAGTAGCATAGTTGGGATGGACAGGAGCTAGCACATTGGTTTGATAGTAGCATAGTTGGGATGTACAGTAGCTAGCACATTGGTTTGATAGCATAGTTGGGATGGACAGTAGCTAGCATATTGGTTTGATAGTAGCATAGTTGGGATGGACAGTAGCTAGCACATTGGTTTGATAGTAGCATAGTTGGGATGGACAGTAGCTAGCACATTGGTTTGATAGTAGCATAGTTGGGATGTACAGTAGCTAGCACATTGGTTTGATAGCATATTTGGGATGGACAGTAGCTAGCACATTGGTTTGATAGTAGCATAGTTGGGATGGACAGTAGCTATCACATTGGTTTGATATTAGCATAGTTGGGATGGACAGTAGCTAGCACATAGGTTTGATAGCATAGTTGGGATGGACAGTAGCTAGCACATTGGTTTGATAGTAGCATAGTTGGGATGGACAGTAGCTAGCACATTGGTTTGATAGTAGCATAGTTGGGATGGACAGTAGCTAGCACATTGGTTTGATAGCATAGTTGGGATGGACAGTAGCTAGCACATTGGTTTGATAGTAGCATAGTTGGGATGGACAGTAGCTAGCACATTGGTTTAATAGTAGCATAGTTGGGATAGACAGTAGCTAGCACATTGGTTTGATAGTAGCATAGTTGGGATGGACAGTAGCTAGCACATTGGTTTGATAGTAGCATAGTTGGGATGGACAACAGCTAGCACATTGGTTTGATAGTAGCATAGTTGGGATGGACAGGAGCTAGCACATTGGTTTGATAGTAGCATAGTTGGGATGGACAGTAGCTAGCACATTGGTTTGATAGTAGCATAGTTGGGATTGACAGTAGCTAGCACATAGGTTTGATAGCATAGTTAGGATGGACAGTAGCTAGCACATTGGTTTGATAGTATGATAGTTGGGATGGACAGTAGCTAGCACATTGGTTTGATAGTAGCATAGTTGGGATGGACAGTAGCTAGCACATTGGTTTGATAGTAGCATAGTTGGGATGTACAGTAGCTAGCACATTGGTTTGATAGCATATTTGGGATGGACAGTAGCTAGCACATTGGTTTGATAGTAGCATAGTTGGGATGGACAGTAGCTATCACATTGGTTTGATAGTAGCATAGTTGGGATGGACAGTAGCTAGCACATAGGTTTGATAGCATAGTTGGGATGGACAGTAGCTAGCACATTGGTTTGATAGTAGCATAGTTGGGATGGACAGTAGCTAGCACATTGGTTTGATAGTAGCATAGTTGGGATAGACAGTAGCTAGCACATTGGTTTGATAGTAGCATAGTTGGGATGGACAGTAGCTAGCACATTGGTTTGCTAGTAGCATAGTTGGGATGGACAGTAGCTAGCACATTGGTTTGATAGTAGCGTAGTTGGGATGGACAGGAGCTAGCACATTGGTTTGATAGTAGCATAGTTGGGATGGACAGTAGCTAGCACATTGGTTTGACAGTAGGATAGTTGGGATGGACAGTAGCTAGCACATAGGTTTGATAGCATAGTTGGGATGGACAGTAGCTAGCACATTGGTTTGATAGTAGCATAGTTGGGATGGACAGTAGCTAGCACATTGGTTTGATAGTAGCATAGTTGGGATGTACAGTAGCTAGCACATTGGTTTGATAGCATAGTTGGGATGGACAGTAGCTAGCATATTGGTTTGATAGTAGCATAGTTGGGATGGACAGTGGCTAGCACATTGGTTTGATAGTAGCATAGTTGGGATAGACAGTAGCTAGCACATTGGTTTGATAGTAGCATAGTTGGGATGGACAGTAGCTAGCACATTGGTTTGATAGTAGCATAGTTGGGATGGACAGTAGCTAGCACATTGGTTTGATAGTAGCATAGTTGGGATGGACAGTAGCTAGCACATTGGTTTGATAGTAGCAGAGTTGGGATGGACAGTAGTTAGCACATTGGTTTGATAGTGGCATAGTTGGGATAGACAGTAGCTAGCACATTGGTTTGATAGTAGCATAGTTGGGATGTACAGTAGCTAGCACATTGGTTTGATAGCATATTTGGGATGGACAGTAGCTAGCACATTGGTTTGATAGTAGCATAGTTGGGATGGACAGTAGCTATCACATTGGTTTGATAGTAGCATAGTTGGGATGGACAGTAGCTAGCACATAGGTTTGATAGCATAGTTGGGATGGACAGTAGCTAGCACATTGGTTTGATAGTAGCATAGTTGGGATGGACAGTAGCTAGCACATTGGTTTGATAGTAGCATAGTTGGGATGGACAGTAGCTAGCACATTGGTTTGATAGTTGCATAGTTGGGATGGACAGTAGCTAGCACATTGGTTTGATAGCATAGTTGGGATGGACAGTAGCTAGCACATTGGTTTGATAGTAGCATAGTTGGGATGGACAGTAGCTAGCACATTGGTTTGATAGTAGCATAGTTGGGATAGACAGTAGCTAGCACATTGGTTTGATAGTAGCATAGTTGGGATGGACAGTAGCTAGCACATTGGTTTGATAGTAGCATAGTTGGGATGGACAACAGCTAGCACATTGGTTTGATAGTAGCATAGTTGGGATGGACAGGAGCTAGCACATTGGTTTGATAGTAGCATAGTTGGGATGGACAGGAGCTAGCACATTGGTTTGATAGTAGCATAGTTGGGATGGACAGTAGCTAGCACATTGGTTTGATAGTAGCATAGTTGGGATTGACAGTAGCTAGCACATAGGTTTGATAGCATAGTTAGGATGGACAGTAGCTAGCACATTGGTTTGATAGTAGCATAGTTGGGATGGACAGTAGCTAGCACATTGGTTTGATAGTAGCATAGTTGGGATGGACAGTAGCTAGCACATTGGTTTGATAGTAGCATAGTTGGGATGTACAGTAGCTAGCACATTGGTTTGATAGCATATTTGGGATGGACAGTAGCTAGCACATTGGTTTGATAGTAGCATAGTTGGGATGGACAGTAGCTATCACATTGGTTTGATAGTAGCATAGTTGGGATGGACAGTAGCTAGCACATAGGTTTGATAGCATAGTTGGGATGGACAGTAGCTAGCACATTGGTTTGATAGTAGCATAGTTGGGATGGACAGTAGCTAGCACATTGGTTTGATAGTAGCATAGTTGGGATAGACAGTAGCTAGCACATTGGTTTGATAGTAGCATAGTTGGGATGGACAGTAGCTAGCACATTGGTTTGCTAGTAGCATAGTTGGGATGGACAGTAGCTAGCACATTGGTTTGATAGTAGCGTAGTTGGGATGGACAGGAGCTAGCACATTGGTTTGATAGTAGCATAGTTGGGATGGACAGTAGCTAGCACATTGGTTTGACAGTAGGATAGTTGGGATGGACAGTAGCTAGCACATAGGTTTGATAGCATAGTTGGGATGGACAGTAGCTAGCACATTGGTTTGATAGTAGCATAGTTGGGATGGACAGTAGCTAGCACATTGGTTTGATAGTAGCATAGTTGGGATGTACAGTAGCTAGCACATTGGTTTGATAGCATAGTTGGGATGGACAGTAGCTAGCATATTGGTTTGATAGTAGCATAGTTGGGATGGACAGTGGCTAGCACATTGGTTTGATAGTAGCATAGTTGGGATAGACAGTAGCTAGCACATTGGTTTGATAGTGGCATAGTTGGGATGGACAGTAGCTAGCACATAGGTTTGATAGCATAGTTGGGATGGACTGTAGCTAGCACATTGGTTTGATAGTAGCATAGTTGGGATGGACAGTTGCTAGCACATTGGCTTGATAGTAGCATAGTTGGGATGGACAATAGCTAGCACATTGGTTTGATAGTAGCATAGTTGGGATGGACAGTAGCTAGCACATTGGTTTGATAGTAGCATAGTTGGGATGGACAGTAGCTAGCACATTGGTTTGATAGTAGCATAGTTGGGATAGACAGTAGCTAGCACATTGGTTTGATAGTAGCATAGTTGGGATGGACAGTAGCTAGCACATTGGTTTGCTAGTAGCATAGTTGGGATGGACAGTAGCTAGCACATTGGTTTGATAGTAGCGTAGTTGGGATGGACAGGAGCTAGCACATTGGTTTGATAGTAGCATAGTTGGGATGGACAGTAGCTAGCACATTGGTTTGATAGTAGGATAGTTGGGATGGACAGTAGCTAGCACATAGGTTTGATAGCATAGTTGGGATGGACAGTAGCTAGCACATTGGTTTGATAGTAGCATAGTTGGGATGGACAGTAGCTAGCACATTGGTTTGATAGTAGCATAGTTGGGATGGACAGTAGCTAGCACATTGGTTTGATAGTAGCATAGTTGGGATGGACAGTAGCTATCACATTGGTTTGATAGCATAGTTGGGATGGACAGTAGCTAGCACATTGGTTTGATAGTAGCATAGTTGGGATGGACAGTAGCTAGCACATAGGTTTGATAGCATAGTTGGGATGGACAGTAGCTAGCACATTGGTTTGATAGTAGCATAGTTGGGATGGACAGTTGCTAGCACATTGGTTTGATAGTAGCATAGTTGGGATGGACAGTAGCTAGCACATTGGTTTGATAGTAGCATAGTTGGGATGGACAGTAGCTAGCACATTGGTTTGATAGTAGCATAGTTGGGATGGACAGTAGCTAGCACATTGGTTTGATAGTAGCATAGTTGGGATAGACAGTAGCTAGCACATTGGTTTGATAGTAGCATAGTTGGGATGGACAGGAGCTAGCACATTGGTTTGATAGTAGCATAGTTGGGATGGACAGTAGCTAAAACATTGGTTTGATAGTAGCATAGTTGGGATTGACAGTAGCTAGCACATAGGTTTGATAGCATAGTTGGGATGGACAGTAGCTAGCACATTGGTTTGCTAGTAGCATAGTTGGGATGGACAGTAGCTAGCACATTGGTTTGATAGTAGCATAGTTGGGATGGACAGGAGCTAGCACATTGGTTTGATAGTAGCATTTTTGGGATGGACAGTAGCTAGCACATTGGTTTGATAGTAGCATAGTTGGGATTGACAGTAGCTAGCACATAGGTTTGATAGCATAGTTGGGATGGACAGTAGCTAGCACATTGGTTTGATAGTAGCATAGTTGGGATGGACAGTAGCTAGCACATTGGTTTGATAGTAGCATAGTTGGGATGGACAGTAGCTAGCACATTGGTTTGATAGGAGCATAGTTGGGATGTACAGTAGCTAGCACATTGGTTTGATAGCATATTTGGGATGGACAGTAGCTAGCACATTGGTTTGATAGTAGCATAGTTGGGATGGACAGTAGCTATCACATTGGTTTGATATTAGCATAGTTGGGATAGACAGTAGCTAGCACATAGGTTTGATAGCATAGTTGGGATGGACAGTAGCTAGCACATTGGTTTGATAGTAGCATAGTTGGGATGGACAGTAGCTAGCACATTGGTTTGATAGTAGCATAGTTGGGATGGACAGTAGCTAGCACATTGGTTTGATAGTTGCATAGTTGGGATGGACAGTAGCTAGCACATTGGTTTGATAGCATAGTTGGGATGGACAGTAGCTAGCACATTGGTTTGATAGTAGCATAGTTGGGATGGACAGTAGCTAGCACATTGGTTTGATAGTAGCATAGTTGGGATAGACAGTAGCTAGCACATTGGTTTGATAGTAGCATAGTTGGGATGGACAGTAGCTAGCACATTGGTTTGATAGTAGCATAGTTGGGATGGACAACAGCTAGCACATTGGTTTGATAGTAGCATAGTTGGGATGGACAGGAGCTAGCACATTGGTTTGATAGTAGCATAGTTGGGATGTACAGTAGCTAGCACATTGGTTTGATAGCATAGTTGGGATGGACAGTAGCTAGCATATTGGTTTGATAGTAGCATAGTTGGGATGGACAGTAGCTAGCACATTGGTTTGATAGTAGCATAGTTGGGATGGACAGTAGCTAGCACATTGGTTTGATAGTAGCATAGTTGGGATGTACAGTAGCTAGCACATTGGTTTGATAGCATATTTGGGATGGACAGTAGCTAGCACATTGGTTTGATAGTAGCATAGTTGGGATGGACAGTAGCTATCACATTGGTTTGATATTAGCATAGTTGGGATGGACAGTAGCTAGCACATAGGTTTGATAGCATAGTTGGGATGGACAGTAGCTAGCACATTGGTTTGATAGTAGCATAGTTGGGATGGACAGTAGCTAGCACATTGGTTTGATAGTAGCATAGTTGGGATGGACAGTAGCTAGCACATTGGTTTGATAGCATAGTTGGGATGGACAGTAGCTAGCACATTGGTTTGATAGTAGCATAGTTGGGATGGACAGTAGCTAGCACATTGGTTTGATAGTAGCATAGTTGGGATAGACAGTAGCTAGCACATTGGTTTGATAGTAGCATAGTTGGGATGGACAGTAGCTAGCACATTGGTTTGCTAGTAGCATAGTTGGGATGGACAGTAGCTAGCACATTGGTTTGATAGTAGCGTAGTTGGGATGGACAGGAGCTAGCACATTGGTTTGATAGTAGCATAGTTGGGATGGACAGTAGCTAGCACATTGGTTTGATAGTAGGATAGTTGGGATGGACAGTAGCTAGCACATAGGTTTGATAGCATAGTTGGGATGGACAGTAGCTAGCACATTGGTTTGATAGTAGCATAGTTGGGATGGACAGTAGCTAGCACATTGGTTTGATAGTAGCATAGTTGGGATGGACAGTAGCTAGCACATTGGTTTGATAGTAGCATAGTTGGGATGGACAGTAGCTATCACATTGGTTTGATAGCATAGTTGGGATGGACAGTAGCTAGCACATTGGTTTGATAGTAGCATAGTTGGGATGGACAGTAGCTAGCACATAGGTTTGATAGCATAGTTGGGATGGACAGTAGCTAGCACATAGGTTTGATAGCATAGTTGGGATGGACAGTAGCTAGCACATTGGTTTGATAGTAGCATAGTTGGGATGGACAGTTGCTAGCACATTGGTTTGATAGTAGCATAGTTGGGATGGACAGTAGCTAGCACATTGGTTTGATAGTAGCATAGTTGGGATGGACAGTAGCTAGCACATTGGTTTGATAGTAGCATAGTTGGGATGGACAGTAGCTAGCACATTGGTTTGATAGTAGCATAGTTGGGATAGACAGTAGCTAGCACATTGGTTTGATAGTAGCATAGTTGGGATAGACAGTAGCTAGCACATTGGTTTGATAGTAGCATAGTTGGGATGGACAGTAGCTAGCACATTGGTTTGCTAGTAGCATAGTTGGGATGGACAGTAGCTAGCACATTGGTTTGATAGTAGCATAGTTGGGATGGACAGGAGCTAGCACATTGGTTTGATAGTAGCATAGTTGGGATGGACAGTAGCTAAAACATTGGTTTGATAGTAGCATAGTTGGGATTGACAGTAGCTAGCACATAGGTTTGATAGCATAGTTGGGATGGACAGTAGCTAGCACATTGGTTTGCTAGTAGCATAGTTGGGATGGACAGTAGCTAGCACATTGGTTTGATAGTAGCATAGTTGGGATGGACAGGAGCTAGCACATTGGTTTGATAGTAGCATTTTTGGGATGGACAGTAGCTAGCACATTGGTTTGATAGTAGCATAGTTGGGATTGACAGTAGCTAGCACATAGGTTTGATAGCATAGTTGGGATGGACAGTAGCTAGCACATTGGTTTGATAGTAGCATAGTTGGGATGGACAGTAGCTAGCACATTGGTTTGATAGTAGCATAGTTGGGATGGACAGTAGCTAGCACATTGGTTTGATAGGAGCATAGTTGGGATGTACAGTAGCTAGCACATTGGTTTGATAGCATATTTGGGATGGACAGTAGCTAGCACATTGGTTTGATAGTAGCATAGTTGGGATGGACAGTAGCTATCACATTGGTTTGATATTAGCATAGTTGGGATAGACAGTAGCTAGCACATAGGTTTGATAGCATAGTTGGGATGGACAGTAGCTAGCACATTGGTTTGATAGTAGCATAGTTGGGATGGACAGTAGCTAGCACATTGGTTTGATAGTAGCATAGTTGGGATGGACAGTAGCTAGCACATTGGTTTGATAGTTGCATAGTTGGGATGGACAGTAGCTAGCACATTGGTTTGATAGCATAGTTGGGATGGACAGTAGCTAGCACATTGGTTTGATAGTAGCATAGTTGGGATGGACAGTAGCTAGCACATTGGTTTGATAGTAGCATAGTTGGGATAGACAGTAGCTAGCACATTGGTTTGATAGTAGCATAGTTGGGATGGACAGTAGCTAGCACATTGGTTTGATAGTAGCATAGTTGGGATGGACAACAGCTAGCACATTGGTTTGATAGTAGCATAGTTGGGATGGACAGGAGCTAGCACATTGGTTTGATAGTAGCATAGTTGGGATGTACAGTAGCTAGCACATTGGTTTGATAGCATAGTTGGGATGGACAGTAGCTAGCATATTGGTTTGATAGTAGCATAGTTGGGATGGACAGTAGCTAGCACATTGGTTTGATAGTAGCATAGTTGGGATGGACAGTAGCTAGCACATTGGTTTGATAGTAGCATAGTTGGGATGTACAGTAGCTAGCACATTGGTTTGATAGCATATTTGGGATGGACAGTAGCTAGCACATTGGTTTGATAGTAGCATAGTTGGGATGGACAGTAGCTATCACATTGGTTTGATATTAGCATAGTTGGGATGGACAGTAGCTAGCACATAGGTTTGATAGCATAGTTGGGATGGACAGTAGCTAGCACATTGGTTTGATAGTAGCATAGTTGGGATGGACAGTAGCTAGCACATTGGTTTGATAGTAGCATAGTTGGGATGGACAGTAGCTAGCACATTGGTTTGATAGCATAGTTGGGATGGACAGTAGCTAGCACATTGGTTTGATAGTAGCATAGTTGGGATGGACAGTAGCTAGCACATTGGTTTAATAGTAGCATAGTTGGGATAGACAGTAGCTAGCACATTGGTTTGATAGTAGCATAGTTGGGATGGACAGTAGCTAGCACATTGGTTTGATAGTAGCATAGTTGGGATGGACAACAGCTAGCACATTGGTTTGATAGTAGCATAGTTGGGATGGACAGGAGCTAGCACATTGGTTTGATAGTAGCATAGTTGGGATGGACAGTAGCTAGCACATTGGTTTGATAGTAGCATAGTTGGGATTGACAGTAGCTAGCACATAGGTTTGATAGCATAGTTAGGATGGACAGTAGCTAGCACATTGGTTTGATAGTATGATAGTTGGGATGGACAGTAGCTAGCACATTGGTTTGATAGTAGCATAGTTGGGATGGACAGTAGCTAGCACATTGGTTTGATAGTAGCATAGTTGGGATGTACAGTAGCTAGCACATTGGTTTGATAGCATATTTGGGATGGACAGTAGCTAGCACATTGGTTTGATAGTAGCATAGTTGGGATGGACAGTAGCTATCACATTGGTTTGATAGTAGCATAGTTGGGATGGACAGTAGCTAGCACATAGGTTTGATAGCATAGTTGGGATGGACAGTAGCTAGCACATTGGTTTGATAGTAGCATAGTTGGGATGGACAGTAGCTAGCACATTGGTTTGATAGTAGCATAGTTGGGATAGACAGTAGCTAGCACATTGGTTTGATAGTAGCATAGTTGGGATGGACAGTAGCTAGCACATTGGTTTGCTAGTAGCATAGTTGGGATGGACAGTAGCTAGCACATTGGTTTGATAGTAGCGTAGTTGGGATGGACAGGAGCTAGCACATTGGTTTGATAGTAGCATAGTTGGGATGGACAGTAGCTAGCACATTGGTTTGACAGTAGGATAGTTGGGATGGACAGTAGCTAGCACATAGGTTTGATAGCATAGTTGGGATGGACAGTAGCTAGCACATTGGTTTGATAGTAGCATAGTTGGGATGGACAGTAGCTAGCACATTGGTTTGATAGTAGCATAGTTAGGATGTACAGTAGCTAGCACATTGGTTTGATAGCATAGTTGGGATGGACAGTAGCTAGCATATTGGTTTGATAGTAGCATAGTTGGGATGGACAGTGGCTAGCACATTGGTTTGATAGTAGCATAGTTGGGATAGACAGTAGCTAGCACATTGGTTTGATAGTAGCATAGTTGGGATGGACAGTAGCTAGCACATTGGTTTGATAGTAGCATAGTTAAGATGGACAGTAGCTAGCACATTGGTTTGATAGTAGCATAGTTGGGATGGACAGTAGCTAGCACATTGGTTTGATAGTAGCATAGTTGGGATGGACAGTAGCTAGCACATTGGTTTGATAGTAGCAGAGTTGGGATGGACAGTAGTTAGCACATTGGTTTGATAGTGGCATAGTTGGGATAGACAGTAGCTAGCACATTGGTTTGATAGTAGCATAGTTGGGATGTACAGTAGCTAGCACATTGGTTTGATAGCATATTTGGGATGGACAGTAGCTAGCACATTGGTTTGATAGTAGCATAGTTGGGATGGACAGTAGCTATCACATTGGTTTGATAGTAGCATAGTTGGGATGGACAGTAGCTAGCACATAGGTTTGATAGCATAGTTGGGATGGACAGTAGCTAGCACATTGGTTTGATAGTAGCATAGTTGGGATGGACAGTAGCTAGCACATTGGTTTGATAGTAGCATAGTTGGGATGGACAGTAGCTAGCACATTGGTTTGATAGTTGCATAGTTGGGATGGACAGTAGCTAGCACATTGGTTTGATAGCATAGTTGGGATGGACAGTAGCTAGCACATTGGTTTGATAGTAGCATAGTTGGGATGGACAGTAGCTAGCACATTGGTTTGATAGTAGCATAGTTGGGATAGACAGTAGCTAGCACATTGGTTTGATAGTAGCATAGTTGGGATGGACAGTAGCTAGCACATTGGTTTGATAGTAGCATAGTTGGGATGGACAACAGCTAGCACATTGGTTTGATAGTAGCATAGTTGGGATGGACAGGAGCTAGCACATTGGTTTGATAGTAGCATAGTTGGGATGGACAGGAGCTAGCACATTGGTTTGATAGTAGCATAGTTGGGATGGACAGTAGCTAGCACATTGGTTTGATAGTAGCATAGTTGGGATTGACAGTAGCTAGCACATAGGTTTGATAGCATAGTTAGGATGGACAGTAGCTAGCACATTGGTTTGATAGTAGCATAGTTGGGATGGACAGTAGCTAGCACATTGGTTTGATAGTAGCATAGTTGGGATGGACAGTAGCTAGCACATTGGTTTGATAGTAGCATAGTTGGGATGTACAGTAGCTAGCACATTGGTTTGATAGCATATTTGGGATGGACAGTAGCTAGCACATTGGTTTGATAGTAGCATAGTTGGGATGGACAGTAGCTATCACATTGGTTTGATAGTAGCATAGTTGGGATGGACAGTAGCTAGCACATAGGTTTGATAGCATAGTTGGGATGGACAGTAGCTAGCACATTGGTTTGATAGTAGCATAGTTGGGATGGACAGTAGCTAGCACATTGGTTTGATAGTAGCATAGTTGGGATAGACAGTAGCTAGCACATTGGTTTGATAGTAGCATAGTTGGGATGGACAGTAGCTAGCACATTGGTTTGCTAGTAGCATAGTTGGGATGGACAGTAGCTAGCACATTGGTTTGATAGTAGCGTAGTTGGGATGGACAGGAGCTAGCACATTGGTTTGATAGTAGCATAGTTGGGATGGACAGTAGCTAGCACATTGGTTTGACAGTAGGATAGTTGGGATGGACAGTAGCTAGCACATAGGTTTGATAGCATAGTTGGGATGGACAGTAGCTAGCACATTGGTTTGATAGTAGCATAGTTGGGATGGACAGTAGCTAGCACATTGGTTTGATAGTAGCATAGTTGGGATGTACAGTAGCTAGCACATTGGTTTGATAGCATAGTTGGGATGGACAGTAGCTAGCATATTGGTTTGATAGTAGCATAGTTGGGATGGACAGTGGCTAGCACATTGGTTTGATAGTAGCATAGTTGGGATAGACAGTAGCTAGCACATTGGTTTGATAGTGGCATAGTTGGGATGGACAGTAGCTAGCACATAGGTTTGATAGCATAGTTGGGATGGACTGTAGCTAGCACATTGGTTTGATAGTAGCATAGTTGGGATGGACAGTTGCTAGCACATTGGCTTGATAGTAGCATAGTTGGGATGGACAATAGCTAGCACATTGGTTTGATAGTAGCATAGTTGGGATGGACAGTAGCTAGCACATTGGTTTGATAGTAGCATAGTTGGGATGGACAGTAGCTAGCACATTGGTTTGATAGTAGCATAGTTGGGATAGACAGTAGCTAGCACATTGGTTTGATAGTAGCATAGTTGGGATGGACAGTAGCTAGCACATTGGTTTGCTAGTAGCATAGTTGGGATGGACAGTAGCTAGCACATTGGTTTGATAGTAGCGTAGTTGGGATGGACAGGAGCTAGCACATTGGTTTGATAGTAGCATAGTTGGGATGGACAGTAGCTAGCACATTGGTTTGATAGTAGGATAGTTGGGATGGACAGTAGCTAGCACATAGGTTTGATAGCATAGTTGGGATGGACAGTAGCTAGCACATTGGTTTGATAGTAGCATAGTTGGGATGGACAGTAGCTAGCACATTGGTTTGATAGTAGCATAGTTGGGATGGACAGTAGCTAGCACATTGGTTTGATAGTAGCATAGTTGGGATGGACAGTAGCTATCACATTGGTTTGATAGCATAGTTGGGATGGACAGTAGCTAGCACATTGGTTTGATAGTAGCATAGTTGGGATGGACAGTAGCTAGCACATAGGTTTGATAGCATAGTTGGGATGGACAGTAGCTAGCACATTGGTTTGATAGTAGCATAGTTGGGATGGACAGTTGCTAGCACATTGGTTTGATAGTAGCATAGTTGGGATGGACAGTAGCTAGCACATTGGTTTGATAGTAGCATAGTTGGGATGGACAGTAGCTAGCACATTGGTTTGATAGTAGCATAGTTGGGATGGACAGTAGCTAGCACATTGGTTTGATAGTAGCATAGTTGGGATAGACAGTAGCTAGCACATTGGTTTGATAGTAGCATAGTTGGGATAGACAGTAGCTAGCACATTGGTTTGATAGTAGCATAGTTGGGATGGACAGTAGCTAGCACATTGGTTTGCTAGTAGCATAGTTGGGATGGACAGTAGCTAGCACATTGGTTTGATAGTAGCATAGTTGGGATGGACAGGAGCTAGCACATTGGTTTGATAGTAGCATAGTTGGGATGGACAGTAGCTAGCACATTGGTTTGATAGTAGCATAGTTGGCATTGACAGTAGCTAGCACATAGGTTTGATAGCATAGTTGGGATGGACAGTAGCTAGCACATTGGTTTGCTAGTAGCATAGTTGGGATGGACAGTAGCTAGCACATTGGTTTGATAGTAGCATAGTTGGGATGGACAGGAGCTAGCACATTGGTTTGATAGTAGCATTTTTGGGATGGACAGTAGCTAGCACATTGGTTTGATAGTAGCATAGTTGGGATTGACAGTAGCTAGCACATAGGTTTGATAGCATAGTTGGGATGGACAGTAGCTAGCACATTGGTTTGATAGTAGCATAGTTGGGATGGACAGTAGCTAGCACATTGGTTTGATAGTAGCATAGTTGGGATGGACAGTAGCTAGCACATTGGTTTGATAGGAGCATAGTTGGGATGTACAGTAGCTAGCACATTGGTTTGATAGCATATTTGGGATGGACAGTAGCTAGCACATTGGTTTGATAGTAGCATAGTTGGGATGGACAGTAGCTATCACATTGGTTTGATATTAGCATAGTTGGGATAGACAGTAGCTAGCACATAGGTTTGATAGCATAGTTGGGATGGACAGTAGCTAGCACATTGGTTTGATAGTAGCATAGTTGGGATGGACAGTAGCTAGCACATTGGTTTGATAGTAGCATAGTTGGGATGGACAGTAGCTAGCACATTGGTTTGATAGTTGCATAGTTGGGATGGACAGTAGCTAGCACATTGGTTTGATAGCATAGTTGGGATGGACAGTAGCTAGCACATTGGTTTGATAGTAGCATAGTTGGGATGGACAGTAGCTAGCACATTGGTTTGATAGTAGCATAGTTGGGATAGACAGTAGCTAGCACATTGGTTTGATAGTAGCATAGTTGGGATGGACAGTAGCTAGCACATTGGTTTGATAGTAGCATAGTTGGGATGGACAACAGCTAGCACATTGGTTTGATAGTAGCATAGTTGGGATGGACAGGAGCTAGCACATTGGTTTGATAGTAGCATAGTTGGGATGTACAGTAGCTAGCACATTGGTTTGATAGCATAGTTGGGATGGACAGTAGCTAGCATATTGGTTTGATAGTAGCATAGTTGGGATGGACAGTAGCTAGCACATTGGTTTGATAGTAGCATAGTTGGGATAGACAGTAGCTAGCACATTGGTTTGATAGTAGCATAGTTGGGATGGACAGTAGCTAGCACATTGGTTTGATAGTAGCATAGTTGGGATGGACAACAGCTAGCACATTGGTTTGATAGTAGCATAGTTGGGATGGACAGGAGCTAGCACATTGGTTTGATAGTAGCATAGTTGGGATGGACAGGAGCTAGCACATTGGTTTGATAGTAGCATAGTTGGGATGGACAGTAGCTAGCACATTGGTTTGATAGTAGCATAGTTGGGATTGACAGTAGCTAGCACATAGGTTTGATAGCATAGTTAGGATGGACAGTAGCTAGCACATTGGTTTGATAGTAGCATAGTTGGGATGGACAGTAGCTAGCACATTGGTTTGATAGTAGCATAGTTGGGATGGACAGTAGCTAGCACATTGGTTTGATAGCATATTTGGGATGGACAGTAGCTAGCACATTGGTTTGATAGTAGCATAGTTGGGATGGACAGTAGCTATCACATTGGTTTGATAGTAGCATAGTTGGAATGGACAGTAGCTAGCACATAGGTTTGATAGCATAGTTGGGATGGACAGTAGCTAGCACATTGGTTTGATAGTAGCATAGTTGGGATGGACAGTAGCTAGCACATTGGTTTGATAGTAGCATAGTTGGGATAGACAGTAGCTAGCACATTGGTTTGATAGTAGCATAGTTGGGATGGACAGTAGCTAGCACATTGGTTTGCTAGTAGCATAGTTGGGATGGACAGTAGCTAGCACATTGGTTTGATAGTAGCGTAGTTGGGATGGACAGGAGCTAGCACATTGGTTTGATAGTAGCATAGTTGGGATGGACAGTAGCTAGCACATTGGTTTGACAGTAGGATAGTTGGGATGGACAGTAGCTAGCACATAGGTTTGATAGCATAGTTGGGATGGACAGTAGCTAGCACATTGGTTTGATAGTAGCATAGTTGGGATGGACAGTAGCTAGCACATTGGTTTGATAGTAGCATAGTTGGGATGTACAGTAGCTAGCACATTGGTTTGATAGCATAGTTGGGATGGACAGTAGCTAGCATATTGGTTTGATAGTAGCATAGTTGGGATGGACAGTGGCTAGCACATTGGTTTGATAGTAGCATAGTTGGGATAGACAGTAGCTAGCACATTGGTTTGATAGTAGCATAGTTGGGATGGACAGTAGCTAGCACATTGGTTTGATAGTAG
The DNA here is from genome assembly GCF_949987555.1 of Borostomias antarcticus. Classification (NCBI taxonomy): domain Eukaryota; kingdom Metazoa; phylum Chordata; class Actinopteri; order Stomiiformes; family Stomiidae; genus Borostomias; species Borostomias antarcticus. The sequence goes on from NC_140253.1 coordinate 12,699,880, forward strand.
CATATTTGGGATGGACAGTAGCTAGCACATTGGTTTGATAGTAGCATAGTTGGGATGGACAGTAGCTAGCACATTGGTTTGATAGTAGCATAGTTGGGATGTACAGTAGCTAGCACATTGGTTTGATAGCATATTTGGGATGGACAGTAGCTAGCACATTGGTTTGATAGTAGCATAGTTGGGATGGACAGTAGCTATCACATTGGTTTGATAGTAGCATAGTTGGGATGGACAGTAGCTAGCACATTGGTTTGATAGTAGCATAGTTGGGATGGACAGTAGCTAGCACATTGGTTTGATAGTAGCATAGTTGGGATTGACAGTAGCTAGCACATAGGTTTGATAGTAGCATAGTTGGGATGGACAGTAGCTAGCACATTGGTTTGATAGTAGCATAGTTGGGATGGACAGTAGCTAGCACATTGGTTTGATAGTAGCATAGTTGGGATGGACAGTAGCTAGCACATTGGTTTGATAGTAGCATAGTTGGGATGTACAGTAGCTAGCACATTGGTTTGATAGCATATTTGGGATGGACAGTAGCTAGCACATTGGTTTGATAGTAGCATAGTTGGGATGGACAGTAGCTATCACATTGGTTTGATAGTAGCATAGTTGGGATGGACAGTAGCTAGCACATAGGTTTGATAGCATAGTTGGGATGGACAGTAGCTAGCACATTGGTTTGATAGTAGCATAGTTGGGATGGACAGTAGCTAGCACATTGGTTTGATAGTAGCATAGTTGGGATAGACAGTAGCTAGCACATTGGTTTGATAGTAGCATAGTTGGGATGGACAGTAGCTAGCACATTGGTTTGCTAGTAGCATAGTTGGGATGGACAGTAGCTAGCACATTGGTTTGATAGTAGCGTAGTTGGGATGGACAGGAGCTAGCACATTGGTTTGATAGTAGCATAGTTGGGATGGACAGTAGCTAGCACATTGGTTTGACAGTAGGATAGTTGGGATGGACAGTAGCTAGCACATAGGTTTGATAGCATAGTTGGGATGGACAGTAGCTAGCACATTGGTTTGATAGTAGCATAGTTGGGATGGACAGTAGCTAGCACATTGGTTTGATAGTAGCATAGTTGGGATGTACAGTAGCTAGCACATTGGTTTGATAGCATAGTTGGGATGGACAGTAGCTAGCATATTGGTTTGATAGTAGCATAGTTGGGATGGACAGTGGCTAGCACATTGGTTTGATAGTAGCATAGTTGGGATAGACAGTAGCTAGCACATTGGTTTGATAGTAGCATAGTTGGGATGGACAGTAGCTAGCACATTGGTTTGATAGTAGCATAGTTGGGATGGACAGTAGCTAGCACATTGGTTTGATAGTAGCATAGTTGGGATGGACAGTAGCTAGCACATTGGTTTGATAGTAGCATAGTTGGGATGGACAGTAGCTAGCACATTGGTTTGATAGTAGCAGAGTTGGGATGGACAGTAGTTAGCACATTGGTTTGATAGTGGCATAGTTGGGATAGACAGTAGCTAGCACATTGGTTTGATAGTAGCATAGTTGGGATGTACAGTAGCTAGCACATTGGTTTGATAGCATATTTGGGATGGACAGTAGCTAGCACATTGGTTTGATAGTAGCATAGTTGGGATGGACAGTAGCTATCACATTGGTTTGATAGTAGCATAGTTGGGATGGACAGTAGCTAGCACATAGGTTTGATAGCATAGTTGGGATGGACAGTAGCTAGCACATTGGTTTGATAGTAGCATAGTTGGGATGGACAGTAGCTAGCACATTGGTTTGATAGTAGCATAGTTGGGATGGACAGTAGCTAGCACATTGGTTTGATAGTTGCATAGTTGGGATGGACAGTAGCTAGCACATTGGTTTGATAGCATAGTTGGGATGTACAGTAGCTAGCACATTGGTTTGATAGCATATTTGGGATGGACAGTAGCTAGCACATTGGTTTGATAGTAGCATAGTTGGGATGGACAGTAGCTATCACATTGGTTTGATAGTAGCATAGTTGGGATGGACAGTAGCTAGCACATAGGTTTGATAGCATAGTTGGGATGGACAGTAGCTAGCACATTGGTTTGATAGTAGCATAGTTGGGATGGACAGTAGCTAGCACATTGGTTTGATAGTAGCATAGTTGGGATAGACAGTAGCTAGCACATTGGTTTGATAGTAGCATAGTTGGGATGGACAGTAGCTAGCACATTGGTTTGCTAGTAGCATAGTTGGGATGGACAGTAGCTAGCACATTGGTTTGATAGTAGCGTAGTTGGGATGGACAGGAGCTAGCACATTGGTTTGATAGTAGCATAGTTGGGATGGACAGTAGCTAGCACATTGGTTTGACAGTAGGATAGTTGGGATGGACAGTAGCTAGCACATAGGTTTGATAGCATAGTTGGGATGGACAGTAGCTAGCACATTGGTTTGATAGTAGCATAGTTGGGATGGACAGTAGCTAGCACATTGGTTTGATAGTAGCATAGTTGGGATGTACAGTAGCTAGCACATTGGTTTGATAGCATAGTTGGGATGGACAGTAGCTAGCATATTGGTTTGATAGTAGCATAGTTGGGATGGACAGTGGCTAGCACATTGGTTTGATAGTAGCATAGTTGGGATAGACAGTAGCTAGCACATTGGTTTGATAGTAGCATAGTTGGGATGGACAGTAGCTAGCACATTGGTTTGATAGTAGCATAGTTGGGATGGACAGTAGCTAGCACATTGGTTTGATAGTAGCATAGTTGGGATGGACAGTAGCTAGCACATTGGTTTGATAGTAGCATAGTTGGGATGGACAGTAGCTAGCACATTGGTTTGATAGTAGCAGAGTTGGGATGGACAGTAGTTAGCACATTGGTTTGATAGTGGCATAGTTGGGATAGACAGTAGCTAGCACATTGGTTTGATAGTAGCATAGTTGGGATGTACAGTAGCTAGCACATTGGTTTGATAGCATATTTGGGATGGACAGTAGCTAGCACATTGGTTTGATAGTAGCATAGTTGGGATGGACAGTAGCTATCACATTGGTTTGATAGTAGCATAGTTGGGATGGACAGTAGCTAGCACATAGGTTTGATAGCATAGTTGGGATGGACAGTAGCTAGCACATTGGTTTGATAGTAGCATAGTTGGGATGGACAGTAGCTAGCACATTGGTTTGATAGTAGCATAGTTGGGATGGACAGTAGCTAGCACATTGGTTTGATAGTTGCATAGTTGGGATGGACAGTAGCTAGCACATTGGTTTGATAGCATAGTTGGGATGGACAGTAGCTAGCACATTGGTTTGATAGTAGCATAGTTGGGATGGACAGTAGCTAGCACATTGGTTTGATAGTAGCATAGTTGGGATAGACAGTAGCTAGCACATTGGTTTGATAGTAGCATAGTTGGGATGGACAGTAGCTAGCACATTGGTTTGATAGTAGCATAGTTGGGATGGACAACAGCTAGCACATTGGTTTGATAGTAGCATAGTTGGGATGGACAGGAGCTAGCACATTGGTTTGATAGTAGCATAGTTGGGATGGACAGGAGCTAGCACATTGGTTTGATAGTAGCATAGTTGGGATGGACAGTAGCTAGCACATTGGTTTGATAGTAGCATAGTTGGGATTGACAGTAGCTAGCACATAGGTTTGATAGCATAGTTAGGATGGACAGTAGCTAGCACATTGGTTTGATAGTAGCATAGTTGGGATGGACAGTAGCTAGCACATTGGTTTGATAGTAGCATAGTTGGGATGGACAGTAGCTAGCACATTGGTTTGATAGTAGCATAGTTGGGATGTACAGTAGCTAGCACATTGGTTTGATAGCATATTTGGGATGGACAGTAGCTAGCACATTGGTTTGATAGTAGCATAGTTGGGATGGACAGTAGCTATCACATTGGTTTGATAGTTGCCTAGTTGGGATGGACAGTAGCTAGCACATAGGTTTGATAGCATAGTTGGGATGGACAGTAGCTAGCACATTGGTTTGATAGTAGCATAGTTGGGATGGACAGTAGCTAGCACATTGGTTTGATAGTAGCATAGTTGGGATAGACAGTAGCTAGCACATTGGTTTGATAGTAGCATAGTTGGGATGGACAGTAGCTAGCACATTGGTTTGCTAGTAGCATAGTTGGGATGGACAGTAGCTAGCACATTGGTTTGATAGTAGCGTAGTTGGGATGGACAGGAGCTAGCACATTGGTTTGATAGTAGCATAGTTGGGATGGACAGTAGCTAGCACATTGGTTTGACAGTAGGATAGTTGGGATGGACAGTAGCTAGCACATTGGTTTGATAGTAGCATAGTTGGGATGGACAGTAGCTAGCACATTGGTTTGATAGTAGCATAGTTGGGATGGACAGTAGCTAGCACATTGGTTTGATAGTAGCATAGTTGGGATGTACAGTAGCTAGCACATTGGTTTGATAGCATAGTTGGGATGGACAGTAGCTAGCATATTGGTTTGATAGTAGCATAGTTGGGATGGACAGTGGCTAGCACATTGGTTTGATAGTAGCATAGTTGGGATAGACAGTAGCTAGCACATTGGTTTGATAGTAGCATAGTTGGGATGGACAGTAGCTAGCACATTGGTTTGATAGTAGCATAGTTGGGATGGACAGTAGCTAGCACATTGGTTTGATAGTAGCATAGTTGGGATGGACAGTAGCTAGCACATTGGTTTGATAGTAGCATAGTTGGGATGGACAGTAGCTAGCACATTGGTTTGATAGTAGCAGAGTTGGGATGGACAGTAGTTAGCACATTGGTTTGATAGTGGCATAGTTGGGATAGACAGTAGCTAGCACATTGGTTTGATAGTAGCATAGTTGGGATGTACAGTAGCTAGCACATTGGTTTGATAGCATATTTGGGATGGACAGTAGCTAGCACATTGGTTTGATAGTAGCATAGTTGGGATGGACAGTAGCTATCACATTGGTTTGATAGTAGCATAGTTGGGATGGACAGTAGCTAGCACATAGGTTTGATAGCATAGTTGGGATGGACAGTAGCTAGCACATTGGTTTGATAGTAGCATAGTTGGGATGGACAGTAGCTAGCACATTGGTTTGATAGTAGCATAGTTGGGATGGACAGTAGCTAGCACATTGGTTTGATAGTTGCATAGTTGGGATGGACAGTAGCTAGCACATTGGTTTGATAGCATAGTTGGGATGGACAGTAGCTAGCACATTGGTTTGATAGTAGCATAGTTGGGATGGACAGTAGCTAGCACATTGGTTTGATAGTAGCATAGTTGGGATAGACAGTAGCTAGCACATTGGTTTGATAGTAGCATAGTTGGGATGGACAGTAGCTAGCACATTGGTTTGATAGTAGCATAGTTGGGATGGACAACAGCTAGCACATTGGTTTGATAGTAGCATAGTTGGGATGGACAGGAGCTAGCACATTGGTTTGATAGTAGCATAGTTGGGATGGACAGTAGCTAGCACATTGGTTTGATAGTAGCATAGTTGGGATTGACAGTAGCTAGCACATAGGTTTGATAGCATAGTTAGGATGGACAGTAGCTAGCACATTGGTTTGATAGTAGCATAGTTGGGATGGACAGTAGCTAGCACATTGGTTTGATAGTAGCATAGTTGGGATGGACAGTAGCTAGCACATTGGTTTGATAGTAGCATAGTTGGGATGTACAGTAGCTAGCACATTGGTTTGATAGCATATATGGGATAGACAGTAGCTAGCACATTGGTTTGATAGTAGCATAGTTGGGATGGACAGTAGCTATCACATTGGTTTGATAGTAGCATAGTTGGGATGGACAGTAGCTAGCACATAGGTTTGATAGCATAGTTGGGATGGACAGTAGCTAGCACATTGGTTTGATAGTAGCATAGTTGGGATAGACAGTAGCTAGCACATTGGTTTGATAGTAGCATAGTTGGGATAGACAGTAGCTAGCACATTGGTTTGATAGTAGCATAGTTGGGATGGACAGTAGCTAGCACATTGGTTTGCTAGTAGCATAGTTGGGATGGACAGTAGCTAGCACATTGGTTTGATAGTAGCGTAGTTGGGATGGACAGGAGCTAGCACATTGGTTTGATAGTAGCATAGTTGGGATGGACAGTAGCTAGCACATTGGTTTGACAGTAGGATAGTTGGGATGGACAGTAGCTAGCACATAGGTTTGATAGCATAGTTGGGATGGACAGTAGCTAGCACATTGGTTTGATAGTAGCATAGTTGGGATGGACAGTAGCTAGCACATTGGTTTGATAGTAGCATAGTTGGGATGTACAGTAGCTAGCACATTGGTTTGATAGCATAGTTGGGATGGACAGTAGCTAGCATATTGGTTTGATAGTAGCATAGTTGGGATGGACAGTAGCTAGCACATTGGTTTGATAGTAGCATAGTTGGGATAGACAGTAGCTAGCACATTGGTTTGATAGTAGCATAGTTGGGATGGACAGTAGCTAGCACATTGGTTTGATAGTAGCATAGTTGGGATGGACAGTAGCTAGCACATTGGTTTGATAGTAGCATAGTTGGGATGGACAGTAGCTAGCACATTGGTTTGATAGTAGCATAGTTGGGATGGACAGTAGCTAGCACATAGGTTTGATAGCATAGTTGGGATGGACAGTAGCTAGCACATTGGTTTGATAGTAGCATAGTTGGGATGGACAGTAGCTAGCACATAGGTTTGATAGCATAGTTGGGATGGACAGTAGCTAGCACATTGGTTTGATAGTAGCATAGTTGGGATGGACAGTTGCTAGCACATTGGTTTGATAGTAGCATAGTTGGGATGGACAGTAGCTAGCACATTGGTTTGATAGTAGCATAGTTGGGATGGACAGTAGCTAGCACATTGGTTTGATAGTAGCATAGTTGGGATGTACAGTAGCTAGCACATTGGTTTGATAGCATATTTGGGATGGACAGTAGCTAGCACATTGGTTTGATAGTAGCATAGTTGGGATGGACAGTAGCTATCACATTGGTTTGATAGTAGCAGAGTTGGGATGGACAGTAGCTAGCACATAGGTTTGATAGCATAGTTGGGATGGACAGTAGCTAGCACATTGGTTTGATAGTAGCATAGTTGGGATGGACAGTAGCTAGCACATTGGTTTGAAAGTAGCATAGTTGGGATGGACAGTAGCTAGCACATTGGTTTGATAGTTGCATAGTTGGGATGGACAGTAGCTAGCACATTGGTTTGATAGCATAGTTGGGATGGACAGTAGCTAGCACATTGGTTTGATAGTAGCATAGTTGGGATGGACAGTTGCTAGCACATTGGTTTGATAGTAGCATAGTTGGGATGGACAGTAGCTAGCACATTGGTTTGATAGTAGCATAGTTGGGATGGACAGTAGCTAGCACATTGGTTTGATAGTAGCATAGTTGGGATGGACAGGAGCTAGCACATTGGTTTGATAGTAGCATAGTTGGGATGGACAGTAGCTAGCACATTGGTTTGATAGTTGCATAGTTGGGATGGACAGTAGCGCTAGCACATTGGTTTGATAGTAGCATAGTTGGGATGGACAGTAGCTAGCACATTGGTTTGATAGTAGCATAGTTGGGATGGACAGCAGCTAGCACATTGGTTTGATAGCATAGTTGGGATGGACAGTAGCTAGCACATTGGTTTGATAGTAGCATAGTTGGGATGGACAGTAGCTAGCACATTGGTTTAATAGTAGCATAGTTGGGATGGACAGTAGCTAGCACATTGGTTTGATAGTAGCATAGTTGGGATAGACAGTAGCTAGCACATTGGTTTGATAGTAGCATAGTTGGGATGGACAGTAGCTAGCACATTGGTTTGATAGTAGCATAGTTGGGATGGACAGTAGCTAGCACATTGGTTTGATAGTAGCATAGTTGGGATGGACAGTAGCTAGCACATTGGTTTGATAGTAGCATAGTTGGGATGTACAGTAGTTAGCACATTGGTTTGATAGCATATTTGGGATGGACAGTAGCTAGCACATTGGTTTGATAGTAGCATAGTTGGGATGGACAGTAGCTAGCACATTGGTTTGATAGTAGCATTGTTGGGATGGACAGTAGCTAGCACATTGGTTTGATAGTAGCATAGTTGGGATGGACAGTAGCTAGCACATTGGTTTGATAGTAGCATAGTTGGGATGGACAGTAGCTAGCACATTGGTTTGATAGCATAGTTGGGATGGACAGTAGCTAGCACATAGGTTTGATAGCATAGTTGGGATGGACAGTAGCTAGCACATTGGTTTGATAGTAGCATAGTTGGGATGGACAGTTGCTAGCACATTGGTTTGATAGTAGCATAGTTGGGATGGACAGTAGCTAGCACATTGGTTTGATAGTAGCATAGTTGGGATGGACAGTAGCTAGCACATTGGTTTGATAGTAGCATAGTTGGGATGGACAGTAGCTAGCACATTGGTTTGATAGCATAGTTGGGATGGACAGTAGCTAGCACATTGGTTTGATAGTAGCATAGTTGGGATGGACAGTAGCTAGCACATTGGTTTGATAGTAGCATAGTTGGGATGGACAGTAGCTAGCACATTGGTTTGATAGTAGCATAGTTGGGATGGACAGTAGCTAGCACATTGGTTTGATAGTAGCATTGTTGGGATGGACAGTAGCTAGCACATTGGTTTGATAGTAGCATAGTTGGGATGGACAGTAGCTAGCACATTGGTTTGATAGTAGCATAGTTGGGATGGACAGTAGCTAGCACATTGGTTTGATAGCATAGTTGGGATGGACAGTAGCTAGCACATTGGTTTGATAGTAGCATAGTTGGGATGGACAGTAGCTAGCACATAGGTTTGATAGCATAGTTGGGATGGACAGTAGCTAGCACATTGGTTTGATAGTAGCATAGTTGGGATGGACAGTTGCTAGCACATTGGTTTGATAGTAGCATAGTTGGGATGGACAGTAGCTAGCACATTGGTTTGATAGAAGCATAGTTGGGATGGACAGTAGCTAGCACATTGGTTTGATAGTAGCATAGTTGGGATGGACAGTAGCTAGCACATTGGTTTGATAGCATAGTTGGGATGGACAGTAGCTAGCACATTGGTTTGATAGTAGCATAGTTGGGATGGACAGTAGCTAGCACATTGGTTTGATAGTAGCATAGTTGGGATGGACAGTAGCTAGCACATTGGTTTGATAGTAGCATAGTTGGGATGGACAGTAGCTAGCACATTGGTTTGCTAGTAGCATAGTTGGGATGGACAGTAGCTAGCACATTGGTTTGATAGTAGCGTAGTTGGGATGGACAGGAGCTAGCACATTGGTTTGATAGTAGCATAGTTGGGATGGACAGTAGCTAGCACATTGGTTTGACAGTAGGATAGTTGGGATGGACAGTAGCTAGCACATAGGTTTGATAGCATAGTTGGGATGGACAGTAGCTAGCACATTGGTTTGATAGTAGCATAGTTGGGATGGACAGTAGCTAGCACATTGGTTTGATAGTAGCATAGTTGGGATGTACAGTAGCTAGCACATTGGTTTGATAGCATAGTTGGGATGGACAGTAGCTAGCATATTGGTTTGATAGTAGCATAGTTGGGATGGACAGTAGCTAGCACATTGGTTTGATAGTAGCATAGTTGGGATAGACAGTAGCTAGCACATTGGTTTGATAGTAGCATAGTTGGGATGGACAGTAGCTAGCACATTGGTTTGATAGTAGCATAGTTGGGATGGACAGTAGCTAGCACATTGGTTTGATAGTAGCATAGTTGGGATGGACAGTAGCTAGCACATTGGTTTGTTAGTAGCATAGTTGGGATGGACAGTAGCTAGCACATTGGTTTGATAGTAGCGTAGTTGGGATGGACAGTAGCTAGCACATTGGTTTGATAGCATAGTTGGGATGGACAGTAGCTAGCACATTGGTTTGATAGTAGCATAGTTGGGATGGACAGTAGCTAGCACATAGGTTTGATAGCATAGTTGGGATGGACAGTAGCTAGCACATTGGTTTGATAGTAGCATAGTTGGGATGGACAGTTGCTAGCACATTGGTTTGATAGTAGCATAGTTGGGATGGACAGTAGCTAGCACATTGGTTTGATAGAAGCATAGTTGGGATGGACAGTAGCTAGCACATTGGTTTGATAGTAGCATAGTTGGGATGGACAGTAGCTAGCACATTGGTTTGATAGCATAGTTGGGATGGACAGTAGCTAGCACATTGGTTTGATAGTAGCATAGTTGGGATGGACAGTAGCTAGCACATTGGTTTGATAGTAGCATAGTTGGGATGGACAGCAGCTAGCACATTGGTTTGATAGCATAGTTGGGATGGACAGTAGCTAGCACATTGGTTTGATAGTAGCATAGTTGGGATGGACAGTAGCTAGCACATTGGTTTAATAGTAGCATAGTTGGGATGGACAGTAGCTAGCACATTGGTTTGATAGTAGCATAGTTGGGATAGACAGTAGCTAGCACATTGGTTTGATAGTAGCATAGTTGGGATGGACAGTAGCTAGCACATTGGTTTGATAGTAGCATAGTTGGGATGGACAGTAGCTAGCACATTGGTTTGATAGTAGCATAGTTGGGATGGACAGTAGCTAGCACATTGGTTTGATAGTAGCATAGTTGGGATGTACAGTAGTTAGCACATTGGTTTGATAGCATATTTGGGATGGACAGTAGCTAGCACATTGGTTTGATAGTAGCATAGTTGGGATGGACAGTAGCTAGCACATTGGTTTGATAGTAGCATTGTTGGGATGGACAGTAGCTAGCACATTGGTTTGATAGTAGCATAGTTGGGATGGACAGTAGCTAGCACATTGGTTTGATAGTAGCATAGTTGGGATGGACAGTAGCTAGCACATTGGTTTGATAGCATAGTTGGGATGGACAGTAGCTAGCACATAGGTTTGATAGCATAGTTGGGATGGACAGTAGCTAGCACATTGGTTTGATAGTAGCATAGTTGGGATGGACAGTTGCTAGCACATTGGTTTGATAGTAGCATAGTTGGGATGGACAGTAGCTAGCACATTGGTTTGATAGTAGCATAGTTGGGATGGACAGTAGCTAGCACATTGGTTTGATAGTAGCATAGTTGGGATGGACAGTAGCTAGCACATTGGTTTGATAGCATAGTTGGGATGGACAGTAGCTAGCACATTGGTTTGATAGTAGCATAGTTGGGATGGACAGTAGCTAGCACATTGGTTTGATAGTAGCATAGTTGGGATGGACAGTAGCTAGCACATTGGTTTGATAGTAGCATAGTTGGGATGGACAGTAGCTAGCACATTGGTTTGATAGTAGCATTGTTGGGATGGACAGTAGCTAGCACATTGGTTTGATAGTAGCATAGTTGGGATGGACAGTAGCTAGCACATTGGTTTGATAGTAGCATAGTTGGGATGGACAGTAGCTAGCACATTGGTTTGATAGCATAGTTGGGATGGACAGTAGCTAGCACATTGGTTTGATAGTAGCATAGTTGGGATGGACAGTAGCTAGCACATAGGTTTGATAGCATAGTTGGGATGGACAGTAGCTAGCACATTGGTTTGATAGTAGCATAGTTGGGATGGACAGTTGCTAGCACATTGGTTTGATAGTAGCATAGTTGGGATGGACAGTAGCTAGCACATTGGTTTGATAGAAGCATAGTTGGGATGGACAGTAGCTAGCACATTGGTTTGATAGTAGCATAGTATGGATGGACAGTAGCTAGCACATTGGTTTGATAGCATAGTTGGGATGGACAGTAGCTAGCACATTGGTTTGATAGTAGCATAGTTGGGATGGACAGTAGCTAGCACATTGGTTTGATAGTAGCATAGTTGGGATGGACAGCAGCTAGCACATTGGTTTGATAGCATAGTTGGGATGGACAGTAGCTAGCACATTGGTTTGATAGTAGCATAGTTGGGATGGACAGTAGCTAGCACATTGGTTTAATAGTAGCATAGTTGGGATGGACAGTAGCTAGCACATTGGTTTGATAGTAGCATAGTTGGGATAGACAGTAGCTAGCACATTGGTTTGATAGTAGCATAGTTGGGATGGACAGTAGCTAGCACATTGGTTTGATAGTAGCATAGTTGGGATGGACAGTAGCTAGCACATTGGTTTGATAGTAGCATAGTTGGGATGGACAGTAGCTAGCACATTGGTTTGATAGTAGCATAGTTGGGATGTACAGTAGCTAGCACATTGGTTTGATAGTAGCATAGTTGGGATGGACAGTAGTTAGCACATTGGTTTGATAGTGGCATAGTTGGGATAGACAGTAGCTAGCACATTGGTTTGATAGTAGCATAGTTGGGATGGACAGTAGCTAGCACATTGGTTTGATAGTAGCATAGTTGGGATGGACAGTAGCTAGCACATTGGTTTGATAGTAGCATAGTTGGGATGGACAGTAGCTAGCACATTGGTTTGATAGTAGCATAGTTGGGATGGACAGTAGCTAGCACATTGGTTTGATAGTAGCATAGTTGGGATGGACAGTAGCTAGCACATAGGTTTGATAGCATAGTTGGGATGGACAGTAGCTAGCACATTGGTTTGATAGTAGCATAGTTGGGATGGACAGTAGCTAGCACATAGGTTTGATAGCATAGTTGGGATGGACAGTAGCTAGCACATTGGTTTGATAGTAGCATAGTTGGGATGGACAGTAGCTAGCACATTGGTTTGATAGTAGCATAGTTGGGATGGACAGTAGCTAGCACATTGGTTTGATAGCATAGTTGGGATGGACAGTAGCTAGCACATTGGTTTGATAGTAGCATAGTTGGGATGGACAGTAGCTAGCACATTGGTTTGATAGTAGCATAGTTGGGATGGACAGTAGCTAGCACATTGGTTTGATAGCATAGTTGGGATGGACAGTAGCTAGCACATAGGTTTGATAGCATAGTTGGGATGGACAGTAGCTAGCACATTGGTTTGATAGTAGCATAGTTGGGATGGACAGTTGCTAGCACATTGGTTTGATAGTAGCATAGTTGGGATGGACAGTAGCTAGCACATTGGTTTGATAGTAGCATAGTTGGGATGGACAGTAGCTAGCACATTGGTTTGATAGTAGCATAGTTGGGATGGACAGTAGCTAGCACATTGGTTTGATAGCATAGTTGGGATGGACAGTAGCTAGCACATTGGTTTGATAGTAGCATAGTTGGGATGGACAGTAGCTAGCACATTGGTTTGATAGTAGCATAGTTGGGATGGACAGTAGCTAGCACATTGGTTTGATAGTAGCATAGTTGGGATGGACAGTAGCTAGCACATTGGTTTGATAGTAGCATTGTTGGGATGGACAGTAGCTAGCACATTGGTTTGATAGTAGCATAGTTGGGATGGACAGTAGCTAGCACATTGGTTTGATAGTAGCATAGTTGGGATGGACAGTAGCTAGCACATTGGTTTGATAGCATAGTTGGGATGGACAGTAGCTAGCACATTGGTTTGATAGTAGCATAGTTGGGATGGACAGTAGCTAGCACATAGGTTTGATAGCATAGTTGGGATGGACAGTAGCTAGCACATTGGTTTGATAGTAGCATAGTTGGGATGGACAGTTGCTAGCACATTGGTTTGATAGTAGCATAGTTGGGATGGACAGTAGCTAGCATATTGGTTTGATAGAAGCATAGTTGGGATGGACAGTAGCTAGCACATTGGTTTGCTAGTAGCATAGTTGGGATGGACAGTAGCTAGCACATTGGTTTGATAGCATAGTTGGGATGGACAGTAGCTAGCACATTGGTTTGATAGTAGCATAGTTGGGATGGACAGTAGCTAGCACATTGGTTTGATAGTAGCATAGTTGGGATGGACAGCAGCTAGCACATTGGTTTGATAGCATAGTTGGGATGGACAGTAGCTAGCACATTGGTTTGATAGTAGCATAGTTGGGATGGACAGTAGCTAGCACATTGGTTTAATAGTAGCATAGTTGGGATGGACAGTAGCTAGCACATTGGTTTGATAGTAGCATAGTTGGGATAGACAGTAGCTAGCACATTGGTTTGATAGTAGCATAGTTGGGATGGACAGTAGCTAGCACATTGGTTTGATAGTAGCATAGTTGGGATGGACAGTAGCTAGCACATTGGTTTGATAGTAGCATAGTTGGGATGGACAGTAGCTAGCACATTGGTTTGATAGTAGCATAGTTGGGATGTACAGTAGCTAGCACATTGGTTTGATAGTAGCATAGTTGGGATGGACAGTAGTTAGCACATTGGTTTGATAGTGGCATAGTTGGGATAGACAGTAGCTAGCACATTGGTTTGATAGTAGCATAGTTGGGATGGACAGTAGCTAGCACATTGGTTTGATAGTAGCATAGTTGGGATGGACAGTAGCTAGCACATTGGTTTGATAGTAGCATAGTTGGGATGGACAGTAGCTAGCACATTGGTTTGATAGTAGCATAGTTGGGATGGACAGTAGCTAGCACATTGGTTTGATAGTAGCATAGTTGGGATGGACAGTAGCTAGCACATAGGTTTGATAGCATAGTTGGGATGGACAGTAGCTAGCACATTGGTTTGATAGTAGCATAGTTGGGATGGACAGTAGCTAGCACATAGGTTTGATAGCATAGTTGGGATGGACAGTAGCTAGCACATTGGTTTGATAGTAGCATAGTTGGGATGGACAGTAGCTAGCACATTGGTTTGATAGTAGCATAGTTGGGATGGACAGTAGCTAGCACATTGGTTTGCTAGTAGCATAGTTGGGATGGACAGTAGCTAGCACATTGGTTTGATAGTAGCGTAGTTGGGATGGACAGTAGCTAGCACATTGGTTTGATAGCATAGTTGGGATGGACAGTAGCTAGCACATTGGTTTGATAGTAGCATAGTTGGGATGGACAGTAGCTAGCACATAGGTTTGATAGCATAGTTGGGATGGACAGTAGCTAGCACATTGGTTTGATAGTAGCATAGTTGGGATGGACAGTTGCTAGCACATTGGTTTGATAGTAGCATAGTTGGGATGGACAGTAGCTAGCACATTGGTTTGATAGAAGCATAGTTGGGATGGACAGTAGCTAGCACATTGGTTTGATAGTAGCATAGTTGGGATGGACAGTAGCTAGCACATTGGTTTGATAGCATAGTTGGGATGGACAGTAGCTAGCACATTGGTTTGATAGTAGCATAGTTGGGATGGACAGTAGCTAGCACATTGGTTTGATAGTAGCATAGTTGGGATGGACAGCAGCTAGCACATTGGTTTGATAGCATAGTTGGGATGGACAGTAGCTAGCACATTGGTTTGATAGTAGCATAGTTGGGATGGACAGTAGCTAGCACATTGGTTTAATAGTAGCATAGTTGGGATGGACAGTAGCTAGCACATTGGTTTGATAGTAGCATAGTTGGGATAGACAGTAGCTAGCACATTGGTTTGATAGTAGCATAGTTGGGATGGACAGTAGCTAGCACATTGGTTTGATAGTAGCATAGTTGGGATGGACAGTAGCTAGCACATTGGTTTGATAGTAGCATAGTTGGGATGGACAGTAGCTAGCACATTGGTTTGATAGTAGCATAGTTGGGATGTACAGTAGCTAGCACATTGGTTTGATAGTAGCATAGTTGGGATGGACAGTAGTTAGCACATTGGTTTGATAGTGGCATAGTTGGGATAGACAGTAGCTAGCACATTGGTTTGATAGTAGTATAGTTGGGATGGACAGTAGCTAGCACATTGGTTTGATAGTAGCATAGTTGGGATGGACAGTAGCTAGCACATTGGTTTGATAGTAGCATAGTTGGGATGGACAGTAGCTAGCACATTGGTTTGATAGTAGCATAGTTGGGATGGACAGTAGCTAGCACATTGGTTTGATAGTAGCATAGTTGGGATGGACAGTAGCTAGCACATAGGTTTGATAGCATAGTTGGGATGGACAGTAGCTAGCACATTGGTTTGATAGTAGCATAGTTGGGATGGACAGTAGCTAGCACATAGGTTTGATAGCATAGTTGGGATGGACAGTAGCTAGCACATTGGTTTGATAGTAGCATAGTTGGGATGGACAGTAGCTAGCACATTGGTTTGATAGTAGCATAGTTGGGATGGACAGTAGCTAGCACATTGGTTTGCTAGTAGCATAGTTGGGATGGACAGTAGCTAGCACATTGGTTTGATAGTAGCGTAGTTGGGATGGACAGGAGCTAGCACATTGGTTTGATAGTAGCATAGTTGGGATGGACAGTAGCTAGCACATTGGTTTGACAGTAGGATAGTTGGGATGGACAGTAGCTAGCACATAGGTTTGATAGCATAGTTGGGATGGACAGTAGCTAGCACATTGGTTTGATAGTAGCATAGTTGGGATGGACAGTAGCTAGCACATTGGTTTGATAGTAGCATAGTTGGGATGTACAGTAGCTAGCACATTGGTTTGATAGCATAGTTGGGATGGACAGTAGCTAGCATATTGGTTTGATAGTAGCATAGTTGGGATGGACAGTAGCTAGCACATTGGTTTGATAGTAGCATAGTTGGGATAGACAGTAGCTAGCACATTGGTTTGATAGTAGCATAGTTGGGATGGACAGTAGCTAGCACATTGGTTTGATAGTAGCATAGTTGGGATGGACAGTAGCTAGCACATTGGTTTGATAGTAGCATAGTTGGGATGGACAGTAGCTAGCACATTGGTTTGATAGTAGCATAGTTGGGATGGACAGTAGCTAGCACATTGGTTTGATAGTAGCAGAGTTGGGATGGACAGTAGTTAGCACATTGGTTTGATAGTGGCATAGTTGGGATAGACAGTAGCTAGCACATTGGTTTGATAGTAGCATAGTTGGGATGTACAGTAGCTAGCACATTGGTTTGATAGCATATTTGGGATGGACAGTAGCTAGCACATTGGTTTGATAGTAGCATAGTTGGGATGGACAGTAGCTATCACATTGGTTTGATAGTAGCATAGTTGGGATGGACAGTAGCTAGCACATAGGTTTGATAGCATAGTTGGGATGGACAGTAGCTAGCACATTGGTTTGATAGTAGCATAGTTGGGATGGACAGTAGCTAGCACATTGGTTTGATAGTAGCATAGTTGGGATGGACAGTAGCTAGCACATTGGTTTGATAGTAGCATAGTTGGGATGGACAACAGCTAGCACATTGGTTTGATAGTAGCATAGTTGGGATGGACAGTAGCTAGCACATTGGTTTGATAGTAGCATAGTTGGGATGGACAGTAGCTAGCACATTGGTTTGATAGTTGCATAGTTGGGATGGACAGTAGCTAGCACATTGGTTTGATAGCATAGTTGGGATGGACAGTAGCTAGCACATTGGTTTGATAGTAGCATAGTTGGGATGGACAGTAGCTAGCACATTGGTTTGATAGTAGCATAGTTGGGATAGACAGTAGCTAGCACATTGGTTTGATAGTAGCATAGTTGGGATGGACAGTAGCTAGCACATTGGTTTGATAGTAGCATAGTTGGGATGGACAACAGCTAGCACATTGGTTTGATAGTAGCATAGTTGGGATGGACAGGAGCTAGCACATTGGTTTGATAGTAGCATAGTTGGGATGGACAGTAGCTAGCACATTGGTTTGATAGTAGCATAGTTGGGATTGACAGTAGCTAGCACATAGGTTTGATAGCATAGTTAGGATGGACAGTAGCTAGCACATTGGTTTGATAGTAGCATAGTTGGGATGGACAGTAGCTAGCACATTGGTTTGATTGTAGCATAGTTGGGATGGACAGTAGCTAGCACATTGGTTTGATAGTAGCATAGTTGGGATGTACAGTAGCTAGCACATTGGTTTGATAGCATATTTGGGATGGACAGTAGCTAGCACATTGGTTTGATAGTAGCATAGTTGGGATGGACAGTAGCTATCACATTGGTTTGATAGTAGCATAGTTGGGATGGACAGTAGCTAGCACATAGGTTTGATAGCATAGTTGGGATGGACAGTAGCTAGCACATTGGTTTGATAGTAGCATAGTTGGGATGGACAGTAGCTAGCACATTGGTTTGATAGTAGCATAGTTGGGATAGACAGTAGCTAGCACATTGGTTTGATAGTAGCATAGTTGGGATGGACAGTAGCTAGCACATTGGTTTGCTAGTAGCATAGTTGGGATGGACAGTAGCTAGCACATTGGTTTGATAGAAGCGTAGTTGGGATGGACAGGAGCTAGCACATTGGTTTGATAGTAGCATAGTTGGGATGGACAGTAGCTAGCACATTGGTTTGACAGTAGGATAGTTGGGATGGACAGTAGCTAGCACATAGGTTTGATAGCATAGTTGGGATGGACAGTAGCTAGCACATTGGTTTGATAGTAGCATAGTTGGGATGGACAGTAGCTAGCACATTGGTTTGATAGTAGCATAGTTGGGATGTACAGTAGCTAGCACATTGGTTTGATAGCATAGTTGGGATGGACAGTAGCTAGCATATTGGTTTGATAGTAGCATAGTTGGGATGGACAGTAGCTAGCACATAGGTTTGATAGCATAGTTGGGATGGACAGTAGCTAGCACATTGGTTTGATAGTAGCATAGTTGGGATGGACAGTTGCTAGCACATTGGTTTGATAGTAGCATAGTTGGGATGGACAGTAGCTAGCACATTGGTTTGATAGTAGCATAGTTGGGATGGACAGTAGCTAGCACATTGGTTTGATAGTAGCATAGTTGGGATGGACAGTAGCTAGCACATTGGTTTGATAGTAGCATAGTTGGGATAGACAGTAGCTAGCACATTGGTTTGATAGTAGCATAGTTGGGATAGACAGTAGCTAGCACATTGGTTTGATAGTAGCATAGTTGGGATGGACAGTAGCTAGCACATTGGTTTGCTAGTAGCATAGTTGGGATGGACAGTAGCTAGCACATTGGTTTGATAGTAGCATAGTTGGGATGGACAGGAGCTAGCACATTGGTTTGATAGTAGCATAGTTGGGATGGACAGTAGCTAGCACATTGGTTTGATAGTAGCATAGTTGGGATTGACAGTAGCTAGCACATAGGTTTGATAGCATAGTTGGGATGGACAGTAGCTAGCACATTGGTTTGATAGTAGCATAGTTGGGATGGACAGTAGCTAGCACATTGGTTTGATAGTAGCATAGTTGGGATGGACAGTAGCTAGCACATTGGTTTGATAGTAGCATAGTTGGGATGTACAGTAGCTAGCACATTGGTTTGATAGCATATTTGGGATGGACAGTAGCTAGCACATTGGTTTGATAGTAGCATAGTTGGGATGGACAGTAGCTATCACATTGGTTTGATAGTAGCATAGTTGGGATGGACAGTAGCTAGCACATAGGTTTGATAGCATAGTTGGGATGGACAGTAGCTAGCACATTGGTTTGATAGTAGCATAGTTGGGATGGACAGTAGCTAGCACATTGGTTTGATAGTAGCATAGTTGGGATGGACAGTAGCTAGCACATTGGTTTGATAGTTGCATAGTTGGGATGGACAGTAGCTAGCACATTGGTTTGATAGCATAGTTGGGATGGACAGTAGCTAGCACATTGGTTTGATAGTAGCATAGTTGGGATGGACAGTAGCTAGCACATTGGTTTGATAGTAGCATAGTTGGGATAGACAGTAGCAAGCACATTGGTTTGATAGTAGCATAGTTGGGATGGACAGTAGCTAGCACATTGGTTTGATAGTAGCATAGTTGGGATGTACAGTAGCTAGCACATTGGTTTGATAGCATAGTTGGGATGGACAGTAGCTAGCATATTGGTTTGATAGTAGCATAGTTGGGATGGACAGTAGCTAGCACATTGGTTTGATAGTAGCATAGTTGGGATAGACAGTAGCTAGCACATTGGTTTGATAGTAGCATAGTTGGGATGGACAGTAGCTAGCACATTGGTTTGATAGTAGCATAGTTGGGATGGACAGTAGCTAGCACATTGGTTTGATAGTAGCATAGTTGGGATGGACAGTAGCTAGCACATTGGTTTGATAGTAGCATAGTTGGGATGGACAGTAGCTAGCACATAGGTTTGATAGCATAGTTGGGATGGACAGTAGCTAGCACATTGGTTTGATAGTAGCATAGTTGGGATGGACAGTAGCTAGCACATAGGTTTGATAGCATAGTTGGGATGGACAGTAGCTAGCACATTGGTTTGATAGTAGCATAGTTGGGATGGACAGTTGCTAGCACATTGGTTTGATAGTAGCATAGTTGGGATGGACAGTAGCTAGCACATTGGTTTGATAGTAGCATAGTTGGGATGGACAGTAGCTAGCACATTGGTTTGATAGTAGCATAGTTGGGATGGACAGTAGCTAGCACATTGGTTTGATAGTAGCATAGTTGGGATAGACAGTAGCTAGCACATTGGTTTGATAGTAGCATAGTTGGGATAGACAGTAGCTAGCACATTGGTTTGATAGTAGCATAGTTGGGATGGACAGTAGCTAGCACATTGGTTTGCTAGTAGCATAGTTGGGATGGACAGTAGCTAGCACATTGGTTTGATAGTAGCATAGTTGGGATGGACAGGAGCTAGCACATTGGTTTGATAGTAGCATAGTTGGGATGGACAGTAGCTAGCACATTGGTTTGATAGTAGCATAGTTGGGATTGACAGTAGCTAGCACATAGGTTTGATAGCATAGTTGGGATGGACAGTAGCTAGCACATTGGTTTGATAGTAGCATAGTTGGGATGGACAGTAGCTAGCACATTGGTTTGATAGTAGCATAGTTGGGATGGACAGTAGCTAGCACATTGGTTTGATAGTAGCATAGTTGGGATGTACAGTAGCTAGCACATTGGTTTGATAGCATATTTGGGATGGACAGTAGCTAGCACATTGGTTTGATAGTAGCATAGTTGGGATGGACAGTAGCTATCACATTGGTTTGATAGTAGCATAGTTGGGATGGACAGTAGCTAGCACATAGGTTTGATAGCATAGTTGGGATGGACAGTAGCTAGCACATTGGTTTGATAGTAGCATAGTTGGGATGGACAGTAGCTAGCACATTGGTTTGATAGTAGCATAGTTGGGATGGACAGTAGCTAGCACATTGGTTTGATAGTTGCATAGTTGGGATGGACAGTAGCTAGCACATTGGTTTGATAGCATAGTTGGGATGGACAGTAGCTAGCACATTGGTTTGATAGTAGCATAGTTGGGATGGACAGTAGCTAGCACATTGGTTTGATAGTAGCATAGTTGGGATAGACAGTAGCTAGCACATTGGTTTGATAGTAGCATAGTTGGGATGGACAGTAGCTAGCACATTGGTTTGATAGTAGCATAGTTGGGATGGACAGTAGCTAGCACATTGGTTTGATAGTAGCATAGTTGGGATGGACAGGAGTTGGACATTGGTTTGATAGTAGCATAGTTGGGATGGACAGTAGCTAGCACATTGGTTTGATAGTAGCATAGTTGGGATTGACAGTAGCTAGCACATAGGTTTGATAGCATAGTTGGGATGGACAGTAGCTAGCACATTGGTTTGATAGTAGCATAGTTGGGATGGACAGTAGCTAGCACATTGGTTTGATAGTAGCATAGTTGGGATGGACAGTAGCTAGCACATTGGTTTGATAGTAGCATAGTTGGGATGTACAGTAGTTAGCACATTGGTTTGATAGCATATTTGGGATGGACAGTAGCTAGCACATTGGTTTGATAGTAGCATAGTTGGGATGGACAGTAGCTAGCACATTGGTTTGATAGTAGCATTGTTGGGATGGACAGTAGCTAGCACATTGGTTTGATAGCATAGTTGGGATGGACAGTAGCTAGCACATTGGTTTGATAGTAGCATAGTTGGGATGGACAGTAGCTACCACATTGGTTTGATAGTAGCATAGTTGGGATAGACAGTAGCTAGCACATTGGTTTGATAGTAGCATAGTTGGGATGGACAGTAGCTAGCACATTGGTTTGATAGTAGCATAGTTGGGATGGACAGTAGCTAGCACATTGGTTTGATAGTAGCATAGTTGGGATGGACAGGAGTTGGACATTGGTTTGATAGTAGCATAGTTGGGATGGACAGTAGCTAGCACATTGGTTTGATAGTAGCATAGTTGGGATTGACAGTAGCTAGCACATAGGTTTGATAGCATAGTTGGGATGGACAGTAGCTAGCACATTGGTTTGATAGTAGCATAGTTGGGATGGACAGTAGCTAGCACATTGGTTTGATAGTAGCATAGTTGGGATGGACAGTAGCTAGCACATTGGTTTGATAGTAGCATAGTTGGGATGTACAGTAGTTAGCACATTGGTTTGATAGCATATTTGGGATGGACAGTAGCTAGCACATTGGTTTGATAGTAGCATAGTTGGGATGGACAGTAGCTAGCACATTGGTTTGATAGTAGCATTGTTGGGATGGACAGTAGCTAGCACATTGGTTTGATAGTAGCATAGTTGGGATGGACAGTAGCTAGCACATTGGTTTGATAGTAGCATAGTTGGGATGGACAGTAGCTAGCACATTGGTTTGATAGCATAGTTGGGATGGACAGTAGCTAGCACATAGGTTTGATAGCATAGTTGGGATGGACAGTAGCTAGCACATTGGTTTGATAGTAGCATAGTTGGGATGGACAGTTGCTAGCACATTGGTTTGATAGTAGCATAGTTGGGATGGACAGTAGCTAGCACATTGGTTTGATAGTAGCATAGTTGGGATGGACAGTAGCTAGCACATTGGTTTGATAGTAGCATAGTTGGGATGGACAGTAGCTAGCACATTGGTTTGATAGCATAGTTGGGATGGACAGTAGCTAGCACATTGGTTTGATAGTAGCATAGTTGGGATGGACAGTAGCTAGCACATTGGTTTGATAGTAGCATAGTTGGGATGGACAGTAGCTAGCACATTGGTTTGATAGTAGCATAGTTGGGATGGACAGTAGCTAGCACATTGGTTTGATAGTAGCATTGTTGGGATGGACAGTAGCTAGCACATTGGTTTGATAGTACCATAGTTGGGATGGACAGTAGCTAGCACATTGGTTTGATAGTAGCATAGTTGGGATGGACAGTAGCTAGCACATTGGTTTGATAGCATAGTTGGGATGGACAGTAGCTAGCACATTGGTTTGATAGTAGCATAGTTGGGATGGACAGTAGCTAGCACATAGGTTTGATAGCATAGTTGGGATGGACAGTAGCTAGCACATTGGTTTGATAGTAGCATAGTTGGGATGGACAGTTGCTAGCACATTGGTTTGATAGTAGCATAGTTGGGATGGACAGTAGCTAGCACATTGGTTTGATAGAAGCATAGTTGGGATGGACAGTAGCTAGCACATTGGTTTGATAGTAGCATAGTTGGGATGGACAGTAGCTAGCACATTGGTTTGATAGCATAGTTGGGATGGACAGTAGCTAGCACATTGGTTTGATAGTAGCATAGTTGGGATGGACAGTAGCTAGCACATTGGTTTGATAGTAGCATAGTTGGGATGGACAGCAGCTAGCACATTGGTTTGATAGCATAGTTGGGATGGACAGTAGCTAGCACATTGGTTTGATAGTAGCATAGTTGGGATGGACAGTAGCTAGCACATTGGTTTAATAGTAGCATAGTTGGGATGGACAGTAGCTAGCACATTGGTTTGATAGTAGCATAGTTGGGATAGACAGTAGCTAGCACATTGGTTTGATAGTAGCATAGTTGGGATGGACAGTAGCTAGCACATTGGTTTGATAGTAGCATAGTTGGGATGGACAGTAGCTAGCACATTGGTTTGATAGTAGCATAGTTGGGATGGACAGTAGCTAGCACATTGGTTTGATAGTAGCATAGTTGGGATGGACAGTAGTTAGCACATTGGTTTGATAGTGGCATAGTTGGGATAGACAGTAGCTAGCACATTGGTTTGATAGTAGCATAGTTGGGATGGACAGTAGCTAGCACATTGGTTTGATAGTAGCATAGTTGGGATGGACAGTAGCTAGCACATTGGTTTGATAGTAGCATAGTTGGGATGGACAGTAGCTAGCACATTGGTTTGATAGTAGCATAGTTGGGATGGACAGTAGCTAGCACATTGGTTTGATAGTAGCATAGTTGGGATGGACAGTAGCTAGCACATAGGTTTGATAGCATAGTTGGGATGGACAGTAGCTAGCACATTGGTTTGATAGTAGCATAGTTGGGATGGACAGTAGCTAGCACATAGGTTTGATAGCATAGTTGGGATGGACAGTAGCTAGCACATTGGTTTGATAGTAGCATAGTTGGGATGTACAGTAGCTAGCACATTGGTTTGATAGTAGCATAGTTGGGATGGACAGTAGCTAGCACATTGGTTTGATAGTAGCATAGTTGGGATGGACAGTAGCTAGCACATTGGTTTGATAGTAGCATAGTTGGGATGGACAGTAGCTAGCACATTGGTTTGATAGTAGCATAGTTGGGATGGACAGGAGCTAGCACATTGGTTTGATAGTAGCATAGTTGGGATGGACAATAGCTAGCACATTGGTTTGTTAGTAGCATAGTTGGGATGGACAGTAGCTAGCACATTGGTTTGATAGTAGCATAGTTGGGATGGACAGTAGCTAGCACATTGGTTTGATAGTAGCATAGTTGGGATGGACAGTAGCTAGCACATTGGTTTGATAGTAGCATAGTTGGGATGGATAGTAGCTAGCACATAGGTTTGATAGCATAGTTGGGATGGACAGTAGCTAGCACATTGGTTTGATAGTAGCATAGTTGGGATGGACAGTAGCTAGCACATAGGTTTGATAGCATAGTTGGGATGAACAGTAGCTAGCACATTGGTTTGATAGTAGCATAGTTGGGATGGACAGTAGCTAGCACATTGGTTTGATAGTAGCATAGTTGGGATGGACAGTAGTTAGCACATTGGTTTGATAGTAGCATAGTTGGGATGGACAGTAGCTAGCACATAGGTTTGATAGCATAGTTGGGATGGACAGTAGCTAGCACATTGGTTTGATAGTAGCATAGTTGGGATGGACAGTAGCTAGCACATTGGTTTGATAGTAGCATAGTTGGGATGGACAGTAGCTAGCACATTGGTTTGATAGTAGCATAGTTGGGATGGACAGTAGCTAGCACATTGGTTTGATAGTAGCAGAGTTGGGATGGACAGTAGTTAGCACATTGGTTTGATAGTGGCATAGTTGGGATAGACAGTAGCTAGCACATTGGTTTGATAGTAGCATAGTTGGGATGGACAGTAGCTAGCACATTGGTTTGATAGTAGCATAGTTGGGAGGTACAGTAGCTAGCACATTGGTTTTATAGCATAGTTGGGATGGACAGTAGCTAGCACATTGGTTTGATAGTAGCATAGTTGGGATGGACAGTAGCTAGCACATTGGTTTGATAGTAGCATAGTTGGGATGTACAGTAGCTAGCACATTGGTTTGATAGTAGCATAGTTGGGATGGACAGTAGCTAGCACATTGGTTTGATAGTAGCATAGTTGGGATGGACAGTAGCTAGCACATTGGTTTGATAGTAGCATAGTTGGGATGGACAGTAGCTAGCACATTGGTTTGATAGTAGCATAGTTGGGATGGACAGTAGCTAGCACATTGGTTTGATAGTAGCATAGTTGGGATGGACAGGAGCTAGCACATTGGTTTGATAGTAGCATAGTTGGGATGGACAGTAGCTAGCACATTGGTTTGATAGTAGCATAGTTGGGATGGACAGTTGCTAGCACATTGGTTTGATAGTAGCATAGTTGGGATGGACAGTAGCTAGCACATTGGTTTGATAGAAGCATAGTTGGGATGGACAGTAGCTAGCACATTGGTTTGATAGTAGCATAGTTGGGATGGACAGTAGCTAGCACATTGGTTTGATAGCATAGTTGGGATGGACAGTAGCTAGCACATTGGTTTGATAGTAGCATAGTTGGGATGGACAGTAGCTAGCACATTGGTTTGATAGTAGCATAGTTGGGATGGACAGCAGCTAGCACATTGGTTTGATAGCATAGTTGGGATGGACAGTAGCTAGCACATTGGTTTGATAGTAGCATAGTTGGGATGGACAGTAGCTAGCACATTGGTTTAATAGTAGCATAGTTGGGATGGACAGTAGCTAGCACATTGGTTTGATAGTAGCATAGTTGGGATAGACAGTAGCTAGCACATTGGTTTGATAGTAGCATAGTTGGGATGGACAGTAGCTAGCACATTGGTTTGATAGTAGCATAGTTGGGATGGACAGTAGCTAGCACATTGGTTTGATAGTAGCATAGTTGGGATGGACAGTAGCTAGCACATTGGTTTGATAGTAGCATAGTTGGGATGTACAGTAGCTAGCACATTGGTTTGATAGTAGCATAGTTGGGATGGACAGTAGTTAGCACATTGGTTTGATAGTGGCATAGTTGGGATAGACAGTAGCTAGCACATTGGTTTGATAGTAGCATAGTTGGGATGGACAGTAGCTAGCACATTGGTTTGATAGTAGCATAGTTGGGATGGACAGTAGCTAGCACATTGGTTTGATAGTAGCATAGTTGGGATGGACAGTAGCTAGCACATTGGTTTGATAGTAGCATAGTTGGGATGGACAGTAGCTAGCACATTGGTTTGATAGTAGCATAGTTGGGATGGACAGTAGCTAGCACATAGGTTTGATAGCATAGTTGGGATGAACAGTAGCTAGCACATTGGTTTGATAGTAGCATAGTTGGGATGGACAGTAGCTAGCACATTGTTTTGATAGTAGCATAGTTGGGATGGACAGTAGTTAGCACATTGGTTTGATAGTAGCATAGTTGGGATGGACAGTAGCTAGCACATAGGTTTGATAGCATAGTTGGGATGGACAGTAGCTAGCACATTGGTTTGATAGTAGCATAGTTGGGATGGACAGTAGCTAGCACATTGGTTTGATAGTAGCATAGTTGGGATGGACAGTAGCTAGCACATTGGTTTGATAGTAGCATAGTTGGGATGGACAGTAGCTAGCACATTGGTTTGATAGTAGCAGAGTTGGGATGGACAGTAGTTAGCACATTGGTTTGATAGTGGCATAGTTGGGATAGACAGTAGCTAGCACATTGGTTTGATAGTAGCATAGTTGGGATGGACAGTAGCTAGCACATTGGTTTGATAGTAGCATAGTTGGGAGGTACAGTAGCTAGCACATTGGTTTTATAGCATAGTTGGGATGGACAGTAGCTAGCACATTGGTTTGATAGTAGCATAGTTGGGATGGACAGTAGCTAGCACATTGGTTTGATAGTAGCATAGTTGGGATGTACAGTAGCTAGCACATTGGTTTGATAGTAGCATAGTTGGGATGGACAGTAGCTAGCACATTGGTTTGATAGTAGCATAGTTGGGATGGACAGTAGCTAGCACATTGGTTTGATAGTAGCATAGTTGGGATGGACAGTAGCTAGCACATTGGTTTGATAGTAGCATAGTTGGGATGGACAGTAGCTAGCACATTGGTTTGATAGTAGCATAGTTGGGATGGACAGGAGCTAGCACATTGGTTTGATAGTAGCATAGTTGGGATGGACAGTAGCTAGCACATTGGTTTGATAGTAGCATAGTTGGGATGGACAGTTGCTAGCACATTGGTTTGATAGTAGCATAGTTGGGTTGGACAGTAGCTAGCACATTGGTTTGATAGAAGCATAGTTGGGATGGACAGTAGCTAGCACATTGGTTTGATAGTAGCATAGTTGGGATGGACAGTAGCTAGCACATTGGTTTGATAGCATAGTTGGGATGGACAGTAGCTAGCACATTGGTTTGATAGTAGCATAGTTGGGATGGACAGTAGCTAGCACATTGGTTTGATAGTAGCATAGTTGGGATGGACAGCAGCTAGCACATTGGTTTGATAGCATAGTTGGGATGGACAGTAGCTAGCACATTGGTTTGATAGTAGCATAGTTGGGATGGACAGTAGCTAGCACATTGGTTTAATAGTAGCATAGTTGGGATGGACAGTAGCTAGCACATTGGTTTGATAGTAGCATAGTTGGGATAGACAGTAGCTAGCACATTGGTTTGATAGTAGCATAGTTGGGATGGACAGTAGCTAGCACATTGGTTTGATAGTAGCATAGTTGGGATGGACAGTAGCTAGCACATTGGTTTGATAGTAGCATAGTTGGGATGGACAGTAGCTAGCACATTGGTTTGATAGTAGCATAGTTGGGATGTACAGTAGCTAGCACATTGGTTTGATAGTAGCATAGTTGGGATGGACAGTAGTTAGCACATTGGTTTGATAGTGGCATAGTTGGGATAGACAGTAGCTAGCACATTGGTTTGATAGTAGCATAGTTGGGATGGACAGTAGCTAGCACATTGGTTTGATAGTAGCATAGTTGGGATGGACAGTAGCTAGCACATTGGTTTGATAGTAGCATAGTTGGGATGGACAGTAGCTAGCACATTGGTTTGATAGTAGCATAGTTGGGATGGACAGTAGCTAGCACATTGGTTTGATAGTAGCATAGTTGGGATGGACAGTAGCTAGCACATAGGTTTGATAGCATAGTTGGGATGGACAGTAGCTAGCACATTGGTTTGATAGTAGCATAGTTGGGATGGACAGTAGCTAGCACATAGGTTTGATAGCATAGTTGGGATGGACAGTAGCTAGCACATTGGTTTGATAGTAGCATAGTTGGGATGGACAGTAGCTAGCACATTGGTTTGATAGTAGCATAGTTGGGATGGACAGTAGTTAGCACATTGGTTTGATAGTAGCATAGTTGGGATGGACAGTAGCTAGCACATAGGTTTGATAGCATAGTTGGGATGGACAGTAGCTAGCACATTGGTTTGATAGTAGCATAGTTGGGATGGACAGTAGCTAGCACATTGGTTTGATAGTAGCATAGTTGGGATGGACAGTAGCTAGCACATTGGTTTGATAGTAGCATAGTTGGGATGGACAGTAGCTAGCACATTGGTTTGATAGTAGCAGAGTTGGGATGGACAGTAGTTAGCACATTGGTTTGATAGTGGCATAGTTGGGATAGACAGTAGCTAGCACATTGGTTTGATAGTAGCATAGTTGGGATGGACAGTAGCTAGCACATTGGTTTGATAGTAGCATAGTTGGGATGTACAGTAGCTAGCACATTGGTTTGATAGCATAGTTGGGATGGACAGTAGCTAGCACATTGGTTTGATAGTAGCATAGTTGGGATGGACAGTAGCTAGCACATTGGTTTGATAGTAGCATAGTTGGGATGGACAGTAGCTAGCACATTGGTTTGATAGTAGCATAGTTGGGATGGACAGGAGCTAGCACATTGGTTTGATAGTAGCATAGTTGGGATGGACAGCAGCTAGCACATTGGTTTGATAGCATAGTTGGGATGGACAGTAGCTAGCACATTGGTTTGATAGTAGCATAGTTGGGATAGACAGTAGCTAGCACATTGGTTTGATAGTAGCATAGTTGGGATGGACAGTAGCTAGCACATTGGTTTGCTAGTAGCATAGTTGGGATGGACAGTAGCTAGCACATTGGTTTGATAGTAGCATAGTTGGGATGGACAGGAGCTAGCACATTGGTTTGATAGTAGCATAGTTGGGATGGACAGTAGCTAGCACATTGGTTTGATAGTAGCATAGTTGGGATTGACAGTAGCTAGCACATAGGTTTGATAGCATAGTTGGGATGGACAGTAGCTAGCACATTGGTTTGATAGTAGCATAGTTGGGATGGACAGTAGCTAGCACATTGGTTTGATAGTAGCATAGTTGGGATGGACAGTAGCTAGCACATTGGTTTGATAGTAGCATAGTTGGGATGTACAGTAGCTAGCACATTGGTTTGATAGCATATTTGGGATGGACAGTAGCTAGCACATTGGTTTGATAGTAGCATAGTTGGGATGGACAGTAGCTATCACATTGGTTTGATAGTAGCATAGTTGGGATGGACAGTAGCTAGCACATAGGTTTGATAGCATAGTTGGGATGGACAGTAGCTAGCACATTGGTTTGATAGTAGCATAGTTGGGATGGACAGTAGCTAGCACATTGGTTTGATAGTAGCATAGTTGGGATGGACAGTAGCTAGCACATTGGTTTGATAGTTGCATAGTTGGGATGGACAGTAGCTAGCACATTGGTTTGATAGCATAGTTGGGATGGACAGTAGCTAGCACATTGGTTTGATAGTAGCATAGTTGGGATGGACAGTAGCTAGCACATTGGTTTGATAGTAGCATAGTTGGGATAGACAGTAGCAAGCACATTGGTTTGATAGTAGCATAGTTGGGATGGACAGTAGCTAGCACATTGGTTTGATAGTAGCATAGTTGGGATGTACAGTAGCTAGCACATTGGTTTGATAGCATAGTTGGGATGGACAGTAGCTAGCATATTGGTTTGATAGTAGCATAGTTGGGATGGACAGTAGCTAGCACATTGGTTTGATAGTAGCATAGTTGGGATAGACAGTAGCTAGCACATTGGTTTGATAGTAGCATAGTTGGGATGGACAGTAGCTAGCACATTGGTTTGATAGTAGCATAGTTGGGATGGACAGTAGCTAGCACATTGGTTTGATAGTAGCATAGTTGGGATGGACAGTAGCTAGCACATTGGTTTGATAGTAGCATAGTTGGGATGGACAGTAGCTAGCACATAGGTTTGATAGCATAGTTGGGATGGACAGTAGCTAGCACATTGGTTTGATAGTAGCATAGTTGGGATGGACAGTAGCTAGCACATAGGTTTGATAGCATAGTTGGGATGGACAGTAGCTAGCACATTGGTTTGATAGTAGCATAGTTGGGATGGACAGTTGCTAGCACATTGGTTTGATAGTAGCATAGTTGGGATGGACAGTAGCTAGCACATTGGTTTGATAGTAGCATAGTTGGGATGGACAGTAGCTAGCACATTGGTTTGATAGTAGCATAGTTGGGATGGACAGTAGCTAGCACATTGGTTTGATAGTAGCATAGTTGGGATAGACAGTAGCTAGCACATTGGTTTGATAGTAGCATAGTTGGGATAGACAGTAGCTAGCACATTGGTTTGATAGTAGCATAGTTGGGATGGACAGTAGCTAGCACATTGGTTTGCTAGTAGCATAGTTGGGATGGACAGTAGCTAGCACATTGGTTTGATAGTAGCATAGTTGGGATGGACAGGAGCTAGCACATTGGTTTGATAGTAGCATAGTTGGGATGGACAGTAGCTAGCACATTGGTTTGATAGTAGCATAGTTGGGATTGACAGTAGCTAGCACATAGGTTTGATAGCATAGTTGGGATGGACAGTAGCTAGCACATTGGTTTGATAGTAGCATAGTTGGGATGGACAGTAGCTAGCACATTGGTTTGATAGTAGCATAGTTGGGATGGACAGTAGCTAGCACATTGGTTTGATAGTAGCATAGTTGGGATGTACAGTAGCTAGCACATTGGTTTGATAGCATATTTGGGATGGACAGTAGCTAGCACATTGGTTTGATAGTAGCATAGTTGGGATGGACAGTAGCTATCACATTGGTTTGATAGTAGCATAGTTGGGATGGACAGTAGCTAGCACATAGGTTTGATAGCATAGTTGGGATGGACAGTAGCTAGCACATTGGTTTGATAGTAGCATAGTTGGGATGGACAGTAGCTAGCACATTGGTTTGATAGTAGCATAGTTGGGATGGACAGTAGCTAGCACATTGGTTTGATAGTTGCATAGTTGGGATGGACAGTAGCTAGCACATTGGTTTGATAGCATAGTTGGGATGGACAGTAGCTAGCACATTGGTTTGATAGTAGCATAGTTGGGATGGACAGTAGCTAGCACATTGGTTTGATAGTAGCATAGTTGGGATAGACAGTAGCTAGCACATTGGTTTGATAGTAGCATAGTTGGGATGGACAGTAGCTAGCACATTGGTTTGATAGTAGCATAGTTGGGATGGACAGTAGCTAGCACATTGGTTTGATAGTAGCATAGTTGGGATGGACAGGAGTTGGACATTGGTTTGATAGTAGCATAGTTGGGATGGACAGTAGCTAGCACATTGGTTTGATAGTAGCATAGTTGGGATTGACAGTAGCTAGC
The DNA here is from genome assembly GCF_949987555.1 of Borostomias antarcticus. Classification (NCBI taxonomy): domain Eukaryota; kingdom Metazoa; phylum Chordata; class Actinopteri; order Stomiiformes; family Stomiidae; genus Borostomias; species Borostomias antarcticus. The sequence goes on from NC_140253.1 coordinate 12,731,928, forward strand.
ACATAGGTTTGATAGCATAGTTGGGATGGACAGTAGCTAGCACATTGGTTTGATAGTAGCATAGTTGGGATGGACAGTAGCTAGCACATTGGTTTGATAGTAGCATAGTTGGGATGGACAGTAGCTAGCACATTGGTTTGATAGTAGCATAGTTGGGATGTACAGTAGTTAGCACATTGGTTTGATAGCATATTTGGGATGGACAGTAGCTAGCACATTGGTTTGATAGTAGCATAGTTGGGATGGACAGTAGCTAGCACATTGGTTTGATAGTAGCATTGTTGGGATGGACAGTAGCTAGCACATTGGTTTGATAGCATAGTTGGGATGGACAGTAGCTAGCACATTGGTTTGATAGTAGCATAGTTGGGATGGACAGTAGCTACCACATTGGTTTGATAGTAGCATAGTTGGGATAGACAGTAGCTAGCACATTGGTTTGATAGTAGCATAGTTGGGATGGACAGTAGCTAGCACATTGGTTTGATAGTAGCATAGTTGGGATGGACAGTAGCTAGCACATTGGTTTGATAGTAGCATAGTTGGGATGGACAGTAGCTAGCACATTGGTTTGATAGTAGCATAGTTGGGATTGACAGTAGCTAGCACATAGGTTTGATAGCATAGTTGGGATGGACAGTAGCTAGCACATTGGTTTGATAGTAGCATAGTTGGGATGGACAGTAGCTAGCACATTGGTTTGATAGTAGCATAGTTGGGATGGACAGTAGCTAGCACATTGGTTTGATAGTAGCATAGTTGGGATGTACAGTAGTTAGCACATTGGTTTGATAGCATATTTGGGATGGACAGTAGCTAGCACATTGGTTTGATAGTAGCATAGTTGGGATGGACAGTAGCTAGCACATTGGTTTGATAGTAGCATTGTTGGGATGGACAGTAGCTAGCACATTGGTTTGATAGTAGCATAGTTGGGATGGACAGTAGCTAGCACATTGGTTTGATAGTAGCATAGTTGGGATGGACAGTAGCTAGCACATTGGTTTGATAGCATAGTTGGGATGGACAGTAGCTAGCACATAGGTTTGATAGCATAGTTGGGATGGACAGTAGCTAGCACATTGGTTTGATAGTAGCATAGTTGGGATGGACAGTTGCTAGCACATTGGTTTGATAGTAGCATAGTTGGGATGGACAGTAGCTAGCACATTGGTTTGATAGTAGCATAGTTGGGATGGACAGTAGCTAGCACATTGGTTTGATAGTAGCATAGTTGGGATGGACAGTAGCTAGCACATTGGTTTGATAGCATAGTTGGGATGGACAGTAGCTAGCACATTGGTTTGATAGTAGCATAGTTGGGATGGACAGTAGCTAGCACATTGGTTTGATAGTAGCATAGTTGGGATGGACAGTAGCTAGCACATTGGTTTGATAGTAGCATAGTTGGGATGGACAGTAGCTAGCACATTGGTTTGATAGTAGCATTGTTGGGATGGACAGTAGCTAGCACATTGGTTTGATAGTACCATAGTTGGGATGGACAGTAGCTAGCACATTGGTTTGATAGTAGCATAGTTGGGATGGACAGTAGCTAGCACATTGGTTTGATAGCATAGTTGGGATGGACAGTAGCTAGCACATTGGTTTGATAGTAGCATAGTTGGGATGGACAGTAGCTAGCACATAGGTTTGATAGCATAGTTGGGATGGACAGTAGCTAGCACATTGGTTTGATAGTAGCATAGTTGGGATGGACAGTTGCTAGCACATTGGTTTGATAGTAGCATAGTTGGGATGGACAGTAGCTAGCACATTGGTTTGATAGAAGCATAGTTGGGATGGACAGTAGCTAGCACATTGGTTTGATAGTAGCATAGTTGGGATGGACAGTAGCTAGCACATTGGTTTGATAGCATAGTTGGGATGGACAGTAGCTAGCACATTGGTTTGATAGTAGCATAGTTGGGATGGACAGTAGCTAGCACATTGGTTTGATAGTAGCATAGTTGGGATGGACAGCAGCTAGCACATTGGTTTGATAGCATAGTTGGGATGGACAGTAGCTAGCACATTGGTTTGATAGTAGCATAGTTGGGATGGACAGTAGCTAGCACATTGGTTTAATAGTAGCATAGTTGGGATGGACAGTAGCTAGCACATTGGTTTGATAGTAGCATAGTTGGGATAGACAGTAGCTAGCACATTGGTTTGATAGTAGCATAGTTGGGATGGACAGTAGCTAGCACATTGGTTTGATAGTAGCATAGTTGGGATGGACAGTAGCTAGCACATTGGTTTGATAGTAGCATAGTTGGGATGGACAGTAGCTAGCACATTGGTTTGATAGTAGCATAGTTGGGATGGACAGTAGTTAGCACATTGGTTTGATAGTGGCATAGTTGGGATAGACAGTAGCTAGCACATTGGTTTGATAGTAGCATAGTTGGGATGGACAGTAGCTAGCACATTGGTTTGATAGTAGCATAGTTGGGATGGACAGTAGCTAGCACATTGGTTTGATAGTAGCATAGTTGGGATGGACAGTAGCTAGCACATTGGTTTGATAGTAGCATAGTTGGGATGGACAGTAGCTAGCACATTGGTTTGATAGTAGCATAGTTGGGATGGACAGTAGCTAGCACATAGGTTTGATAGCATAGTTGGGATGGACAGTAGCTAGCACATTGGTTTGATAGTAGCATAGTTGGGATGGACAGTAGCTAGCACATAGGTTTGATAGCATAGTTGGGATGGACAGTAGCTAGCACATTGGTTTGATAGTAGCATAGTTGGGATGGACAGTAGCTAGCACATTGGTTTGATAGTAGCATAGTTGGGATGGACAGTAGTTAGCACATTGGTTTGATAGTAGCATAGTTGGGATGGACAGTAGCTAGCACATAGGTTTGATAGCATAGTTGGGATGGACAGTAGCTAGCACATTGGTTTGATAGTAGCATAGTTGGGATGGACAGTAGCTAGCACATTGGTTTGATAGTAGCATAGTTGGGATGGACAGTAGCTAGCACATTGGTTTGATAGTAGCATAGTTGGGATGGACAGTAGCTAGCACATTGGTTTGATAGTAGCAGAGTTGGGATGGACAGTAGTTAGCACATTGGTTTGATAGTGGCATAGTTGGGATAGACAGTAGCTAGCACATTGGTTTGATAGTAGCATAGTTGGGATGGACAGTAGCTAGCACATTGGTTTGATAGTAGCATAGTTGGGATGTACAGTAGCTAGCACATTGGTTTGATAGCATAGTTGGGATGGACAGTAGCTAGCACATTGGTTTGATAGTAGCATAGTTGGGATGGACAGTAGCTAGCACATTGGTTTGATAGTAGCATAGTTGGGATGTACAGTAGCTAGCACATTGGTTTGATAGTAGCATAGTTGGGATGGACAGTAGCTAGCACATTGGTTTGATAGTAGCATAGTTGGGATGGACAGTAGCTAGCACATTGGTTTGATAGTAGCATAGTTGGGATGGACAGTAGCTAGCACATTGGTTTGATAGTAGCATAGTTGGGATGGACAGGAGCTAGCACATTGGTTTGATAGTAGCATAGTTGGGATGGACAGTAGCTAGCACATTGGTTTGATAGTAGCATAGTTGGGATGGACAGTAGCTAGCACATTGGTTTGATAGCATAGTTGGGATGGACAGTAGCTAGCACATTGGTTTGATAGTAGCATAGTTGGGATGGACAGTAGCTAGCACATTGGTTTGATAGTAGCATAGTTGGGATGTACAGTAGCTAGCACATTGGTTTGATAGTAGCATAGTTGGGATGGACAGTAGCTAGCACATTGGTTTGATAGTAGCATAGTTGGGATGGACAGTAGCTAGCACATTGGTTTGATAGTAGCATAGTTGGGATGGACAGTAGCTAGCACATTGGTTTGATAGTAGCATAGTTGGGATGGACAGGAGCTAGCACATTGGTTTGATAGTAGCATAGTTGGGATGGACAGTAGCTAGCACATTGGTTTGTTAGTAGCATAGTTGGGATGGACAGTAGCTAGCACATTGGTTTGATAGTAGCATAGTTGGGATGGACAGTAGCTAGCACATTGGTTTGATAGTAGCATAGTTGGGATGGACAGTAGCTAGCACATTGGTTTGATAGTAGCATAGTTGGGATGGATAGTAGCTAGCACATAGGTTTGATAGCATAGTTGGGATGGACAGTAGCTAGCACATTGGTTTGATAGTAGCATAGTTGGGATGGACAGTAGCTAGCACATAGGTTTGATAGCATAGTTGGGATGAACAGTAGCTAGCACATTGGTTTGATAGTAGCATAGTTGGGATGGACAGTAGCTAGCACATTGGTTTGATAGTAGCATAGTTGGGATGGACAGTAGTTAGCACATTGGTTTGATAGTAGCATAGTTGGGATGGACAGTAGCTAGCACATAGGTTTGATAGCATAGTTGGGATGGACAGTAGCTAGCACATTGGTTTGATAGTAGCATAGTTGGGATGGACAGTAGCTAGCACATTGGTTTGATAGTAGCATAGTTGGGATGGACAGTAGCTAGCACATTGGTTTGATAGTAGCATAGTTGGGATGGACAGTAGCTAGCACATTGGTTTGATAGTAGCAGAGTTGGGATGGACAGTAGTTAGCACATTGGTTTGATAGTGGCATAGTTGGGATAGACAGTAGCTAGCACATTGGTTTGATAGTAGCATAGTTGGGATGGACAGTAGCTAGCACATTGGTTTGATAGTAGCATAGTTGGGAGGTACAGTAGCTAGCACATTGGTTTTATAGCATAGTTGGGATGGACAGTAGCTAGCACATTGGTTTGATAGTAGCATAGTTGGGATGGACAGTAGCTAGCACATTGGTTTGATAGTAGCATAGTTGGGATGTACAGTAGCTAGCACATTGGTTTGATAGTAGCATAGTTGGGATGGACAGTAGCTAGCACATTGGTTTGATAGTAGCATAGTTGGGATGGACAGTAGCTAGCACATTGGTTTGATAGTAGCATAGTTGGGATGGACAGTAGCTAGCACATTGGTTTGATAGTAGCATAGTTGGGATGGACAGTAGCTAGCACATTGGTTTGATAGTAGCATAGTTGGGATGGACAGGAGCTAGCACATTGGTTTGATAGTAGCATAGTTGGGATAGACAGTAGCTAGCACATTGGTTTGATAGTAGCATAGTTGGGATGGACAGTAGCTAGCACATTGGTTTGATAGTAGCATAGTTGGGATGGACAGTAGCTAGCACATTGGTTTGATAGTAGCATTGTTGGGATGGACAGTAGCTAGCACATTGGTTTGATAGTACCATAGTTGGGATGGACAGTAGCTAGCACATTGGTTTGATAGTAGCATAGTTGGGATGGACAGTAGCTAGCACATTGGTTTGATAGCATAGTTGGGATGGACAGTAGCTAGCACATTGGTTTGATAGTAGCATAGTTGGGATGGACAGTAGCTAGCACATAGGTTTGATAGCATAGTTGGGATGGACAGTAGCTAGCACATTGGTTTGATAGTAGCATAGTTGGGATGGACAGTTGCTAGCACATTGGTTTGATAGTAGCATAGTTGGGATGGACAGTAGCTAGCACATTGGTTTGATAGAAGCATAGTTGGGATGGACAGTAGCTAGCACATTGGTTTGATAGTAGCATAGTTGGGATGGACAGTAGCTAGCACATTGGTTTGATAGCATAGTTGGGATGGACAGTAGCTAGCACATTGGTTTGATAGTAGCATAGTTGGGATGGACAGTAGCTAGCACATTGGTTTGATAGTAGCATAGTTGGGATGGACAGCAGCTAGCACATTGGTTTGATAGCATAGTTGGGATGGACAGTAGCTAGCACATTGGTTTGATAGTAGCATAGTTGGGATGGACAGTAGCTAGCACATTGGTTTAATAGTAGCATAGTTGGGATGGACAGTAGCTAGCACATTGGTTTGATAGTAGCATAGTTGGGATAGACAGTAGCTAGCACATTGGTTTGATAGTAGCATAGTTGGGATGGACAGTAGCTAGCACATTGGTTTGATAGTAGCATAGTTGGGATGGACAGTAGCTAGCACATTGGTTTGATAGTAGCATAGTTGGGATGGACAGTAGCTAGCACATTGGTTTGATAGTAGCATAGTTGGGATGGACAGTAGTTAGCACATTGGTTTGATAGTGGCATAGTTGGGATAGACAGTAGCTAGCACATTGGTTTGATAGTAGCATAGTTGGGATGGACAGTAGCTAGCACATTGGTTTGATAGTAGCATAGTTGGGATGGACAGTAGCTAGCACATTGGTTTGATAGTAGCATAGTTGGGATGGACAGTAGCTAGCACATTGGTTTGATAGTAGCATAGTTGGGATGGACAGTAGCTAGCACATTGGTTTGATAGTAGCATAGTTGGGATGGACAGTAGCTAGCACATAGGTTTGATAGCATAGTTGGGATGGACAGTAGCTAGCACATTGGTTTGATAGTAGCATAGTTGGGATGGACAGTAGCTAGCACATAGGTTTGATAGCATAGTTGGGATGGACAGTAGCTAGCACATTGGTTTGATAGTAGCATAGTTGGGATGGACAGAAGCTAGCACATTGGTTTGATAGTAGCATAGTTGGGATGGACAGTAGTTAGCACATTGGTTTGATAGTAGCATAGTTGGGATGGACAGTAGCTAGCACATAGGTTTGATAGCATAGTTGGGATGGACAGTAGCTAGCACATTGGTTTGATAGTAGCATAGTTGGGATGGACAGTAGCTAGCACATTGGTTTGATAGTAGCATAGTTGGGATGGACAGTAGCTAGCACATTGGTTTGATAGTAGCATAGTTGGGATGGACAGTAGCTAGCACATTGGTTTGATAGTAGCAGAGTTGGGATGGACAGTAGTTAGCACATTGGTTTGATAGTGGCATAGTTGGGATAGACAGTAGCTAGCACATTGGTTTGATAGTAGCATAGTTGGGATGGACAGTAGCTAGCACATTGGTTTGATAGTAGCATAGTTGGGATGTACAGTAGCTAGCACATTGGTTTGATAGCATAGTTGGGATGGACAGTAGCTAGCACATTGGTTTGATAGTAGCATAGTTGGGATGGACAGTAGCTAGCACATTGGTTTGATAGTAGCATAGTTGGGATGTACAGTAGCTAGCACATTGGTTTGATAGTAGCATAGTTGGGATGGACAGTAGCTAGCACATTGGTTTGATAGTAGCATAGTTGGGATGGACAGTAGCTAGCACATTGGTTTGATAGTAGCATAGTTGGGATGGACAGTAGCTAGCACATTGGTTTGATAGTAGCATAGTTGGGATGGACAGGAGCTAGCACATTGGTTTGATAGTAGCATAGTTGGGATGGACAGTAGCTAGCACATTGGTTTGATAGTAGCATAGTTGGGATGGACAGTAGCTAGCACATTGGTTTGATAGCATAGTTGGGATGGACAGTAGCTAGCACATTGGTTTGATAGTAGCATAGTTGGGATGGACAGTAGCTAGCACATTGGTTTGATAGTAGCATAGTTGGGATGTACAGTAGCTAGCACATTGGTTTGATAGTAGCATAGTTGGGATGGACAGTAGCTAGCACATTGGTTTGATAGTAGCATAGTTGGGATGGACAGTAGCTAGCACATTGGTTTGATAGTAGCATAGTTGGGATGGACAGTAGCTAGCACATTGGTTTGATAGTAGCATAGTTGGGATGGACAGGAGCTAGCACATTGGTTTGATAGTAGCATAGTTGGGATGGACAGTAGCTAGCACATTGGTTTGTTAGTAGCATAGTTGGGATGGACAGTAGCTAGCACATTGGTTTGATAGTAGCATAGTTGGGATGGACAGTAGCTAGCACATTGGTTTGATAGTAGCATAGTTGGGATGGACAGTAGCTAGCACATTGGTTTGATAGTAGCATAGTTGGGATGGATAGTAGCTAGCACATAGGTTTGATAGCATAGTTGGGATGGACAGTAGCTAGCACATTGGTTTGATAGTAGCATAGTTGGGATGGACAGTAGCTAGCACATAGGTTTGATAGCATAGTTGGGATGAACAGTAGCTAGCACATTGGTTTGATAGTAGCATAGTTGGGATGGACAGTAGCTAGCACATTGGTTTGATAGTAGCATAGTTGGGATGGACAGTAGTTAGCACATTGGTTTGATAGTAGCATAGTTGGGATGGACAGTAGCTAGCACATAGGTTTGATAGCATAGTTGGGATGGACAGTAGCTAGCACATTGGTTTGATAGTAGCATAGTTGGGATGGACAGTAGCTAGCACATTGGTTTGATAGTAGCATAGTTGGGATGGACAGTAGCTAGCACATTGGTTTGATAGTAGCATAGTTGGGATGGACAGTAGCTAGCACATTGGTTTGATAGTAGCAGAGTTGGGATGGACAGTAGTTAGCACATTGGTTTGATAGTGGCATAGTTGGGATAGACAGTAGCTAGCACATTGGTTTGATAGTAGCATAGTTGGGATGGACAGTAGCTAGCACATTGGTTTGATAGTAGCATAGTTGGGAGGTACAGTAGCTAGCACATTGGTTTTATAGCATAGTTGGGATGGACAGTAGCTAGCACATTGGTTTGATAGTAGCATAGTTGGGATGGACAGTAGCTAGCACATTGGTTTGATAGTAGCATAGTTGGGATGTACAGTAGCTAGCACATTGGTTTGATAGTAGCATAGTTGGGATGGACAGTAGCTAGCACATTGGTTTGATAGTAGCATAGTTGGGATGGACAGTAGCTAGCACATTGGTTTGATAGTAGCATAGTTGGGATGGACAGTAGCTAGCACATTGGTTTGATAGTAGCATAGTTGGGATGGACAGTAGCTAGCACATTGGTTTGATAGTAGCATAGTTGGGATGGACAGGAGCTAGCACATTGGTTTGATAGTAGCATAGTTGGGATGGACAGTAGCTAGCACATTGGTTTGATAGTAGCATAGTTGGGATGGACAGTTGCTAGCACATTGGTTTGATAGTAGCATAGTTGGGATGGACAGTAGCTAGCACATTGGTTTGATAGAAGCATAGTTGGGATGGACAGTAGCTAGCACATTGGTTTGATAGTAGCATAGTTGGGATGGACAGTAGCTAGCACATTGGTTTGATAGCATAGTTGGGATGGACAGTAGCTAGCACATTGGTTTGATAGTAGCATAGTTGGGATGGACAGTAGCTAGCACATTGGTTTGATAGTAGCATAGTTGGGATGGACAGCAGCTAGCACATTGGTTTGATAGCATAGTTGGGATGGACAGTAGCTAGCACATTGGTTTGATAGTAGCATAGTTGGGATGGACAGTAGCTAGCACATTGGTTTAATAGTAGCATAGTTGGGATGGACAGTAGCTAGCACATTGGTTTGATAGTAGCATAGTTGGGATAGACAGTAGCTAGCACATTGGTTTGATAGTAGCATAGTTGGGATGGACAGTAGCTAGCACATTGGTTTGATAGTAGCATAGTTGGGATGGACAGTAGCTAGCACATTGGTTTGATAGTAGCATAGTTGGGATGGACAGTAGCTAGCACATTGGTTTGATAGTAGCATAGTTGGGATGTACAGTAGCTAGCACATTGGTTTGATAGTAGCATAGTTGGGATGGACAGTAGTTAGCACATTGGTTTGATAGTGGCATAGTTGGGATAGACAGTAGCTAGCACATTGGTTTGATAGTAGCATAGTTGGGATGGACAGTAGCTAGCACATTGGTTTGATAGTAGCATAGTTGGGATGGACAGTAGCTAGCACATTGGTTTGATAGTAGCATAGTTGGGATGGACAGTAGCTAGCACATTGGTTTGATAGTAGCATAGTTGGGATGGACAGTAGCTAGCACATTGGTTTGATAGTAGCATAGTTGGGATGGACAGTAGCTAGCACATAGGTTTGATAGCATAGTTGGGATGAACAGTAGCTAGCACATTGGTTTGATAGTAGCATAGTTGGGATGGACAGTAGCTAGCACATTGTTTTGATAGTAGCATAGTTGGGATGGACAGTAGTTAGCACATTGGTTTGATAGTAGCATAGTTGGGATGGACAGTAGCTAGCACATAGGTTTGATAGCATAGTTGGGATGGACAGTAGCTAGCACATTGGTTTGATAGTAGCATAGTTGGGATGGACAGTAGCTAGCACATTGGTTTGATAGTAGCATAGTTGGGATGGACAGTAGCTAGCACATTGGTTTGATAGTAGCATAGTTGGGATGGACAGTAGCTAGCACATTGGTTTGATAGTAGCAGAGTTGGGATGGACAGTAGTTAGCACATTGGTTTGATAGTGGCATAGTTGGGATAGACAGTAGCTAGCACATTGGTTTGATAGTAGCATAGTTGGGATGGACAGTAGCTAGCACATTGGTTTGATAGTAGCATAGTTGGGAGGTACAGTAGCTAGCACATTGGTTTTATAGCATAGTTGGGATGGACAGTAGCTAGCACATTGGTTTGATAGTAGCATAGTTGGGATGGACAGTAGCTAGCACATTGGTTTGATAGTAGCATAGTTGGGATGTACAGTAGCTAGCACATTGGTTTGATAGTAGCATAGTTGGGATGGACAGTAGCTAGCACATTGGTTTGATAGTAGCATAGTTGGGATGGACAGTAGCTAGCACATTGGTTTGATAGTAGCATAGTTGGGATGGACAGTAGCTAGCACATTGGTTTGATAGTAGCATAGTTGGGATGGACAGTAGCTAGCACATTGGTTTGATAGTAGCATAGTTGGGATGGACAGGAGCTAGCACATTGGTTTGATAGTAGCATAGTTGGGATGGACAGTAGCTAGCACATTGGTTTGATAGTAGCATAGTTGGGATGGACAGTTGCTAGCACATTGGTTTGATAGTAGCATAGTTGGGTTGGACAGTAGCTAGCACATTGGTTTGATAGAAGCATAGTTGGGATGGACAGTAGCTAGCACATTGGTTTGATAGTAGCATAGTTGGGATGGACAGTAGCTAGCACATTGGTTTGATAGCATAGTTGGGATGGACAGTAGCTAGCACATTGGTTTGATAGTAGCATAGTTGGGATGGACAGTAGCTAGCACATTGGTTTGATAGTAGCATAGTTGGGATGGACAGCAGCTAGCACATTGGTTTGATAGCATAGTTGGGATGGACAGTAGCTAGCACATTGGTTTGATAGTAGCATAGTTGGGATGGACAGTAGCTAGCACATTGGTTTAATAGTAGCATAGTTGGGATGGACAGTAGCTAGCACATTGGTTTGATAGTAGCATAGTTGGGATAGACAGTAGCTAGCACATTGGTTTGATAGTAGCATAGTTGGGATGGACAGTAGCTAGCACATTGGTTTGATAGTAGCATAGTTGGGATGGACAGTAGCTAGCACATTGGTTTGATAGTAGCATAGTTGGGATGGACAGTAGCTAGCACATTGGTTTGATAGTAGCATAGTTGGGATGTACAGTAGCTAGCACATTGGTTTGATAGTAGCAAAGTTGGGATGGACAGTAGTTAGCACATTGGTTTGATAGTGGCATAGTTGGGATAGACAGTAGCTAGCACATTGGTTTGATAGTAGCATAGTTGGGATGGACAGTAGCTAGCACATTGGTTTGATAGTAGCATAGTTGGGATGGACAGTAGCTAGCACATTGGTTTGATAGTAGCATAGTTGGGATGGACAGTAGCTAGCACATTGGTTTGATAGTAGCATAGTTGGGATGGACAGTAGCTAGCACATTGGTTTGATAGTAGCATAGTTGGGATGGACAGTAGCTAGCACATAGGTTTGATAGCATAGTTGGGATGGACAGTAGCTAGCACATTGGTTTGATAGTAGCATAGTTGGGATGGACAGTAGCTAGCACATAGGTTTGATAGCATAGTTGGGATGGACAGTAGCTAGCACATTGGTTTGATAGTAGCATAGTTGGGATGGACAGTAGCTAGCACATTGGTTTGATAGTAGCATACTTGGGATGGACAGTAGTTAGCACATTGGTTTGATAGTAGCATAGTTGGGATGGACAGTAGCTAGCACATAGGTTTGATAGCATAGTTGGGATGGACAGTAGCTAGCACATTGGTTTGATAGTAGCATAGTTGGGATGGACAGTAGCTAGCACATTGGTTTGATAGTAGCATAGTTGGGATGGACAGTAGCTAGCACATTGGTTTGATAGTAGCATAGTTGGGATGGACAGTAGCTAGCACATTGGTTTGATAGTAGCAGAGTTGGGATGGACAGTAGTTAGCACATTGGTTTGATAGTGGCATAGTTGGGATAGACAGTAGCTAGCACATTGGTTTGATAGTAGCATAGTTGGGATGGACAGTAGCTAGCACATTGGTTTGATAGTAGCATAGTTGGGATGTACAGTAGCTAGCACATTGGTTTGATAGCATAGTTGGGATGGACAGTAGCTAGCACATTGGTTTGATAGTAGCATAGTTGGGATGGACAGTAGCTAGCACATTGGTTTGATAGTAGCATAGTTGGGATGTACAGTAGCTAGCACATTGGTTTGATAGTAGCATAGTTGGGATGGACAGTAGCTAGCACATTGGTTTGATAGTAGCATAGTTGGGATGGACAGTAGCTAGCACATTGGTTTGATAGTAGCATAGTTGGGATGGACAGTAGCTAGCACATTGGTTTGATAGTAGCATAGTTGGGATGGACAGGAGCTAGCACATTGGTTTGATAGTAGCATAGTTGGGATGGACAGTAGCTAGCACATTGGTTTGATAGTAGCATAGTTGGGATGGACAGTAGCTAGCACATTGGTTTGATAGCATAGTTGGGATGGACAGTAGCTAGCACATTGGTTTGATAGTAGCATAGTTGGGATGGACAGTAGCTAGCACATTGGTTTGATAGTAGCATAGTTGGGATGTACAGTAGCTAGCACATTGGTTTGATAGTAGCATAGTTGGGATGGACAGTAGCTAGCACATTGGTTTGATAGTAGCATAGTTGGGATGGACAGTAGCTAGCACATTGGTTTGATAGTAGCATAGTTGGGATGGACAGTAGCTAGCACATTGGTTTGATAGTAGCATAGTTGGGATGGACAGGAGCTAGCACATTGGTTTGATAGTAGCATAGTTGGGATGGACAGTAGCTAGCACATTGGTTTGTTAGTAGCATAGTTGGGATGGACAGTAGCTAGCACATTGGTTTGATAGTAGCATAGTTGGGATGGACAGTAGCTAGCACATTGGTTTGATAGTAGCATAGTTGGGATGGACAGTAGCTAGCACATTGGTTTGATAGTAGCATAGTTGGGATGGATAGTAGCTAGCACATAGGTTTGATAGCATAGTTGGGATGGACAGTAGCTAGCACATTGGTTTGATAGTAGCATAGTTGGGATGGACAGTAGCTAGCACATAGGTTTGATAGCATAGTTGGGATGAACAGTAGCTAGCACATTGGTTTGATAGTAGCATAGTTGGGATGGACAGTAGCTAGCACATTGGTTTGATAGTAGCATAGTTGGGATGGACAGTAGTTAGCACATTGGTTTGATAGTAGCATAGTTGGGATGGACAGTAGCTAGCACATTGGTTTGATAGTAGCATAGTTGGGATGGACAGTAGCTAGCACATTGGTTTGATAGTAGCATAGTTGGGATGTACAGTAGCTAGCACATTGGTTTGATAGCATAGTTGGGATGGACAGTAGCTAGCACATTGGTTTGATAGTAGCATAGTTGGGATGGACAGTAGCTAGCACATTGGTTTGATAGTAGCATAGTTGGGATGGACAGTAGTTAGCACATTGGTTTGATAGTGGCATAGTTGGGATAGACAGTAGCTAGCACATTGGTTTGATAGTAGCATAGTTGGGATGGACAGTAGCTAGCACATTGGTTTGATAGTAGCATAGTTGGGATGGACAGCAGCTAGCACATTGGTTTGATAGCATAGTTGGGATGGACAGTAGCTAGCACATTGGTTTGATAGTAGCATAGTTGGGATGGACAGTAGCTAGCACATTGGTTTAATAGTAGCATAGTTGGGATGGACAGTAGCTAGCACATTGGTTTGATAGTAGCATAGTTGGGATAGACAGTAGCTAGCACATTGGTTTGATAGTAGCATAGTTGGGATGGACAGTAGCTAGCACATTGGTTTGATAGTAGCATAGTTGGGATGGACAGTAGCTAGCACATTGGTTTGATAGTAGCATAGTTGGGATGGACAGTAGCTAGCACATTGGTTTGATAGTAGCATAGTTGGGATGTACAGTAGCTAGCACATTGGTTTGATAGTAGCATAGTTGGGATGGACAGTAGTTAGCACATTGGTTTGATAGTGGCATAGTTGGGATAGACAGTAGCTAGCACATTGGTTTGATAGTAGCATAGTTGGGATGGACAGTAGCTAGCACATTGGTTTGATAGTAGCATAGTTGGGATGGACAGTAGCTAGCACATTGGTTTGATAGTAGCATAGTTGGGATGGACAGTAGCTAGCACATTGGTTTGATAGTAGCATAGTTGGGATGGACAGTAGCTAGCACATTGGTTTGATAGTAGCATAGTTGGGATGGACAGTAGCTAGCACATAGGTTTGATAGCATAGTTGGGATGGACAGTAGCTAGCACATTGGTTTGATAGTAGCATAGTTGGGATGGACAGTAGCTAGCACATAGGTTTGATAGCATAGTTGGGATGGACAGTAGCTAGCACATTGGTTTGATAGTAGCATAGTTGGGATGGACAGTAGCTAGCACATTGGTTTGATAGTAGCATAGTTGGGATGGACAGTAGTTAGCACATTGGTTTGATAGTAGCATAGTTGGGATGGACAGTAGCTAGCACATAGGTTTGATAGCATAGTTGGGATGGACAGTAGCTAGAACATTGGTTTGATAGTAGCATAGTTGGGATGGACAGTAGCTAGCACATTGGTTTGATAGTAGCATAGTTGGGATGGACAGTAGCTAGCACATTGGTTTGATAGTAGCATAGTTGGGATGGACAGTAGCTAGCACATTGGTTTGATAGTAGCAGAGTTGGGATGGACAGTAGTTAGCACATTGGTTTGATAGTGGCATAGTTGGGATAGACAGTAGCTAGCACATTGGTTTGATAGTAGCATAGTTGGGATGGACAGTAGCTAGCACATTGGTTTGATAGTAGCATAGTTGGGATGTACAGTAGCTAGCACATTGGTTTGATAGCATAGTTGGGATGGACAGTAGCTAGCACATTGGTTTGATAGTAGCATAGTTGGGATGGACAGTAGCTAGCACATTGGTTTGATAGTAGCATAGTTGGGATGTACAGTAGCTAGCACATTGGTTTGATAGTAGCATAGTTGGGATGGACAGTAGCTAGCACATTGGTTTGATAGTAGCATAGTTGGGATGGACAGTAGCTAGCACATTGGTTTGATAGTAGCATAGTTGGGATGGACAGTAGCTAGCACATTGGTTTGATAGTAGCATAGTTGGGATGGACAGGAGCTAGCACATTGGTTTGATAGTAGCATAGTTGGGATGGACAGTAGCTAGCACATTGGTTTGATAGTAGCATAGTTGGGATGGACAGTAGCTAGCACATTGGTTTGATAGCATAGTTGGGATGGACAGTAGCTAGCACATTGGTTTGATAGTAGCATAGTTGGGATGGACAGTAGCTAGCACATTGGTTTGATAGTAGCATAGTTGGGATGTACAGTAGCTAGCACATTGGTTTGATAGTAGCATAGTTGGGATGGACAGTAGCTAGCACATTGGTTTGATAGTAGCATAGTTGGGATGGACAGTAGCTAGCACATTGGTTTGATAGTAGCATAGTTGGGATGGACAGTAGCTAGCACATTGGTTTGATAGTAGCATAGTTGGGATGGACAGGAGCTAGCACATTGGTTTGATAGTAGCATAGTTGGGATGGACAGTAGCTAGCACATTGGTTTGTTAGTAGCATAGTTGGGATGGACAGTAGCTAGCACATTGGTTTGATAGTAGCATAGTTGGGATGGACAGTAGCTAGCACATTGGTTTGATAGTAGCATAGTTGGGATGGACAGTAGCTAGCACATTGGTTTGATAGTAGCATAGTTGGGATGGATAGTAGCTAGCACATAGGTTTGATAGCATAGTTGGGATGGACAGTAGCTAGCACATTGGTTTGATAGTAGCATAGTTGGGATGGACAGTAGCTAGCACATAGGTTTGATAGCATAGTTGGGATGAACAGTAGCTAGCACATTGGTTTGATAGTAGCATAGTTGGGATGGACAGTAGCTAGCACATTGGTTTGATAGTAGCATAGTTGGGATGGACAGTAGTTAGCACATTGGTTTGATAGTAGCATAGTTGGGATGGACAGTAGCTAGCACATAGGTTTGATAGCATAGTTGGGATGGACAGTAGCTAGCACATTGGTTTGATAGTAGCATAGTTGGGATGGACAGTAGCTAGCACATTGGTTTGATAGTAGCATAGTTGGGATGGACAGTAGCTAGCACATTGGTTTGATAGTAGCATAGTTGGGATGGACAGTAGCTAGCACATTGGTTTGATAGTAGCAGAGTTGGGATGGACAGTAGTTAGCACATTGGTTTGATAGTGGCATAGTTGGGATAGACAGTAGCTAGCACATTGGTTTGATAGTAGCATAGTTGGGATGGACAGTAGCTAGCACATTGGTTTGATAGTAGCATAGTTGGGAGGTACAGTAGCTAGCACATTGGTTTTATAGCATAGTTGGGATGGACAGTAGCTAGCACATTGGTTTGATAGTAGCATAGTTGGGATGGACAGTAGCTAGCACATTGGTTTGATAGTAGCATAGTTGGGATGTACAGTAGCTAGCACATTGGTTTGATAGTAGCATAGTTGGGATGGACAGTAGCTAGCACATTGGTTTGATAGTAGCATAGTTGGGATGGACAGTAGCTAGCACATTGGTTTGATAGTAGCATAGTTGGGATGTACAGTAGCTAGCACATTGGTTTGATAGTAGCATAGTTGGGATGGACAGTAGTTAGCACATTGGTTTGATAGTGGCATAGTTGGGATAGACAGTAGCTAGCACATTGGTTTGATAGTAGCATAGTTGGGATGGACAGTAGCTAGCACATTGGTTTGATAGTAGCATAGTTGGGATGGACAGTAGCTAGCACATTGGTTTGATAGTAGCATAGTTGGGATGGACAGTAGCTAGCACATTGGTTTGATAGTAGCATAGTTGGGATGGACAGTAGCTAGCACATTGGTTTGATAGTAGCATAGTTGGGATGGACAGTAGCTAGCACATAGGTTTGATAGCATAGTTGGGATGGACAGTAGCTAGCACATTGGTTTGATAGTAGCATAGTTGGGATGGACAGTAGCTAGCACATAGGTTTGATAGCATAGTTGGGATGGACAGTAGCTAGCACATTGGTTTGATAGTAGCATAGTTGGGATGGACAGTAGCTAGCACATTGGTTTGATAGTAGCATAGTTGGGATGGACAGTAGTTAGCACATTGGTTTGATAGTAGCATAGTTGGGATGGACAGTAGCTAGCACATAGGTTTGATAGCATAGTTGGGATGGACAGTAGCTAGCACATTGGTTTGATAGTAGCATAGTTGGGATGGACAGTAGCTAGCACATTGGTTTGATAGTAGCATAGTTGGGATGGACAGTAGCTAGCACATTGGTTTGATAGTAGCATAGTTGGGATGGACAGTAGCTAGCACATTGGTTTGATAGTAGCATAGTTGGGATGGACAGTAGCTAGCACATTGGTTTGATAGTAGCATAGTTGGGATGGATAGTAGCTAGCACATAGGTTTGATAGCATAGTTGGGATGGACAGTAGCTAGCACATTGGTTTGATAGTAGCATAGTTGGGATGGACAGTAGCTAGCACATAGGTTTGATAGCATAGTTGGGATGAACAGTAGCTAGCACATTGGTTTGATAGTAGCATAGTTGGGATGGACAGTAGCTAGCACATTGGTTTGATAGTAGCATAGTTGGGATGGACAGTAGTTAGCACATTGGTTTGATAGTAGCATAGTTGGGATGGACAGTAGCTAGCACATAGGTTTGATAGCATAGTTGGGATGGACAGTAGCTAGCACATTGGTTTGATAGTAGCATAGTTGGGATGGACAGTAGCTAGCACATTGGTTTGATAGTAGCATAGTTGGGATGGACAGTAGCTAGCACATTGGTTTGATAGTAGCATAGTTGGGATGGACAGTAGCTAGCACATTGGTTTGATAGTAGCAGAGTTGGGATGGACAGTAGTTAGCACATTGGTTTGATAGTGGCATAGTTGGGATAGACAGTAGCTAGCACATTGGTTTGATAGTAGCATAGTTGGGATGGACAGTAGCTAGCACATTGGTTTGATAGTAGCATAGTTGGGAGGTACAGTAGCTAGCACATTGGTTTTATAGCATAGTTGGGATGGACAGTAGCTAGCACATTGGTTTGATAGTAGCATAGTTGGGATGGACAGTAGCTAGCACATTGGTTTGATAGTAGCATAGTTGGGATGTACAGTAGCTAGCACATTGGTTTGATAGTAGCATAGTTGGGATGGACAGTAGCTAGCACATTGGTTTGATAGTAGCATAGTTGGGATGGACAGTAGCTAGCACATTGGTTTGATAGTAGCATAGTTGGGATGTACAGTAGCTAGCACATTGGTTTGATAGTAGCATAGTTGGGATGGACAGTAGTTAGCACATTGGTTTGATAGTGGCATAGTTGGGATAGACAGTAGCTAGCACATTGGTTTGATAGTAGCATAGTTGGGATGGACAGTAGCTAGCACATTGGTTTGATAGTAGCATAGTTGGGATGGACAGTAGCTAGCACATTGGTTTGATAGTAGCATAGTTGGGATGGACAGTAGCTAGCACATTGGTTTGATAGTAGCATAGTTGGGATGGACAGTAGCTAGCACATTGGTTTGATAGTAGCATAGTTGGGATGGACAGTAGCTAGCACATAGGTTTGATAGCATAGTTGGGATGGACAGTAGCTAGCACATTGGTTTGATAGTAGCATAGTTGGGATGGACAGTAGCTAGCACATAGGTTTGATAGCATAGTTGGGATGGACAGTAGCTAGCACATTGGTTTGATAGTAGCATAGTTGGGATGGACAGTAGCTAGCACATTGGTTTGATAGTAGCATAGTTGGGATGGACAGTAGTTAGCACATTGGTTTGATAGTAGCATAGTTGGGATGGACAGTAGCTAGCACATAGGTTTGATAGCATAGTTGGGATGGACAGTAGCTAGCACATTGGTTTGATAGTAGCATAGTTGGGATGGACAGTAGCTAGCACATTGGTTTGATAGTAGCATAGTTGGGATGGACAGTAGCTAGCACATTGGTTTGATAGTAGCATAGTTGGGATGGACAGTAGCTAGCACATTGGTTTGATAGTAGCATAGTTGGGATGGACAGTAGCTAGCACATTGGTTTGATAGTAGCATAGTTGGGATGGACAGTAGCTAGCACATTGGTTTGATAGTAGCATAGTTGGGATGGACAGTAGCTAGCACATTGGTTTGATAGTAGCATAGTTGGGATGTACAGTAGCTAGCACATTGGTTTGATAGTAGCACAGTTGGGATGGACAGTAGTTAGCACATTGGTTTGATAGTGGCATAGTTGGGATAGACAGTAGCTAGCACATTGGTTTGATAGTAGCATAGTTGGGATGGACAGTAGCTAGCACATTGGTTTGATAGTAGCATAGTTGGGATGGACAGTAGCTAGCACATTGGTTTGATAGTAGCATAGTTGGGATGGACAGTAGCTAGCACATTGGTTTGATAGTAGCATAGTTGGGATGGACAGTAGCTAGCACATTGGTTTGATAGTAGCATAGTTGGGATGGACAGTAGCTAGCACATAGGTTTGATAGCATAGTTGGGATGGACAGTAGCTAGCACATTGGTTTGATAGTAGCATAGTTGGGATGGACAGTAGCTAGCACATAGGTTTGATAGCATAGTTGGGATGGACAGTAGCTAGCACATTGGTTTGATAGTAGCATAGTTGGGATGGACAGTAGCTAGCACATTGGTTTGATAGTAGCATAGTTGGGATGGACAGTAGTTAGCACATTGGTTTGATAGTAGCATAGTTGGGATGGACAGTAGCTAGCACATAGGTTTGATAGCATAGTTGGGATGGACAGTAGCTAGCACATTGGTTTGATAGTAGCATAGTTGGGATGGACAGTAGCTAGCACATTGGTTTGATAGTAGCATAGTTGGGATGGACAGTAGCTAGCACATTGGTTTGATAGTAGCATAGTTGGGATGTACAGTAGCTAGCACATTGGTTTGATAGTAGCATAGTTGGGATGGACAGTAGCTAGCACATTGGTTTGATAGTAGCATAGTTGGGATGGACAGTAGCTAGCACATTGGTTTGATAGTAGCATAGTTGGGATGGACAGTAGCTAGCACATTGGTTTGATAGTAGCATAGTTGGGATGGACAGTAGCTAGCACATTGGTTTGATAGTAGCATAGTTGGGATGGACAGTAGCTAGCACATTGGTTTGATAGTAGCATAGTTGGGATGTACAGTAGCTAGCACATTGGTTTGATAGTAGCATAGTTGGGATGGACAGTAGTTAGCACATTGGTTTGATAGTGGCATAGTTGGGATAGACAGTAGCTAGCACATTGGTTTGATAGTAGCATAGTTGGGATGGACAGTAGCTAGCACATTGGTTTGATAGTAGCATAGTTGGGATGGACAGTAGCTAGCACATTGGTTTGATAGTAGCATAGTTGGGATGGACAGTAGCTAGCACATTGGTTTGATAGTAGCATAGTTGGGATGGACAGTAGCTAGCACATTGGTTTGATAGTAGCATAGTTGGGATGGACAGTAGCTAGCACATAGGTTTGATAGCATAGTTGGGATGGACAGTAGCTAGCACATTGGTTTGATAGTAGCATAGTTGGGATGGACAGTAGCTAGCACATAGGTTTGATAGCATAGTTGGGATGGACAGTAGCTAGCACATTGGTTTGATAGTAGCATAGTTGGGATGGACAGTAGCTAGCACATTGGTTTGATAGTAGCATAGTTGGGATGGACAGTAGTTAGCACATTGGTTTGATAGTAGCATAGTTGGGATGGACAGTAGCTAGCACATAGGTTTGATAGCATAGTTGGGATGGACAGTAGCTAGCACATTGGTTTGATAGTAGCATAGTTGGGATGGACAGTAGCTAGCACATTGGTTTGATAGTAGCATAGTTGGGATGGACAGTAGCTAGCACATTGGTTTGATAGTAGCATAGTTGGGATGGACAGTAGCTAGCACATTGGTTTGATAGTAGCATAGTTGGGATGGACAGTAGCTAGCACATTGGTTTGATAGTAGCATAGTTGGGATGGACAGTAGCTAGCACATTGGTTTGATAGTAGCATAGTTGGGATGGACAGTAGCTAGCACATTGGTTTGATAGTAGCATAGTTGGGATGTACAGTAGCTAGCACATTGGTTTGATAGTAGCATAGTTGGGATGGACAGTAGTTAGCACATTGGTTTGATAGTGGCATAGTTGGGATAGACAGTAGCTAGCACATTGGTTTGATAGTAGCATAGTTGGGATGGACAGTAGCTAGCACATTGGTTTGATAGTAGCATAGTTGGGATGGACAGTAGCTAGCACATTGGTTTGATAGTAGCATAGTTGGGATGGACAGTAGCTAGCACATTGGTTTGATAGTAGCATAGTTGGGATGGACAGTAGCTAGCACATTGGTTTGATAGTAGCATAGTTGGGATGGACAGTAGCTAGCACATATGTTTGATAGCATAGTTGGGATGGACAGTAGCTAGCACATTGGTTTGATAGTAGCATAGTTGGGATGGACAGTAGCTAGCACATAGGTTTGATAGCATAGTTGGGATGGACAGTAGCTAGCACATTGGTTTGATAGTAGCATAGTTGGGATGGACAGTAGCTAGCACATTGGTTTGATAGTAGCATAGTTGGGATGGACAGTAGTTAGCACATTGGTTTGATAGTAGCATAGTTGGGATGGACAGTAGCTAGCACATAGGTTTGATAGCATAGTTGGGATGGACAGTAGCTAGCACATTGGTTTGATAGTAGCATAGTTGGGATGGACAGTAGCTAGCACATTGGTTTGATAGTAGCATAGTTGGGATGGACAGTAGCTAGCACATTGGTTTGATAGTAGCATAGTTGGGATGGACAGTAGCTAGCACATTGGTTTGATAGTAGCATAGTTGGGATGGACAGTAGTTAGCACATTGGTTTGATAGTGGCATAGTTGGGATAGACAGTAGCTAGCACATTGGTTTGATAGTAGCATAGTTGGGATGGACAGTAGCTAGCACATTGGTTTGATAGTAGCATAGTTGGGAGGTACAGTAGCTAGCACATTGGTTTTATAGCATAGTTGGGATGGACAGTAGCTAGCACATTGGTTAGATAGTAGCATAGTTGGGATGGACAGTAGCTAGCACATTGGTTTGATAGTAGCATAGTTGGGATGTACAGTAGCTAGCACATTGGTTTGATAGTAGCATAGTTGGGATGGACAGTAGCTAGCACATTGGTTTGATAGTAGCATAGTTGGGATGGACAGTAGCTAGCACATTGGTTTGATAGTAGCATAGTTGGGATGGACAGTAGCTAGCACATTGGTTTGATAGTAGCATAGTTGGGATGGACAGTAGCTAGCACATTGGTTTGATAGTAGCATAGTTGGGATGGACAGGAGCTAGCACATTGGTTTGATAGTAGCATAGTTGGGATGGACAGTAGCTAGCACATTGGTTTGATAGTAGCATAGTTGGGATGGACAGTAGCTAGCACATTGGTTTGATAGCATAGTTGGGATGGACAGTAGCTAGCACATTGGTTTGATAGTAGCATAGTTGGGATGGACAGTAGCTAGCACATTGGTTTGATAGTAGCATAGTTGGGATGTACAGTAGCTAGCACATTGGTTTGATAGTAGCATAGTTGGGATGGACAGTAGCTAGCACATTGGTTTGATAGTAGCATAGTTGGGATGGACAGTAGCTAGCACATTGGTTTGATAGTAGCATAGTTGGGATGGACAGTAGCTAGCACATTGGTTTGATAGTAGCATAGTTGGGATGGACAGGAGCTAGCACATTGGTTTGATAGTAGCATAGTTGGGATGGACAGTAGCTAGCACATTGGTTTGTTAGTAGCATAGTTGGGATGGACAGTAGCTAGCACATTGGTTTGATAGTAGCATAGTTGGGATGGACAGTAGCTAGCACATTGGTTTGATAGTAGCATAGTTGGGATGGACAGTAGCTAGCACATTGGTTTGATAGTAGCATAGTTGGGATGGATAGTAGCTAGCACATAGGTTTGATAGCATAGTTGGGATGGACAGTAGCTAGCACATTGGTTTGATAGTAGCATAGTTGGGATGGACAGTAGCTAGCACATAGGTTTGATAGCATAGTTGGGATGAACAGTAGCTAGCACATTGGTTTGATAGTAGCATAGTTGGGATGGACAGTAGCTAGCACATTGGTTTGATAGTAGCATAGTTGGGATGGACAGTAGTTAGCACATTGGTTTGATAGTAGCATAGTTGGGATGGACAGTAGCTAGCACATTGGTTTGATAGTAGCATAGTTGGGATGGACAGGAGCTAGCACATTGGTTTGATAGTAGCATAGTTGGGATGGACAGTAGCTAGCACATTGGTTTGATAGTAGCATAGTTGGGATAGACAGTAGCTAGCACATTGGTTTGATAGTAGCATAGTTGGGATGGACAGTAGCTAGCACATTGGTTTGCTAGTAGCATAGTTGGGATGGACAGTAGCTAGCACATTGGTTTGATAGTAGCATAGTTGGGATGGACAGGAGCTAGCACATTGGTTTGATAGTAGCATAGTTGGGATGGACAGTAGCTAGCACATTGGGTTGATAGTAGCATAGTTGGGATTGACAGTAGCTAGCACATAGGTTTGATAGCATAGTTGGGATGGACAGTAGCTAGCACATTGGTTTGATAGTAGCATAGTTGGGATGGACAGTAGCTAGCACATTGGTTTGATAGTAGCATAGTTGGGATGGACAGTAGCTAGCACATTGGTTTGATAGTAGCATAGTTGGGATGGACAGTAGCTAGCACATTGGTTTGATAGTAGCATAGTTGGGATGTACAGTAGCTAGCACATTGGTTTGGTAGCATATTTGGGATGGACAGTAGCTAGCACATTGGTTTGATAGTAGCATAGTTGGGATGGACAGTAGCTATCACATTGGTTTGATAGTAGCATAGTTGGGATGGACAGTAGCTAGCACATAGGTTTGATAGCATAGTTGGGATGGACAGTAGCTAGCACATTGGTTTGATAGTAGCATAGTTGGGATGGACAGTAGCTAGCACATTGGTTTGATAGTAGCATAGTTGGGATGGACAGTAGCTAGCACATTGGTTTGATAGTAGCATAGTTGGGATGGACAGTAGCTAGCACATAGGTTTGATAGCATAGTTGGGATGGACAGTAGCTAGCACATTGGTTTGATAGTAGCATAGTTGGGATGGACAGTAGCTAGCACATAGGTTTGATAGCATAGTTGGGATGGACAGTAGCTAGCACATTGGTTTGATAGTAGCATAGTTGGGATGGACAGTAGCTAGCACATTGGTTTGATAGTAGCATAGTTGGGATGGACAGTAGCTAGCACATTGGTTTGATAGTAGCATAGTTGGGATGGACAGTAGCTAGCACATTGGTTTGATAGTAGCATAGTTGGGATGGACAGTAGCTAGCACATAGGTTTGATAGCATAGTTGGGATGGACAGTAGCTAGCACATTGGTTTGATAGTAGCATAGTTGGGATGGACAGTAGCTAGCACATAGGTTTGATAGCATAGTTGGGATGGACAGTAGCTAGCACATTGGTTTGATAGTAGCATAGTTGGGATGGACAGTAGCTAGCACATTGGTTTGATAGTAGCATAGTTGGGATGGACAGAAGTTAGCACATTGGTTTGATAGTAGCATAGTTGGGATGGACAGTAGCTAGCACATAGGTTTGATAGCATAGTTGGGATGGACAGTAGCTAGCACATTGGTTTGATAGTAGCATAGTTGGGATGGACAGTAGCTAGCACATTGGTTTGATAGTAGCATAGTTGGGATGGACAGTAGCTAGCACATTGGTTTGATAGTAGCATAGTTGGGATGGACAGTAGCTAGCACATTGGTTTGATAGTAGCAGAGTTGGGATGGACAGTAGTTAGCACATTGGTTTGATAGTGGCATAGTTGGGATAGACAGTAGCTAGCACATTGGTTTGATAGTAGCATAGTTGGGATGGACAGTAGCTAGCACATTGGTTTGATAGTAGCATAGTTGGGATGTACAGTAGCTAGCACATTGGTTTGATAGCATAGTTGGGATGGACAGTAGCTAGCACATTGGTTTGATAGTAGCATAGTTGGGATGGACAGTAGCTAGCACATTGGTTTGATAGTAGCATAGTTGGGATGTACAGTAGCTAGCACATTGGTTTGATAGTAGCATAGTTGGGATGGACAGTAGCTAGCACATTGGTTTGATAGTAGCATAGTTGGGATGGACAGTAGCTAGCACATTGGTTTGATAGTAGCATAGTTGGGATGGACAGTAGCTAGCACATTGGTTTGATAGTAGCATAGTTGGGATGGACAGGAGCTAGCACATTGGTTTGATAGTAGCATAGTTGGGATGGACAGTAGCTAGCACATTGGTTTGATAGTAGCATAGTTGGGATGGACAGTAGCTAGCACATTGGTTTGATAGTAGCATAGTTGGGATGTACAGTAGCTAGCACATTGGTTTGGTAGCATATTTGGGATGGACAGTAGCTAGCACATTGGTTTGATAGTAGCATAGTTGGGATGGACAGTAGCTATCACATTGGTTTGATAGTAGCATAGTTGGGATGGACAGTAGCTAGTACATAGGTTTGATAGCATAGTTGGGATGGACAGTAGCTAGCACATTGGTTTGATAGTAGCATAGTTGGGATGGACAGTAGCTAGCACATTGGTTTGATAGTAGCATAGTTGGGATGGACAGTAGCTAGCACATTGGTTTGATAGTAGCATAGTTGGGATGTACAGTAGCTAGCACATTGGTTTGATAGTAGCATAGTTGGGATGGACAGTAGCTAGCACATTGGTTTGATAGTAGCATAGTTGGGATGGACAGTAGCTAGCACATTGGTTTGATAGTAGCATAGTTGGGATGGACAGTAGCTAGCACATTGGTTTGATAGTAGCATAGTTGGGATGGACAGGAGCTAGCACATTGGTTTGATAGTAGCATAGTTGGGATGGACAGTAGCTAGCACATTGGTTTGTTAGTAGCATAGTTGGGATGGACAGTAGCTAGCACATTGGTTTGATAGTAGCATAGTTGGGATGGACAGTAGCTAGCACATTGGTTTGATAGTAGCATAGTTGGGATGGACAGTAGCTAGCACATTGGTTTGATAGTAGCATAGTTGGGATGGATAGTAGCTAGCACATAGGTTTGATAGCATAGTTGGGATGGACAGTAGCTAGCACATTGGTTTGATAGTAGCATAGTTGGGATGGACAGTAGCTAGCACATAGGTTTGATAGCATAGTTGGGATGAACAGTAGCTAGCACATTGGTTTGATAGTAGCATAGTTGGGATGGACAGTAGCTAGCACATTGGTTTGATAGTAGCATAGTTGGGATGGACAGTAGTTAGCACATTGGTTTGATAGTAGCATAGTTGGGATGGACAGTAGCTAGCACATTGGTTTGATAGTAGCATAGTTGGGATGGACAGGAGCTAGCACATTGGTTTGATAGTAGCATAGTTGGGATGGACAGTAGCTAGCACATTGGTTTGATAGTAGCATAGTTGGGATAGACAGTAGCTAGCACATTGGTTTGATAGTAGCATAGTTGGGATGGACAGTAGCTAGCACATTGGTTTGCTAGTAGCATAGTTGGGATGGACAGTAGCTAGCACATTGGTTTGATAGTAGCATAGTTGGGATGGACAGGAGCTAGCACATTGGTTTGATAGTAGCATAGTTGGGATGGACAGTAGCTAGCACATTGGGTTGATAGTAGCATAGTTGGGATTGACAGTAGCTAGCACATAGGTTTGATAGCATAGTTGGGATGGACAGTAGCTAGCACATTGGTTTGATAGTAGCATAGTTGGGATGGACAGTAGCTAGCACATTGGTTTGATAGTAGCATAGTTGGGATGGACAGTAGCTAGCACATTGGTTTGATAGTAGCATAGTTGGGATGGACAGTAGCTAGCACATTGGTTTGATAGTAGCATAGTTGGGATGTACAGTAGCTAGCACATTGGTTTGGTAGCATATTTGGGATGGACAGTAGCTAGCACATTGGTTTGATAGTAGCATAGTTGGGATGGACAGTAGCTATCACATTGGTTTGATAGTAGCATAGTTGGGATGGACAGTAGCTAGCACATAGGTTTGATAGCATAGTTGGGATGGACAGTAGCTAGCACATTGGTTTGATAGTAGCATAGTTGGGATGGACAGTAGCTAGCACATTGGTTTGATAGTAGCATAGTTGGGATGGACAGTAGCTAGCACATTGGTTTGATAGTAGCATAGTTGGGATGGACAGTAGCTAGCACATAGGTTTGATAGCATAGTTGGGATGGACAGTAGCTAGCACATTGGTTTGATAGTAGCATAGTTGGGATGGACAGTAGCTAGCACATAGGTTTGATAGCATAGTTGGGATGGACAGTAGCTAGCACATTGGTTTGATAGTAGCATAGTTGGGATGGACAGTAGCTAGCACATTGGTTTGATAGTAGCATAGTTGGGATGGACAGTAGCTAGCACATTGGTTTGATAGTAGCATAGTTGGGATGGACAGTAGCTAGCACATTGGTTTGATAGTAGCATAGTTGGGATGGACAGTAGCTAGCACATAGGTTTGATAGCATAGTTGGGATGGACAGTAGCTAGCACATTGGTTTGATAGTAGCATAGTTGGGATGGACAGTAGCTAGCACATAGGTTTGATAGCATAGTTGGGATGGACAGTAGCTAGCACATTGGTTTGATAGTAGCATAGTTGGGATGGACAGTAGCTAGCACATTGGTTTGATAGTAGCATAGTTGGGATGGACAGAAGTTAGCACATTGGTTTGATAGTAGCATAGTTGGGATGGACAGTAGCTAGCACATAGGTTTGATAGCATAGTTGGGATGGACAGTAGCTAGCACATTGGTTTGATAGTAGCATAGTTGGGATGGACAGTAGCTAGCACATTGGTTTGATAGTAGCATAGTTGGGATGGACAGTAGCTAGCACATTGGTTTGATAGTAGCATAGTTGGGATGGACAGTAGCTAGCACATTGGTTTGATAGTAGCAGAGTTGGGATGGACAGTAGTTAGCACATTGGTTTGATAGTGGCATAGTTGGGATAGACAGTAGCTAGCACATTGGTTTGATAGTAGCATAGTTGGGATGGACAGTAGCTAGCACATTGGTTTGATAGTAGCATAGTTGGGATGTACAGTAGCTAGCACATTGGTTTGATAGCATAGTTGGGATGGACAGTAGCTAGCACATTGGTTTGATAGTAGCATAGTTGGGATGGACAGTAGCTAGCACATTGGTTTGATAGTAGCATAGTTGGGATGTACAGTAGCTAGCACATTGGTTTGATAGTAGCATAGTTGGGATGGACAGTAGCTAGCACATTGGTTTGATAGTAGCATAGTTGGGATGGACAGTAGCTAGCACATTGGTTTGATAGTAGCATAGTTGGGATGGACAGTAGCTAGCACATTGGTTTGATAGTAGCATAGTTGGGATGGACAGGAGCTAGCACATTGGTTTGATAGTAGCATAGTTGGGATGGACAGTAGCTAGCACATTGGTTTGATAGTAGCATAGTTGGGATGGACAGTAGCTAGCACATTGGTTTGATAGTAGCATAGTTGGGATGTACAGTAGCTAGCACATTGGTTTGGTAGCATATTTGGGATGGACAGTAGCTAGCACATTGGTTTGATAGTAGCATAGTTGGGATGGACAGTAGCTATCACATTGGTTTGATAGTAGCATAGTTGGGATGGACAGTAGCTAGTACATAGGTTTGATAGCATAGTTGGGATGGACAGTAGCTAGCACATTGGTTTGATAGTAGCATAGTTGGGATGGACAGTAGCTAGCACATTGGTTTGATAGTAGCATAGTTGGGATGGACAGTAGCTAGCACATTGGTTTGATAGTAGCATAGTTGGGATGGACAGTAGCTAGCACATAGGTTTGATAGCATAGTTGGGATGGACAGTAGCTAGCACATTGGTTTGATAGTAGCATAGTTGGGATGGACAGTAGCTAGCACATAGGTTTGATAGCATAGTTGGGATGGACAGTAGCTAGCACATTGGTTTGATAGTAGCATAGTTGGGATGGACAGTAGCTAGCACATTGGTTTGATAGTAGCATAGTTGGGATGGACAGTAGCTAGCACATTGGTTTGATAGTAGCATAGTTGGGATGGACAGTAGCTAGCACATTGGTTTGATAGTAGCATAGTTGGGATGGACAGTAGCTAGCACATAGGTTTGATAGCATAGTTGGGATGGACAGTAGCTAGCACATTGGTTTGATAGTAGCATAGTTGGGATGGACAGTAGCTAGCACATAGGTTTGATAGCATAGTTGGGATGGACAGTAGCTAGCACATTGGTTTGATAGTAGCATAGTTGGGATGGACAGTAGCTAGCACATTGGTTTGATAGTAGCATAGTTGGGATGGACAGAAGTTAGCACATTGGTTTGATAGTAGCATAGTTGGGATGGACAGTAGCTAGCACATAGGTTTGATAGCATAGTTGGGATGGACAGTAGCTAGCACATTGGTTTGATAGTAGCATAGTTGGGATGGACAGTAGCTAGCACATTGGTTTGATAGTAGCATAGTTGGGATGGACAGTAGCTAGCACATTGGTTTGATAGTAGCATAGTTGGGATGGACAGTAGCTAGCACATTGGTTTGATAGTAGCAGAGTTGGGATGGACAGTAGTTAGCACATTGGTTTGATAGTGGCATAGTTGGGATAGACAGTAGCTAGCACATTGGTTTGATAGTAGCATAGTTGGGATGGACAGTAGCTAGCACATTGGTTTGATAGTAGCATAGTTGGGATGTACAGTAGCTAGCACATTGGTTTGATAGCATAGTTGGGATGGACAGTAGCTAGCACATTGGTTTGATAGTAGCATAGTTGGGATGGACAGTAGCTAGCACATTGATTTGATAGTAGCATAGTTGGGATGTACAGTAGCTAGCACATTGGTTTGATAGTAGCATAGTTGGGATGGACAGTAGCTAGCACATTGGTTTGATAGTAGCATAGTTGGGATGGACAGTAGCTAGCACATTGGTTTGATAGTAGCATAGTTGGGATGGACAGTAGCTAGCACATTGGTTTGATAGTAGCATAGTTGGGATGGACAGGAGCTAGCACATTGGTTTGATAGTAGCATAGTTGGGATGGACAGTAGCTAGCACATTGGTTTGATAGTAGCATAGTTGGGATGTACAGTAGCTAGCACATTGGTTTGATAGTAGCATAGTTGGGATGGACAGTAGCTAGCACATTGGTTTGATAGTAGCATAGTTGGGATGGACAGTAGCTAGCACATTGGTTTGATAGTAGCATAGTTGGGATGGACAGTAGCTAGCACATTGGTTTGATAGTAGCATAGTTGGGATGGACAGGAGCTAGCACATTGGTTTGATAGTAGCATAGTTGGGATGGACAGTAGCTAGCACATTGGTTTGTTAGTAGCATAGTTGGGATGGACAGTAGCTAGCACATTGGTTTGATAGCATAGTTGGGATGGACAGTAGCTAGCACATTGGTTTGATAGTAGCATAGTTGGGATAGACAGTAGCTAGCACATTGGTTTGATAGTAGCATAGTTGGGATAGACAGTAGCTAGCACATTGGTTTGATAGTAGCATAGTTGGGATGGACAGTAGCTAGCACATTGGTTTGATAGTAGCATAGTTGGGATGGACAGTAGCTAGCACATTGGTTTAATAGTAGCATAGTTGGGATGGATAGTAGCTAGCACATAGGTTTGATAGCATAGTTGGGATGGACAGTAGCTAGCACATTGGTTTGATAGTAGCATAGTTGGGATGGACAGTAGCTAGCACATAGGTTTGATAGCATAGTTGGGATGAACAGTAGCTAGCACATTGGTTTGATAGTAGCATAGTTGGGATGGACAGTAGCTAGCACATTGGTTTGATAGTAGCATAGTTGGGATGGACAGTAGTTAGCACATTGGTTTGATAGTAGCATAGTTGGGATGGACAGTAGCTAGCACATAGGTTTGATAGCATAGTTGGGATGGACAGTAGCTAGCACATTGGTTTGATAGTAGCATAGTTGGGATGGACAGTAGCTAGCACATTGGTTTGATAGTAGCATAGTTGGGATGGACAGTAGCTAGCACATTGGTTTGATAGTAGCATAGTTGGGATGGACAGTAGCTAGCACATTGGTTTGATAGTAGCAGAGTTGGGATGGACAGTAGTTAGCACATTGGTTTGATAGTGGCATAGTTGGGATAGACAGTAGCTAGCACATTGGTTTGATAGTAGCATAGTTGGGATGGACAGTAGCTAGCACATTGGTTTGATAGTAGCATAGTTGGGAGGTACAGTAGCTAGCACATTGGTTTTATAGCATAGTTGGGATGGACAGTAGCTAGCACATTGGTTTGATAGTAGCATAGTTGGGATGGACAGTAGCTAGCACATTGGTTTGATAGTAGCATAGTTGGGATGTACAGTAGCTAGCACATTGGTTTGATAGTAGCATAGTTGGGATGGACAGTAGCTAGCACATTGGTTTGATAGTAGCATAGTTGGGATGGACAGTAGCTAGCACATTGGTTTGATAGTAGCATAGTTGGGATGGACAGTAGCTAGCACATTGGTTTGATAGTAGCATAGTTGGGATGGACAGGAGCTAGCACATTGGTTTGATAGTAGCATAGTTGGGATGGACAGTAGCTAGCACATTGGTTTGATAGTAGCATAGTTGGGATAGACAGTAGCTAGCACATTGGTTTGATAGTAGCATAGTTGGGATGGACAGTAGCTAGCACATTGGTTTGCTAGTAGCATAGTTGGGATGGACAGTAGCTAGCACATTGGTTTGATAGTAGCATAGTTGGGATGGACAGGAGCTAGCACATTGGTTTGATAGTAGCATAGTTGGGATGGACAGTAGCTAGCACATTGGGTTGATAGTAGCATAGTTGGGATTGACAGTAGCTAGCACATAGGTTTGATAGCATAGTTGGGATGGACAGTAGCTAGCACATTGGTTTGATAGTAGCATAGTTGGGATGGACAGTAGCTAGCACATTGGTTTGATAGTAGCATAGTTGGGATGGACAGTAGCTAGCACATTGGTTTGATAGTAGCATAGTTGGGATGGACAGTAGCTAGCACATTGGTTTGATAGTAGCATAGTTGGGATGTACAGTAGCTAGCACATTGGTTTGGTAGCATATTTGGGATGGACAGTAGCTAGCACATTGGTTTGATAGTAGCATAGTTGGGATGGACAGTAGCTATCACATTGGTTTGATAGTAGCATAGTTGGGATGGACAGTAGCTAGCACATAGGTTTGATAGCATAGTTGGGATGGACAGTAGCTAGCACATTGGTTTGATAGTAGCATAGTTGGGATGGACAGTAGCTAGCACATTGGTTTGATAGTAGCATAGTTGGGATGGACAGTAGCTAGCACATTGGTTTGATAGTAGCATAGTTGGGATGGACAGGAGCTAGCACATTGGTTTGATAGTAGCATAGTTGGGATGGACAGTAGCTAGCACATTGGGTTGATAGTAGCATAGTTGGGATTGACAGTAGCTAGCACATAGGTTTGATAGCATAGTTGGGATGGACAGTAGCTAGCACATTGGTTTGATAGTAGCATAGTTGGGATGGACAGTAGCTAGCACATTGGTTTGATAGTAGCATAGTTGGGATGGACAGTAGCTAGCACATTGGTTTGATAGTAGCATAGTTGGGATGGACAGTAGCTAGCACATTGGTTTGATAGTAGCATAGTTGGGATGTACAGTAGCTAGCACATTGGTTTGGTAGCATATTTGGGATGGACAGTAGCTAGCACATTGGTTTGATAGTAGCATAGTTGGGATGGACAGTAGCTATCACATTGGTTTGATAGTAGCATAGTTGGGATGGACAGTAGCTAGCACATAGGTTTGATAGCATAGTTGGGATGGACAGTAGCTAGCACATTGGTTTGATAGTAGCATAGTTGGGATGGACAGTAGCTAGCACATTGGTTTGATAGTAGCATAGTTGGGATGGACAGTAGCTAGCACATTGGTTTGATAGTAGCATAGTTGGGATGGACAGTAGCTAGCACATAGGTTTGATAGCATAGTTGGGATGGACAGTAGCTAGCACATTGGTTTGATAGTAGCATAGTTGGGATGGACAGTAGCTAGCACATAGGTTTGATAGCATAGTTGGGATGGACAGTAGCTAGCACATTGGTTTGATAGTAGCATAGTTGGGATGGACAGTAGCTAGCACATTGGTTTGATAGTAGCATAGTTGGGATGGACAGTAGCTAGCACATTGGTTTGATAGTAGCATAGTTGGGATGGACAGTAGCTAGCACATTGGTTTGATAGTAGCATAGTTGGGATGGACAGTAGCTAGCACATAGGTTTGATAGCATAGTTGGGATGGACAGTAGCTAGCACATTGGTTTGATAGTAGCATAGTTGGGATGGACAGTAGCTAGCACATAGGTTTGATAGCATAGTTGGGATGGACAGTAGCTAGCACATTGGTTTGATAGTAGCATAGTTGGGATGGACAGTAGCTAGCACATTGGTTTGATAGTAGCATAGTTGGGATGGACAGAAGTTAGCACATTGGTTTGATAGTAGCATAGTTGGGATGGACAGTAGCTAGCACATAGGTTTGATAGCATAGTTGGGATGGACAGTAGCTAGCACATTGGTTTGATAGTAGCATAGTTGGGATGGACAGTAGCTAGCACATTGGTTTGATAGTAGCATAGTTGGGATGGACAGTAGCTAGCACATTGGTTTGATAGTAGCATAGTTGGGATGGACAGTAGCTAGCACATTGGTTTGATAGTAGCAGAGTTGGGATGGACAGTAGTTAGCACATTGGTTTGATAGTGGCATAGTTGGGATAGACAGTAGCTAGCACATTGGTTTGATAGTAGCATAGTTGGGATGGACAGTAGCTAGCACATTGGTTTGATAGTAGCATAGTTGGGATGTACAGTAGCTAGCACATTGGTTTGATAGCATAGTTGGGATGGACAGTAGCTAGCACATTGGTTTGATAGTAGCATAGTTGGGATGGACAGTAGCTAGCACATTGGTTTGATAGTAGCATAGTTGGGATGTACAGTAGCTAGCACATTGGTTTGATAGTAGCATAGTTGGGATGGACAGTAGCTAGCACATTGGTTTGATAGTAGCATAGTTGGGATGGACAGTAGCTAGCACATTGGTTTGATAGTAGCATAGTTGGGATGGACAGTAGCTAGCACATTGGTTTGATAGTAGCATAGTTGGGATGGACAGGAGCTAGCACATTGGTTTGATAGTAGCATAGTTGGGATGGACAGTAGCTAGCACATTGGTTTGATAGTAGCATAGTTGGGATGGACAGTAGCTAGCACATTGGTTTGATAGTAGCATAGTTGGGATGTACAGTAGCTAGCACATTGGTTTGGTAGCATATTTGGGATGGACAGTAGCTAGCACATTGGTTTGATAGTAGCATAGTTGGGATGGACAGTAGCTATCACATTGGTTTGATAGTAGCATAGTTGGGATGGACAGTAGCTAGTACATAGGTTTGATAGCATAGTTGGGATGGACAGTAGCTAGCACATTGGTTTGATAGTAGCATAGTTGGGATGGACAGTAGCTAGCACATTGGTTTGATAGTAGCATAGTTGGGATGGACAGTAGCTAGCACATTGGTTTGATAGTAGCATAGTTGGGATGGACAGTAGCTAGCACATAGGTTTGATAGCATAGTTGGGATGGACAGTAGCTAGCACATTGGTTTGATAGTAGCATAGTTGGGATGGACAGTAGCTAGCACATAGGTTTGATAGCATAGTTGGGATGGACAGTAGCTAGCACATTGGTTTGATAGTAGCATAGTTGGGATGGACAGTAGCTAGCACATTGGTTTGATAGTAGCATAGTTGGGATGGACAGTAGCTAGCACATTGGTTTGATAGTAGCATAGTTGGGATGGACAGTAGCTAGCACATTGGTTTGATAGTAGCATAGTTGGGATGGACAGTAGCTAGCACATAGGTTTGATAGCATAGTTGGGATGGACAGTAGCTAGCACATTGGTTTGATAGTAGCATAGTTGGGATGGACAGTAGCTAGCACATAGGTTTGATAGCGTAGTTGGGATGGACAGTAGCTAGCACATTGGTTTGATAGTAGCATAGTTGGGATGGACAGTAGCTAGCACATTGGTTTGATAGTAGCATAGTTGGGATGGACAGAAGTTAGCACATTGGTTTGATAGTAGCATAGTTGGGATGGACAGTAGCTAGCACATAGGTTTGATAGCATAGTTGGGATGGACAGTAGCTAGCACATTGGTTTGATAGTAGCATAGTTGGGATGGACAGTAGCTAGCACATTGGTTTGATAGTAGCATAGTTGGGATGGACAGTAGCTAGCACATTGGTTTGATAGTAGCATAGTTGGGATGGACAGTAGCTAGCACATTGGTTTGATAGTAGCAGAGTTGGGATGGACAGTAGTTAGCACATTGGTTTGATAGTGGCATAGTTGGGATAGACAGTAGCTAGCACATTGGTTTGATAGTAGCATAGTTGGGATGGACAGTAGCTAGCACATTGGTTTGATAGTAGCATAGTTGGGATGTACAGTAGCTAGCACATTGGTTTGATAGCATAGTTGGGATGGACAGTAGCTAGCACATTGGTTTGATAGTAGCATAGTTGGGATGGACAGTAGCTAGCACATTGGTTTGATAGTAGCATAGTTGGGATGTACAGTAGCTAGCACATTGGTTTGATAGTAGCATAGTTGGGATGGACAGTAGCTAGCACATTGGTTTGATAGTAGCATAGTTGGGATGGACAGTAGCTAGCACATTGGTTTGATAGTAGCATAGTTGGGATGGACAGTAGCTAGCACATTGGTTTGATAGTAGCATAGTTGGGATGGACAGGAGCTAGCACATTGGTTTGATAGTAGCATAGTTGGGATGGACAGTAGCTAGCACATTGGTTTGATAGTAGCATAGTTGGGATGTACAGTAGCTAGCACATTGGTTTGATAGTAGCATAGTTGGGATGGACAGTAGCTAGCACATTGGTTTGATAGTAGCATAGTTGGGATGGACAGTAGCTAGCACATTGGTTTGATAGTAGCATAGTTGGGATGGACAGTAGCTAGCACATTGGTTTGATAGTAGCATAGTTGGGATGGACAGGAGCTAGCACATTGGTTTGATAGTAGCATAGTTGGGATGGACAGTAGCTAGCACATTGGTTTGTTAGTAGCATAGTTGGGATGGACAGTAGCTAGCACATTGGTTTGATAGCATAGTTGGGATGGACAGTAGCTAGCACATTGGTTTGATAGTAGCATAGTTGGGATAGACAGTAGCTAGCACATTGGTTTGATAGTAGCATAGTTGGGATAGACAGTAGCTAGCACATTGGTTTGATAGTAGCATAGTTGGGATGGACAGTAGCTAGCACATTGGTTTGATAGTAGCATAGTTGGGATGGACAGTAGCTAGCACATTGGTTTAATAGTAGCATAGTTGGGATGGATAGTAGCTAGCACATAGGTTTGATAGCATAGTTGGGATGGACAGTAGCTAGCACATTGGTTTGATAGTAGCATAGTTGGGATGGACAGTAGCTAGCACATAGGTTTGATAGCATAGTTGGGATGAACAGTAGCTAGCACATTGGTTTGATAGTAGCATAGTTGGGATGGACAGTAGCTAGCACATTGGTTTGATAGTAGCATAGTTGGGATGGACAGTAGTTAGCACATTGGTTTGATAGTAGCATAGTTGGGATGGACAGTAGCTAGCACATAGGTTTGATAGCATAGTTGGGATGGACAGTAGCTAGCACATTGGTTTGATAGTAGCATAGTTGGGATGGACAGTAGCTAGCACATTGGTTTGATAGTAGCATAGTTGGGATGGACAGTAGCTAGCACATTGGTTTGATAGTAGCATAGTTGGGATGGACAGTAGCTAGCACATTGGTTTGATAGTAGCAGAGTTGGGATGGACAGTAGTTAGCACATTGGTTTGATAGTGGCATAGTTGGGATAGACAGTAGCTAGCACATTGGTTTGATAGTAGCATAGTTGGGATGGACAGTAGCTAGCACATTGGTTTGATAGTAGCATAGTTGGGAGGTACAGTAGCTAGCACATTGGTTTTATAGCATAGTTGGGATGGACAGTAGCTAGCACATTGGTTTGATAGTAGCATAGTTGGGATGGACAGTAGCTAGCACATTGGTTTGATAGTAGCATAGTTGGGATGTACAGTAGCTAGCACATTGGTTTGATAGTAGCATAGTTGGGATGGACAGTAGCTAGCACATTGGTTTGATAGTAGCATAGTTGGGATGGACAGTAGCTAGCACATTGGTTTGATAGTAGCATAGTTGGGATGGACAGTAGCTAGCACATTGGTTTGATAGTAGCATAGTTGGGATGGACAGGAGCTAGCACATTGGTTTGATAGTAGCATAGTTGGGATGGACAGTAGCTAGCACATTGGTTTGATAGTAGCATAGTTGGGATAGACAGTAGCTAGCACATTGGTTTGATAGTAGCATAGTTGGGATGGACAGTAGCTAGCACATTGGTTTGCTAGTAGCATAGTTGGGATGGACAGTAGCTAGCACATTGGTTTGATAGTAGCATAGTTGGGATGGACAGGAGCTAGCACATTGGTTTGATAGTAGCATAGTTGGGATGGACAGTAGCTAGCACATTGGGTTGATAGTAGCATAGTTGGGATTGACAGTAGCTAGCACATAGGTTTGATAGCATAGTTGGGATGGACAGTAGCTAGCACATTGGTTTGATAGTAGCATAGTTGGGATGGACAGTAGCTAGCACATTGGTTTGATAGTAGCATAGTTGGGATGGACAGTAGCTAGCACATTGGTTTGATAGTAGCATAGTTGGGATGGACAGTAGCTAGCACATTGGTTTGATAGTAGCATAGTTGGGATGTACAGTAGCTAGCACATTGGTTTGGTAGCATATTTGGGATGGACAGTAGCTAGCACATTGGTTTGATAGTAGCATAGTTGGGATGGACAGTAGCTATCACATTGGTTTGATAGTAGCATAGTTGGGATGGACAGTAGCTAGCACATAGGTTTGATAGCATAGTTGGGATGGACAGTAGCTAGCACATTGGTTTGATAGTAGCATAGTTGGGATGGACAGTAGCTAGCACATTGGTTTGATAGTAGCATAGTTGGGATGGACAGTAGCTAGCACATTGGTTTGATAGTAGCATAGTTGGGATGGACAGTAGCTAGCACATAGGTTTGATAGCATAGTTGGGATGGACAGTAGCTAGCACATTGGTTTGATAGTAGCATAGTTGGGATGGACAGTAGCTAGCACATAGGTTTGATAGCATAGTTGGGATGGACAGTAGCTAGCACATTGGTTTGATAGTAGCATAGTTGGGATGGACAGTAGCTAGCACATTGGTTTGATAGTAGCATAGTTGGGATGGACAGTAGCTAGCACATTGGTTTGATAGTAGCATAGTTGGGATGGACAGTAGCTAGCACATTGGTTTGATAGTAGCATAGTTGGGATGGACAGTAGCTAGCACATAGGTTTGATAGCATAGTTGGGATGGACAGTAGCTAGCACATTGGTTTGATAGTAGCATAGTTGGGATGGACAGTAGCTAGCACATAGGTTTGATAGCATAGTTGGGATGGACAGTAGCTAGCACATTGGTTTGATAGTAGCATAGTTGGGATGGACAGTAGCTAGCACATTGGTTTGATAGAAGCATAGTTGGGATGGACAGAAGTTAGCACATTGGTTTGATAGTAGCATAGTTGGGATGGACAGTAGCTAGCACATAGGTTTGATAGCATAGTTGGGATGGACAGTAGCTAGCACATTGGTTTGATAGTAGCATAGTTGGGATGGACAGTAGCTAGCACATTGGTTTGATAGTAGCATAGTTGGGATGGACAGTAGCTAGCACATTGGTTTGATAGTAGCATAGTTGGGATGGACAGTAGCTAGCACATTGGTTTGATAGTAGCAGAGTTGGGATGGACAGTAGTTAGCACATTGGTTTGATAGTGGCATAGTTGGGATAGACAGTAGCTAGCACATTGGTTTGATAGTAGCATAGTTGGGATGGACAGTAGCTAGCACATTGGTTTGATAGTAGCATAGTTGGGATGTACAGTAGCTAGCACATTGGTTTGATAGCATAGTTGGGATGGACAGTAGCTAGCACATTGGTTTGATAGTAGCATAGTTGGGATGGACAGTAGCTAGCACATTGGTTTGATAGTAGCATAGTTGGGATGTACAGTAGCTAGCACATTGGTTTGATAGTAGCATAGTTGGGATGGACAGTAGCTAGCACATTGGTTTGATAGTAGCATAGTTGGGATGGACAGTAGCTAGCACATTGGTTTGATAGTAGCATAGTTGGGATGGACAGTAGCTAGCACATAGGTTTGATAGCATAGTTGGGATGGACAGTAGCTAGCACATTGGTTTGATAGTAGCATAGTTGGGATGGACAGTAGCTAGCACATTGGTTTGATAGTAGCATAGTTGGGATGGACAGTAGCTAGCACATTGGTTTGATAGTAGCATAGTTGGGATGGACAGTAGCTAGCACATTGGTTTGATAGTAGCATAGTTGGGATGGACAGTAGCTAGCACATAGGTTTGATAGCATAGTTGGGATGGACAGTAGCTAGCACATTGGTTTGATAGTAGCATAGTTGGGATGGACAGTAGCTAGCACATAGGTTTGATAGCATAGTTGGGATGGACAGTAGCTAGCACATTGGTTTGATAGTAGCATAGTTGGGATGGACAGTAGCTAGCACATTGGTTTGATAGTAGCATAGTTGGGATGGACAGAAGTTAGCACATTGGTTTGATAGTAGCATAGTTGGGATGGACAGTAGCTAGCACATAGGTTTGATAGCATAGTTGGGATGGACAGTAGCTAGCACATTGGTTTGATAGTAGCATAGTTGGGATGGACAGTAGCTAGCACATTGGTTTGATAGTAGCATAGTTGGGATGGACAGTAGCTAGCACATTGGTTTGATAGTAGCATAGTTGGGATGGACAGTAGCTAGCACATTGGTTTGATAGTAGCAGAGTTGGGATGGACAGTAGTTAGCACATTGGTTTGATAGTGGCATAGTTGGGATAGACAGTGGCTAGCACATTGGTTTGATAGTAGCATAGTTGGGATGGACAGTAGCTAGCACATTGGTTTGATAGTAGCATAGTTGGGATGTACAGTAGCTAGCACATTGGTTTGATAGCATAGTTGGGATGGACAGTAGCTAGCACATTGGTTTGATAGTAGCATAGTTGGGATGGACAGTAGCTAGCACATTGGTTTGATAGTAGCATAGTTGGGATGTACAGTAGCTAGCACATTGGTTTGATAGTAGCATAGTTGGGATGGACAGTAGCTAGCACATTGGTTTGATAGTAGCATAGTTGGGATGGACAGTAGCTAGCACATTGGTTTGATAGTAGCATAGTTGGGATGGACAGTAGCTAGCACATTGGTTTGATAGTAGCATAGTTGGGATGGACAGGAGCTAGCACATTGGTTTGATAGTAGCATAGTTGGGATGGACAGTAGCTAGCACATTGGTTTGATAGTAGCATAGTTGGGATGTACAGTAGCTAGCACATTGGTTTGATAGTAGCATAGTTGGGATGGACAGTAGCTAGCACATTGGTTTGATAGTAGCATAGTTGGGATGGACAGTAGCTAGCACATTGGTTTGATAGTAGCATAGTTGGGATGGACAGTAGCTAGCACATTGGTTTGATAGTAGCATAGTTGGGATGGACAGGAGCTAGCACATTGGTTTGATAGTAGCATAGTTGGGATGGACAGTAGCTAGCACATTGGTTTGTTAGTAGCATAGTTGGGATGGACAGTAGCTAGCACATTGGTTTGATAGCATAGTTGGGATGGACAGTAGCTAGCACATTGGTTTGATAGTAGCATAGTTGGGATAGACAGTAGCTAGCACATTGGTTTGATAGTAGCATAGTTGGGATAGACAGTAGCTAGCACATTGGTTTGATAGTAGCATAGTTGGGATGGACAGTAGCTAGCACATTGGTTTGATAGTAGCATAGTTGGGATGGACAGTAGCTAGCACATTGGTTTGATAGTAGCATAGTTGGGATGGATAGTAGCTAGCACATAGGTTTGATAGCATAGTTGGGATGGACAGTAGCTAGCACATTGGTTTGATAGTAGCATAGTTGGGATGGACAGTAGCTAGCACATAGGTTTGATAGCATAGTTGGGATGAACAGTAGCTAGCACATTGGTTTGATAGTAGCATAGTTGGGATGGACAGTAGCTAGCACATTGGTTTGATAGTAGCATAGTTGGGATGGACAGTAGCTAGCACATAGGTTTGATAGCATAGTTGGGATGAACAGTAGCTAGCACATTGGTTTGATAGTAGCATAGTTGGGATGGACAGTAGCTAGCACATTGGTTTGATAGTAGCATAGTTGGGATGGACAGTAGTTAGCACATTGGTTTGATAGTAGCATAGTTGGGATGGACAGTAGCTAGCACATAGGTTTGATAGCATAGTTGGGATGGACAGTAGCTAGCACATTGGTTTGATAGTAGCATAGTTGGGATGGACAGTAGCTAGCACATTGGTTTGATAGTAGCATAGTTGGGATGGACAGTAGCTAGCACATTGGTTTGATAGTAGCATAGTTGGGATGGACAGTAGCTAGCACATTGGTTTGATAGTAGCAGAGTTGGGATGGACAGTAGTTAGCACATTGGTTTGATAGTGGCATAGTTGGGATAGACAGTAGCTAGCACATTGGTTTGATAGTAGCATAGTTGGGATGGACAGTAGCTAGCACATTGGTTTGATAGTAGCATAGTTGGGAGGTACAGTAGCTAGCACATTGGTTTTATAGCATAGTTGGGATGGACAGTAGCTAGCACATTGGTTTGATAGTAGCATAGTTGGGATGGACAGTAGCTAGCACATTGGTTTGATAGTAGCATAGTTGGGATGTACAGTAGCTAGCACATTGGTTTGATAGTAGCATAGTTGGGATGGACAGTAGCTAGCACATTGGTTTGATAGTAGCATAGTTGGGATGGACAGTAGCTAGCACAT
Organism: Borostomias antarcticus; assembly: GCF_949987555.1. Taxonomy (NCBI): domain Eukaryota; kingdom Metazoa; phylum Chordata; class Actinopteri; order Stomiiformes; family Stomiidae; genus Borostomias; species Borostomias antarcticus. Next base: position 12,774,478 of record NC_140253.1, read on the forward strand.
TGGTTTGATAGTAGCATAGTTGGGATGGACAGTAGCTAGCACATTGGTTTGATAGTAGCATAGTTGGGATGGACAGTAGCTAGCACATTGGTTTGATAGTAGCATAGTTGGGATAGACAGTAGCTAGCACATTGGTTTGATAGTAGCATAGTTGGGATGGACAGTAGCTAGCACATTGGTTTGCTAGTAGCATAGTTGGGATGGACAGTAGCTAGCACATTGGTTTGATAGTAGCATAGTTGGGATGGACAGGAGCTAGCACATTGGTTTGATAGTAGCATAGTTGGGATGGACAGTAGCTAGCACATTGGGTTGATAGTAGCATAGTTGGGATTGACAGTAGCTAGCACATAGGTTTGATAGCATAGTTGGGATGGACAGTAGCTAGCACATTGGTTTGATAGTAGCATAGTTGGGATGGACAGTAGCTAGCACATTGGTTTGATAGTAGCATAGTTGGGATGGACAGTAGCTAGCACATTGGTTTGATAGTAGCATAGTTGGGATGGACAGTAGCTAGCACATTGGTTTGATAGTAGCATAGTTGGGATGTACAGTAGCTAGCACATTGGTTTGGTAGCATATTTGGGATGGACAGTAGCTAGCACATTGGTTTGATAGTAGCATAGTTGGGATGGACAGTAGCTATCACATTGGTTTGATAGTAGCATAGTTGGGATGGACAGTAGCTAGCACATAGGTTTGATAGCATAGTTGGGATGGACAGTAGCTAGCACATTGGTTTGATAGTAGCATAGTTGGGATGGACAGTAGCTAGCACATTGGTTTGATAGTAGCATAGTTGGGATGGACAGTAGCTAGCACATTGGTTTGATAGTAGCATAGTTGGGATGGACAGTAGCTAGCACATAGGTTTGATAGCATAGTTGGGATGGACAGTAGCTAGCACATTGGTTTGATAGTAGCATAGTTGGGATGGACAGTAGCTAGCACATAGGTTTGATAGCATAGTTGGGATGGACAGTAGCTAGCACATTGGTTTGATAGTAGCATAGTTGGGATGGACAGTAGCTAGCACATTGGTTTGATAGTAGCATAGTTGGGATGGACAGTAGCTAGCACATTGGTTTGATAGTAGCATAGTTGGGATGGACAGTAGCTAGCACATTGGTTTGATAGTAGCATAGTTGGGATGGACAGTAGCTAGCACATTGGTTTGATAGTAGCATAGTTGGGATGGACAGTAGCTAGCACATAGGTTTGATAGCATAGTTGGGATGGACAGTAGCTAGCACATTGGTTTGATAGTAGCATAGTTGGGATGGACAGTAGCTAGCACATAGGTTTGATAGCATAGTTGGGATGGACAGTAGCTAGCACATTGGTTTGATAGTAGCATAGTTGGGATGGACAGTAGCTAGCACATTGGTTTGATAGTAGCATAGTTGGGATGGACAGAAGTTAGCACATTGGTTTGATAGTAGCATAGTTGGGATGGACAGTAGCTAGCACATAGGTTTGATAGCATAGTTGGGATGGACAGTAGCTAGCACATTGGTTTGATAGTAGCATAGTTGGGATGGACAGTAGCTAGCACATTGGTTTGATAGTAGCATAGTTGGGATGGACAGTAGCTAGCACATTGGTTTGATAGTAGCATAGTTGGGATGGACAGTAGCTAGCACATTGGTTTGATAGTAGCAGAGTTGGGATGGACAGTAGTTAGCACATTGGTTTGATAGTGGCATAGTTGGGATAGACAGTAGCTAGCACATTGGTTTGATAGTAGCATAGTTGGGATGGACAGTAGCTAGCACATTGGTTTGATAGTAGCATAGTTGGGATGTACAGTAGCTAGCACATTGGTTTGATAGCATAGTTGGGATGGACAGTAGCTAGCACATTGGTTTGATAGTAGCATAGTTGGGATGGACAGTAGCTAGCACATTGGTTTGATAGTAGCATAGTTGGGATGTACAGTAGCTAGCACATTGGTTTGATAGTAGCATAGTTGGGATGGACAGTAGCTAGCACATTGGTTTGATAGTAGCATAGTTGGGATGGACAGTAGCTAGCACATTGGTTTGATAGTAGCATAGTTGGGATGGACAGTAGCTAGCACATTGGTTTGATAGTAGCATAGTTGGGATGGACAGGAGCTAGCACATTGGTTTGATAGTAGCATAGTTGGGATGGACAGTAGCTAGCACATTGGTTTGATAGTAGCATAGTTGGGATGGACAGTAGCTAGCACATTGGTTTGATAGTAGCATAGTTGGGATGTACAGTAGCTAGCACATTGGTTTGGTAGCATATTTGGGATGGACAGTAGCTAGCACATTGGTTTGATAGTAGCATAGTTGGGATGGACAGTAGCTATCACATTGGTTTGATAGTAGCATAGTTGGGATGGACAGTAGCTAGCACATAGGTTTGATAGCATAGTTGGGATGGACAGTAGCTAGCACATTGGTTTGATAGTAGCATAGTTGGGATGGACAGTAGCTAGCACATTGGTTTGATAGTAGCATAGTTGGGATGGACAGTAGCTAGCACATTGGTTTGATAGTAGCATAGTTGGGATGGACAGTAGCTAGCACATAGGTTTGATAGCATAGTTGGGATGGACAGTAACTAGCACATTGGTTTGATAGTAGCATAGTTGGGATGGACAGTAGCTAGCACATAGGTTTGATAGCATAGTTGGGATGGACAGTAGCTAGCACATTGGTTTGATAGTAGCATAGTTGGGATGGACAGTAGCTAGCACATTGGTTTGATAGTAGCATAGTTGGGATGGACAGTAGCTAGCACATTGGTTTGATAGTAGCATAGTTGGGATGGACAGTAGCTAGCACATTGGTTTGATAGTAGCATAGTTGGGATGGACAGTAGCTAGCACATAGGTTTGATAGCATAGTTGGGATGGACAGTAGCTAGCACATTGGTTTGATAGTAGCATAGTTGGGATGGACAGTAGCTAGCACATAGGTTTGATAGCATAGTTGGGATGGACAGTAGCTAGCACATTGGTTTGATAGTAGCATAGTTGGGATGGACAGTAGCTAGCACATTGGTTTGATAGTAGCATAGTTGGGATGGACAGAAGTTAGCACATTGGTTTGATAGTAGCATAGTTGGGATTGACAGTAGCTAGCACATAGGTTTGATAGCATAGTTGGGATGGACAGTAGCTAGCACATTGGTTTGATAGTAGCATAGTTGGGATGGACAGTAGCTAGCACATTGGTTTGATAGTAGCATAGTTGGGATGGACAGTAGCTAGCACATTGGTTTGATAGTAGCATAGTTGGGATGGACAGTAGCTAGCACATTGGTTTGATAGTAGCAGAGTTGGGATGGACAGTAGTTAGCACATTGGTTTGATAGTGGCATAGTTGGGATAGACAGTAGCTAGCACATTGGTTTGATAGTAGCATAGTTGGGATGGACAGTAGCTAGCACATTGGTTTGATAGTAGCATAGTTGGGATGTACAGTAGCTAGCACATTGGTTTGATAGCATAGTTGGGATGGACAGTAGCTAGCACATTGGTTTGATAGTAGCATAGTTGGGATGGACAGTAGCTAGCACATTGGTTTGATAGTAGCATAGTTGGGATGGACAGTAGCTAGCACATTGGTTTGATAGTAGCATAGTTGGGATGGACAGTAGCTAGCACATTGGTTTGATAGTAGCATAGTTGGGATGGACAGTAGCTAGCACATTGGTTTGATAGTAGCATAGTTGGGATGGACAGGAGCTAGCACATTGGTTTGATAGTAGCATAGTTGGGATGGACAGTAGCTAGCACATTGGTTTGATAGTAGCATAGTTGGGATGGACAGTAGCTAGCACATTGGTTTGATAGCATAGTTGGGATGGACAGTAGCTAGCACATTGGTTTGATAGTAGCATAGTTGGGATGGACAGGAGCTAGCACATTGGTTTGATAGTAGCATAGTTGGGATGGACAGTAGCTAGCACATTGGTTTGATAGTAGCATAGTTGGGATGGACAGTAGCTAGCACATTGGTTTGATAGCATAGTTGGGATGGACAGTAGCTAGCACATTGGTTTGATAGTAGCATAGTTGGGATGGACAGTAGCTAGCACATTGGTTTGATAGTAGCATAGTTGGGATGGACAGTAGCTAGCACATTGGTTTGATAGTAGCATAGTTGGGATGGACAGTAGCTAGCACATTGGTTTGATAGTAGCATAGTTGGGATGGACAGTAGCTAGCACATTGGTTTGATAGTAGCATAGTTGGGATGGACAGGAGCTAGCACATTGGTTTGATAGTAGCATAGTTGGGATGGACAGTAGCTAGCACATTGGTTTGATAGTAGCATAGTTGGGATGGACAGTAGCTAGCACATTGGTTTGATAGCATAGTTGGGATGGACAGTAGCTAGCACATTGGTTTGATAGTAGCATAGTTGGGATGGACAGTAGCTAGCACATTGGTTTGATAGTAGCATAGTTGGGATGTACAGTAGCTAGCACATTGGTTTGATAGTAGCATAGTTGGGATGGACAGTAGCTAGCACATTGGTTTGATAGTAGCATAGTTGGGATGGACAGTAGCTAGCACATTGGTTTGATAGTAGCATAGTTGGGATGGACAGTAGCTAGCACATTGGTTTGATAGTAGCATAGTTGGGATGGACAGGAGCTAGCACATTGGTTTGATAGTAGCATAGTTGGGATGGACAGTAGCTAGCACATTTGTTTGATAGTAGCATAGTTGGGATGGACAGTAGCTAGCACATTGGTTTGATAGCATAGTTGGGATGGACAGTAGCTAGCACATTGGTTTGATAGTAGCATAGTTGGGATGGACAGTAGCTAGCACATTGGTTTGATAGTAGCATAGTTGGGATGTACAGTAGCTAGCACATTGGTTTGATAGTAGCATAGTTGGGATGGACAGTAGCTAGCACATTGGTTTGATAGTAGCATAGTTGGGATGGACAGTAGCTAGCACATTGGTTTGATAGTAGCATAGTTGGGATGGACAGTAGCTAGCACATTGGTTTGATAGTAGCATAGTTGGGATGGACAGTAGCTAGCACATTGGTTTGATAGTAGCATAGTTGGGATGGACAGTAGCTAGCACATTGGTTTGATAGTAGCATAGTTGGGATGGACAGTAGCTAGCACATTGGTTTGATAGTAGCATAGTTGGGATGGACAGTAGCTAGCACATTGGTTTGATAGTAGCATAGTTGGGATGGATAGTAGCTAGCACATAGGTTTGATAGCATAGTTGGGATGGACAGTAGCTAGCACATTGGTTTGATAGTAGCATAGTTGGGATGGACAGTAGCTAGCACATAGGTTTGATAGCATAGTTGGGATGGACAGTAGCTAGCACATTGGTTTGATAGTAGCATAGTTGGGATGGACAGTAGCTAGCACATTGGTTTGATAGTAGCATAGTTGGGATGGACAGTAGTTAGCACATTGGTTTGATAGTAGCATAGTTGGGATGGACAGTAGCTAGCACATTGGTTTGATAGTAGCATAGTTGGGATGGACAGTAGCTAGCACATTGGTTTGATAGTAGCATAGTTGGGATGGACAGTAGCTAGCACATTGGTTTGATAGTAGCAGAGTTGGGATGGACAGTAGTTAGCACATTGGTTTGATAGTGGCATAGTTGGGATAGACAGTAGCTAGCACATTGGTTTGATAGTAGCATAGTTGGGATGGACAGTAGCTAGCACATTGGTTTGATAGTAGCATAGTTGGGAGGTACAGTAGCTAGCACATTGGTTTTATAGCATAGTTGGGATGGACAGTAGCTAGCACATTGGTTTGATAGTAGCATAGTTGGGATGGACAGTAGCTAGCACATTGGTTTGATAGTAGCATAGTTGGGATGTACAGTAGCTAGCACATTGGTTTGATAGTAGCATAGTTGGGATGGACAGTAGCTAGCACATTGGTTTGATAGTAGCATAGTTGGGATGGACAGTAGCTAGCACATTGGTTTGATAGTAGCATAGTTGGGATGGACAGTAGCTAGCACATTGGTTTGATAGTAGCATAGTTGGGATGGACAGGAGCTAGCACATTGGTTTGATAGTAGCATAGTTGGGATGGACAGTAGCTAGCACATTGGTTTGATAGTAGCATAGTTGGGATAGACAGTAGCTAGCACATTGGTTTGATAGTAGCATAGTTGGGATGGACAGTAGCTAGCACATTGGTTTGCTAGTAGCATAGTTGGGATGGACAGTAGCTAGCACATTGGTTTGATAGTAGCATAGTTGGGATGGACTGGAGCTAGCACATTGGTTTGATAGTAGCATAGTTGGGATGGACAGTAGCTAGCACATTGGTTTGATAGTAGCATAGTTGGGATTGACAGTAGCTAGCACATAGGTTTGATAGCATAGTTGGGATGGACAGTAGCTAGCACATTGATTTGATAGTAGCATAGTTGGGATGGACAGTAGCTAGCACATTGGTTTGATAGTAGCATAGTTGGGATGGACAGTAGCTAGCACATTGGTTTGATAGTAGCATAGTTGGGATGGACAGTAGCTAGCACATTGGTTTGATAGTAGCATAGTTGGGATGGACAGTAGCTAGCACATAGGTTTGATAGCATAGTTGGGATGGACAGTAGCTAGCACATTGGTTTGATAGTAGCATAGTTGGGATGGACAGTAGCTAGCACATTGGTTTGATAGTAGCATAGTTGGGATGGACAGTAGCTAGCACATTGGTTTGATAGTTGCATAGTTGGGATGGACAGTAGCTAGCACATTGGTTTGATAGCATAGTTGGGATGGACAGTAGCTAGCACATTGGTTTGATAGTAGCATAGTTGGGATGGACAGTAGCTAGCACATTGGTTTGATAGTAGCATAGTTGGGATAGACAGTAGCTAGCACATTGGTTTGATAGTAGCATAGTTGGGATGGACAGTAGCTAGCACATTGGTTTGATAGTAGCATAGTTGGGATGGACAGTAGCTAGCACATTGGTTTGATAATAGCATAGTTGGGATGTACAGTAGCTAGCACATTGGTTTGATAGCATATTTGGGATGGACAGTAGCTAGCACATTGGTTTGATAGTAGCATAGTTGGGATGGACAGTAGCTAGCACATTGGTTTGATAATAGCATAGTTGGGATGTACAGTAGCTAGCACATTGGTTTGATAGCATATTTGGGATGGACAGTAGCTAGCACATTGGTTTGATAGTAGCATAGTTGGGATGGACAGTAGCTAGCACATAGGTTTGATAGCATAGTTGGGATGGACAGTAGCTAGCACATTGGTTTGATAGTAGCATAGTTGGGATGGACAGTAGCTAGCACATAGGTTTGATAGCATAGTTGGGATGGACAGTAGCTAGCACATTGGTTTGATAGTAGCATAGTTGGGATGGACAGTAGCTAGCACATAGGTTTGATAGTAGCATAGTTGGGATGGACAGTAGCTAGCACATTGGTTTGATAGTAGCATAGTTGGGATGGACAGTAGCTAGCACATTGGTTTGATAGTAGCATTGTTGGGATGGACAGTAGCTAGCACATTGGTTTGATAGTAGCATAGTTGGGATGGACAGTAGCTAGCACATTGGTTTGATAGTAGCATAGTTGGGATGGACAGTAGCTAGCACATTGGTTTGATAGTAGCATAGTTGGGATGGACAGTAGCTAGCACATTGGTTTGATAGTAGCATTGTTGGGATGGACAGTAGCTAGCACATTGGTTTGATAGTAGCATAGTTTGGATGATCAGTAGCTAGCACATTGGTTTGATAGTAGCATAGTTGGGATGGACAGTAGCTAGCACATTGGTTTGATAGTAGCATAGTTGGGATGGACAGTAGCTAGCACATTGGTTTGATAGTAGCATAGTTGGGATGGACAGTAGCTAGCACATTGGTTTGATAGCATAGTTGGGATGGACAGTAGCTAGCACATTGGTTTGATAGTAGCATAGTTGGGATAGACAGTAGCTAGCACATTGGTTTGATAGTAGCATAGTTGGGATGGACAGTAGCTAGCACATTGGTTTGATAGTAGCATAGTTGGGATGGACAGTAGCTAGCACATTGGTTTGATAGTAGCATAGTTGGGATGGACAGTAGCTAGCACATTGGTTTGATAGTAGCATAGTTGGGATGTACAGTAGCTAGCACATTGGTTTGATAGCATAGTTGGGATGGACAGTAGCTAGCACATTGGTTTGATAGTAGCATAGTTGGGATGGACAGTAGCTAGCACATTGGTTTGATAGTAGCATAGTTGGGATGTACAGTAGCTAGCACATTGGTTTGATAGTAGCATAGTTGGGATGGACAGTAGTTAGCACATTGGTTTGATAGTGGCATAGTTGGGATAGACAGTAGCTAGCACATTGGTTTGATAGTAGCATAGTTGGGATGGACAGTAGCTAGCACATTGGTTTGATAGTAGCATAGTTGGGATGGACAGTAGCTAGCACATTGGTTTGATAGTAGCATAGTTGGGATGGACAGTAGCTAGCACATTGGTTTGATAGTAGCATAGTTGGGATGGACAGTAGCTAGCACATTGGTTTGATAGTAGCATAGTTGGGATGGACAGTAGCTAGCACATAGGTTTGATAGCATAGTTGGGATGGACAGTAGCTAGCACATTGGTTTGATAGTAGCATAGTTGGGATGGACAGTAGCTAGCACATAGGTTTGATAGCATAGTTGGGATGGACAGTAGCTAGCACATTGGTTTGATAGTAGCATAGTTGGGATGGACAGTTGCTAGCACATTGGTTTGATAGTAGCATAGTTGGGATGGACAGTAGCTAGCACATTGGTTTGATAGTAGGATAGTTGGGATGGACAGTAGCTAGCACATAGGTTTGATAGCATAGTTGGGATGGACAGTAGCTAGCACATTGGTTTGATAGTAGCATAGTTGGGATGGACAGTAGCTAGCACATTGGTTTGATAGTAGCATAGTTGGGATGTACAGTAGCTAGCACATTGGTTTGATAGCATAGTTGGGATGGACAGTAGCTAGCATATTGGTTTGATAGTAGCATAGTTGGGATGGACAGTAGCTAGCACATTGGTTTGATAGTAGCATAGTTGGGATAGACAGTAGCTAGCACATTGGTTTGATAGTAGCATAGTTGGGATGGACAGTAGCTAGCACATTGGTTTGATAGTAGCATAGTTGGGATGGACAGTAGCTAGCACATTGGTTTGATAGTAGCATAGTTGGGATGGACAGTAGCTAGCACATTGGTTTGATAGTAGCAGAGTTGGGATGGACAGTAGCTAGCACATTGGTTTGATAGTGGCATAGTTGGGATAGACAGTAGCTAGCACATTGGTTTGATAGCATAGTTGGGATGGACAGTAGCTAGCACATTGGTTTGATAGTAGCATAGTTGGGATAGACAGTAGCTAGCACATTGGTTTGATAGCATAGTTGGGATGGACAGTAGCTAGCACATTGGTTTGATAGTAGCATAGTTGGGATAGACAGTAGCTAGCACATTGGTTTGATAGTAGCATAGTTGGGATGGACAGTAGCTAGCACATTGGTTTGATAGTAGCATAGTTGGGATGGACAGTAGCTAGCACATTGGTTTGATAGTAGCATAGTTGGGATGGACAGTAGCTAGCACATTGGTTTGATAGTAGCATAGTTGGGATGTACAGTAGCTAGCACATTGGTTTGATAGCATAGTTGGGATGGACAGTAGCTAGCACATTGGTTTGATAGTAGCATAGTTGGGATGGACAGTAGCTAGCACATTGGTTTGATAGTAGCATAGTTGGGATGTACAGTAGCTAGCACATTGGTTTGATAGTAGCATAGTTGGGATGGACAGTAGTTAGCACATTGGTTTGATAGTGGCATAGTTGGGATAGACAGTAGCTAGCACATTGGTTTGATAGTAGCATAGTTGGGATGGACAGTAGCTAGCACATTGGTTTGATAGTAGCATAGTTGGGATGGACAGTAGCTAGCACATTGGTTTGATAGTAGCATAGTTGGGATGGACAGTAGCTAGCACATTGGTTTGATAGTAGCATAGTTGGGATGGACAGTAGCTAGCACATTGGTTTGATAGTAGCATAGTTGGGATGGACAGTAGCTAGCACATAGGTTTGATAGCATAGTTGGGATGGACAGTAGCTAGCACATTGGTTTGATAGTAGCATAGTTGGGATGGACAGTAGCTAGCACATAGGTTTGATAGCATAGTTGGGATGGACAGTAGCTAGCACATTGGTTTGATAGTAGCATAGTTGGGATGGACAGTTGCTAGCACATTGGTTTGATAGTAGCATAGTTGGGATGGACAGTAGCTAGCACATTGGTTTGATAGTAGGATAGTTGGGATGGACAGTAGCTAGCACATAGGTTTGATAGCATAGTTGGGATGGACAGTAGCTAGCACATTGGTTTGATAGTAGCATAGTTGGGATGGACAGTAGCTAGCACATTGGTTTGATAGTAGCATAGTTGGGATGTACAGTAGCTAGCACATTGGTTTGATAGCATAGTTGGGATGGACAGTAGCTAGCATATTGGTTTGATAGTAGCATAGTTGGGATGGACAGTAGCTAGCACATTGGTTTGATAGTAGCATAGTTGGGATAGACAGTAGCTAGCACATTGGTTTGATAGTAGCATAGTTGGGATGGACAGTAGCTAGCACATTGGTTTGATAGTAGCATAGTTGGGATGGACAGTAGCTAGCACATTGGTTTGATAGTAGCATAGTTGGGATGGACAGTAGCTAGCACATTGGTTTGATAGTAGCAGAGTTGGGATGGACAGTAGCTAGCACATTGGTTTGATAGTGGCATAGTTGGGATAGACAGTAGCTAGCACATTGGTTTGATAGCATAGTTGGGATGGACAGTAGCTAGCACATTGGTTTGATAGTAGCATAGTTGGGATAGACAGTAGCTAGCACATTGGTTTGATAGTAGCATAGTTGGGATAGACAGTAGCTAGCACATTGGTTTGATAGTAGCATAGTTGGGATGGACAGTAGCTAGCACATTGGTTTGCTAGTAGCATAGTTGGGATGGACAGTAGCTAGCACATTGGTTTGATAGCATAGTTGGGATGGACAGTAGCTAGCACATTGGTTTGATAGTAGCATAGTTGGGATGGACAGTAGCTAGCACATTGGTTTGATAGTAGCATAGTTGGGATGTACAGTAGGTAGCACATTGGTTTGATAGTAGCATAGTTGGGATGGACAGTAGCTAGCACATTGGTTTGATAGTAGCATAGTTGGGATGGACAGTAGCTAGCACATTGGTTTGATAGTAGCATAGTTGGGATGGACAGTAGCTAGCACATTGGTTTGATAGTAGCATAGTTGGGATGGACAGTAGCTAGCACATTGGTTTGATAGTAGCATAGTTGGGATGGACAGTAGCTAGCACATTGGTTTGATAGTAGCATAGTTGGGATGGACAGTAGCTAGCACATTGGTTTGATAGTAGCATAGTTGGGATGGACAGGAGCTAGCACATTGGTTTGATAGTAGCATAGTTGGGATGGACAGTAGCTAGCACATTGGTTTGATAGTAGCATAGTTGGGATGGACAGTAGCTAGCACATTGGTTTGATAGCATAGTTGGGATGGACAGTAGCTAGCACATTGGTTTGATAGTAGCATAGTTGGGATGGACAGTAGCTAGCACATTGGTTTGATAGTAGCATAGTTGGGATGTACAGTAGCTAGCACATTGGTTTGATAGTAGCATAGTTGGGATGGACAGTAGCTAGCACATTGGTTTGATAGTAGCATAGTTGGGATGGACAGTAGCTAGCACATTGGTTTGATAGTAGCATAGTTGGGATGGACAGTAGCTAGCACATTGGTTTGATAGTAGCATAGTTGGGATGGACAGTAGCTAGCACATTGGTTTGATAGTAGCATAGTTGGGATGGACAGTAGCTAGCACATTGGTTTGATAGTAGCATAGTTGGGATGGATAGTAGCTAGCACATAGGTTTGATAGCATAGTTGGGATGGACAGTAGCTAGCACATTGGTTTGATAGTAGCATAGTTGGGATGGACAGTAGCTAGCACATAGGTTTGATAGCATAGTTGGGATGGACAGTAGCTAGCACATTGGTTTGATAGTAGCATAGTTGGGATGGACAGTAGCTAGCACATTGGTTTGATAGTAGCATAGTTGGGATGGACAGTAGTTAGCACATTGGTTTGATAGTAGCATAGTTGGGATGGACAGTAGCTAGCACATTGGTTTGATAGTAGCATAGTTGGGATGGACAGTAGCTAGCACATTGGTTTGATAGTAGCATAGTTGGGATGGACAGTAGCTAGCACATTGGTTTGATAGTAGCAGAGTTGGGATGGACAGTAGTTAGCACATTGGTTTGATAGTGGCATAGTTGGGATAGACAGTAGCTAGCACATTGGTTTGATAGTAGCATAGTTGGGATGGACAGTAGCTAGCACATTGGTTTGATAGTAGCATAGTTGGGAGGTACAGTAGCTAGCACATTGGTTTTATAGCATAGTTGGGATGGACAGTAGCTAGCACATTGGTTTGATAGTAGCATAGTTGGGATGGACAGTAGCTAGCACATTGGTTTGATAGTAGCATAGTTGGGATGTACAGTAGCTAGCACATTGGTTTGATAGTAGCATAGTTGGGATGGACAGTAGCTAGCACATTGGTTTGATAGTAGCATAGTTTGGATGGACAGTAGCTAGCACATTGGTTTGATAGTAGCATAGTTGGGATGGACAGTAGCTAGCACATTGGTTTGATAGTAGCATAGTTGGGATGGACAGGAGCTAGCACATTGGTTTGATAGTAGCATAGTTGGGATGGACAGTAGCTAGCACATTGGTTTGATAGTAGCATAGTTGGGATAGACAGTAGCTAGCACATTGGTTTGATAGTAGCATAGTTGGGATGGACAGTAGCTAGCACATTGGTTTGCTAGTAGCATAGTTGGGATGGACAGTAGCTAGCACATTGGTTTGATAGTAGCATAGTTGGGATGGACTGGAGCTAGCACATTGGTTTGATAGTAGCATAGTTGGGATGGACAGTAGCTAGCACATTGGTTTGATAGTAGCATAGTTGGGATTGACAGTAGCTAGCACATAGGTTTGATAGCATAGTTGGGATGGACAGTAGCTAGCACATTGGTTTGATAGTAGCATAGTTGGGATGGACAGTAGCTAGCACATTGGTTTGATAGTAGCATAGTTGGGATGGACAGTAGCTAGCACATTGGTTTGATAGTAGCATAGTTGGGATGGACAGTAGCTAGCACATTGGTTTGATAGTAGCATAGTTGGGATGGACAGTAGCTAGCACATAGGTTTGATAGCATAGTTGGGATGGACAGTAGCTAGCACATTGGTTTGATAGTAGCATAGTTGGGATGGACAGTAGCTAGCACATTGGTTTGATAGTAGCATAGTTGGGATGGACAGTAGCTAGCACATTGGTTTGATAGTTGCATAGTTGGGATGGACAGTAGCTAGCACATTGGTTTGATAGCATAGTTGGGATGGACAGTAGCAAGCACATTGGTTTGATAGTAGCATAGTTGGGATGGACAGTAGCTAGCACATTGGTTTGATAGTAGCATAGTTGGGATAGACAGTAGCTAGCACATTGGTTTGATAGTAGCATAGTTGGGATGGACAGTAGCTAGCACATTGGTTTGATAGTAGCATAGTTGGGATGGACAGTAGCTAGCACATTGGTTTGATAATAGCATAGTTGGGATGTACAGTAGCTAGCACATTGGTTTGATAGCATATTTGGGATGGACAGTAGCTAGCACATTGGTTTGATAGTAGCATAGTTGGGATGGACAGTAGCTAGCACATTGGTTTGATAATAGCATAGTTGGGATGTACAGTAGCTAGCACATTGGTTTGATAGCATATTTGGGATGGACAGTAGCTAGCACATTGGTTTGATAGTAGCATAGTTGGGATGGACAGTAGCTAGCACATAGGTTTGATAGCATAGTTGGGATGGACAGTAGCTAGCACATTGGTTTGATAGTAGCATAGTTGGGATGGACAGTAGCTAGCACATAGGTTTGATAGCATAGTTGGGATGGACAGTAGCTAGCACATTGGTTTGATAGTAGCATAGTTGGGATGGACAGTAGCTAGCACATAGGTTTGATAGTAGCATAGTTGGGATGGACAGTAGCTAGCACATTGGTTTGATAGTAGCATAGTTGGGATGGACAGTAGCTAGCACATTGGTTTGATAGTAGCATTGTTGGGATGGACAGTAGCTAGCACATTGGTTTGATAGTAGCATAGTTGGGATGGACAGTAGCTAGCACATTGGTTTGATAGTAGCATAGTTGGGATGGACAGTAGCTAGCACATTGGTTTGATAGTAGCATAGTTGGGATGGACAGTAGCTAGCACATTGGTTTGATAGTAGCATTGTTGGGATGGACAGTAGCTAGCACATTGGTTTGATAGTAGCATAGTTTGGATGATCAGTAGCTAGCACATTGGTTTGATAGTAGCATAGTTGGGATGGACAGTAGCTAGCACATTGGTTTGATAGTAGCATAGTTGGGATGGACAGTAGCTAGCACATTGGTTTGATAGTAGCATAGTTGGGATGGACAGTAGCTAGCACATTGGTTTGATAGCATAGTTGGGATGGACAGTAGCTAGCACATTGGTTTGATAGTAGCATAGTTGGGATAGACAGTAGCTAGCACATTGGTTTGATAGTAGCATAGTTGGGATGGACAGTAGCTAGCACATTGGTTTGATAGTAGCATAGTTGGGATGGACAGTAGCTAGCACATTGGTTTGATAGTAGCATAGTTGGGAAGGACAGTAGCTAGCACATTGGTTTGATAGTAGCATAGTTGGGATGTACAGTAGCTAGCACATTGGTTTGATAGCATAGTTGGGATGGACAGTAGCTAGCACATTGGTTTGATAGTAGCATAGTTGGGATGGACAGTAGCTAGCACATTGGTTTGATAGTAGCATAGTTGGGATGTACAGTAGCTAGCACATTGGTTTGATAGTAGCATAGTTGGGATGGACAGTAGTTAGCACATTGGTTTGATAGTGGCATAGTTGGGATAGACAGTAGCTAGCACATTGGTTTGATAGTAGCATAGTTGGGATGGACAGTAGCTAGCACATTGGTTTGATAGTAGCATAGTTGGGATGGACAGTAGCTAGCACATTGGTTTGATAGTAGCATAGTTGGGATGGACAGTAGCTAGCACATTGGTTTGATAGTAGCATAGTTGGGATGGACAGTAGCTAGCACATTGGTTTGATAGTAGCATAGTTGGGATGGACAGTAGCTAGCACATAGGTTTGATAGCATAGTTGGGATGGACAGTAGCTAGCACATTGGTTTGATAGTAGCATAGTTGGGATGGACAGTAGCTAGCACATAGGTTTGATAGCATAGTTGGGATGGACAGTAGCTAGCACATTGGTTTGATAGTGGCATAGTTGGGATAGACAGTAGCTAGCACATTGGTTTGATAGTAGCATAGTTGGGATAGACAGTAGCTAGCACATTGGTTTGATAGTAGCATAGTTGGGATGGACAGTAGCTAGCACATTGGTTTGCTAGTAGCATAGTTGGGATGGACAGTAGCTAGCACATTGGTTTGATAGCATAGTTGGGATGGACAGTAGCTAGCACATTGGTTTGATAGTAGCATAGTTGGGATGGACAGTAGCTAGCACATTGGTTTGATAGTAGCATAGTTGGGATGTACAGTAGCTAGCACATTGGTTTGATAGTAGCATAGTTGGGATGGACAGTAGCTAGCACATTGGTTTGATAGTAGCATAGTTGGGATGGACAGTAGCTAGCACATTGGTTTGATAGTAGCATAGTTGGGATGGACAGTAGCTAGCACATTGGTTTGATAGTAGCATAGTTGGGATGGACAGGAGCTAGCACATGGGTTTGATAGTAGCATAGTTGGGATGGACAGTAGCTAGCACATTGGTTTGATAGTAGCATAGTTGGGATGGACAGTAGCTAGCACATTGGTTTGATAGTAGCATAGTTGGGATGGACAGTAGCTAGCACATTGGTTTGATAGTAGCATAGTTGGGATGGACAGTAGCTAGCACATTGGTTTGATAGTAGCATAGTTGGGATGGATAGTAGCTAGCACATAGGTTTGATAGCATAGTTGGGATGGACAGTAGCTAGCACATTGGTTTGATAGTAGCATAGTTGGGATGGACAGTAGCTAGCACATAGGTTTGATAGCATAGTTGGGATGGACAGTAGCTAGCACATTGGTTTGATAGTAGCATAGTTGGGATGGACAGTAGCTAGCACATTGGTTTGATAGTAGCATAGTTGGGATGGACAGTAGTTAGCACATTGGTTTGATAGTAGCATAGTTGGGATGGACAGTAGCTAGCACATAGGTTTGATAGCATAGTTGGGATGGACAGTAGCTAGCACATTGGTTTGATAGTAGCATAGTTGGGATGGACAGTAGCTAGCACATTGGTTTGATAGTAGCATAGTTGGGATGGACAGTAGCTAGCACATTGGTTTGATAGTAGCATAGTTGGGATGGACAGTAGCTAGCACATTGGTTTGATAGTAGCAGAGTTGGGATGGACAGTAGTTAGCACATTGGTTTGATAGTGGCATAGTTGGGATAGACAGTAGCTAGCACATTGGTTTGATAGTAGCATAGTTGGGATGGACAGTAGCTAGCACATTGGTTTGATAGTAGCATAGTTGGGAGGTACAGTAGCTAGCACATTGGTTTTATAGCATAGTTGGGATGGACAGTAGCTAGCACATTGGTTTGATAGTAGCATAGTTGGGATGGACAGTAGCTAGCACATTGGTTTGATAGTAGCATAGTTGGGATGTACAGTAGCTAGCACATTGGTTTGATAGTAGCATAGTTGGGATGGACAGTAGCTAGCACATTGGTTTGATAGTAGCATAGTTGGGATGGACAGTAGCTAGCACATTGGTTTGATAGTAGCATAGTTGGGATGGACAGTAGCTAGCACATTGGTTTGATAGTAGCATAGTTGGGATGGACAGGAGCTAGCACATTGGTTTGATAGTAGCATAGTTGGGATGGACAGTAGCTAGCACATTGGTTTGATAGTAGCATAGTTGGGATAGACAGTAGCTAGCACATTGGTTTGATAGTAGCATAGTTGGGATGGACAGTAGCTAGCACATTGGTTTGCTAGTAGCATAGTTGGGATGGACAGTAGCTAGCACATTGGTTTGATAGTAGCATAGTTGGGATGGACAGGAGCTAGCACATTGGTTTGATAGTAGCATAGTTGGGATGGACAGTAGCTAGCACATTGGTTTGATAGTAGCATAGTTGGGATTGACAGTAGCTAGCACATAGGTTTGATAGCATAGTTGGGATGGACAGTAGCTAGCACATTGGTTTGATAGTAGCATAGTTGGGATGGACAGTAGCTAGCACATTGGTTTGATAGTAGCATAGTTGGGATGGACAGTAGCTAGCACATTGGTTTGATAGTAGCATAGTTGGGATGGACAGTAGCTAGCACATTGGTTTGATAGTAGCATAGTTGGGATGTACAGTAGCTAGCACATTGGTTTGGTAGCATATTTGGGATGGACAGTAGCTAGCACATTGGTTTGATAGTAGCATAGTTGTGATGGACAGTAGCTATCACATTGGTTTGATAGTAGCATAGTTGGGATGGACAGTAGCTAGCACATAGGTTTGATAGCATAGTTGGGATGGACAGTAGCTAGCACATTGGTTTGATAGTAGCATAGTTGGGATGGACAGTAGCTAGCACATTGGTTTGATAGTAGCATAGTTGGGATGGACAGTAGCTAGCACATTGGTTTGATAGTTGCATAGTTGGGATGGACAGTAGCTAGCACATTGGTTTGATAGCATAGTTGGGATGGACAGTAGCTAGCACATTGGTTTGATAGTAGCATAGTTGGGATGGACAGTAGCTAGCACATTGGTTTGATAGTAGCATAGTTGGGATAGACAGTAGCTAGCACATTGGTTTGATAGTAGCATAGTTGGGATGGACAGTAGCTAGCACATTGGTTTGATAGTAGCATAGTTGGGATGGACAGTAGCTAGCACATTGGTTTGATAATAGCATAGTTGGGATGTACAGTAGCTAGCACATTGGTTTGATAGCATATTTGGGATGGACAGTAGCTAGCACATTGGTTTGATAGTAGCATAGTTGGGATGGACAGTAGCTAGCACATTGGTTTGATAATAGCATAGTTGGGATGTACAGTAGCTAGCACATTGGTTTGATAGCATATTTGGGATGGACAGTAGCTAGCACATTGGTTTGATAGTAGCATAGTTGGGATGGACAGTAGCTAGCACATAGGTTTGATAGCATAGTTGGGATGGACAGTAGCTAGCACATTGGTTTGATAGTAGCATAGTTGGGATGGACAGTAGCTAGCACATAGGTTTGATAGCATAGTTGGGATGGACAGTAGCTAGCACATTGGTTTGATAGTAGCATAGTTGGGATGGACAGTAGCTAGCACATAGGTTTGATAGTAGCATAGTTGGGATGGACAGTAGCTAGCACATTGGTTTGATAGTAGCATAGTTGGGATGGACAGTAGCTAGCACATTGGTTTGATAGTAGCATTGTTGGGATGGACAGTAGCTAGCACATTGGTTTGATAGTAGCATAGTTGGGATGGACAGTAGCTAGCACATTGGTTTGATAGTAGCATAGTTGGGATGGACAGTAGCTAGCACATTGGTTTGATAGTAGCATAGTTGGGATGGACAGTAGCTAGCACATTGGTTTGATAATAGCATTGTTGGGATGGACAGTAGCTAGCACATTGGTTTGATAGTAGCATAGTTTGGATGATCAGTAGCTAGCACATTGGTTTGATAGTAGCATAGTTGGGATGGACAGTAGCTAGCACATTGGTTTGATAGCATAGTTGGGATGGACAGTAGCTAGCACATTGGTTTGATAGCATAGTTGGGATGGACAGTAGCTAGCACATTGGTTTGATAGTAGCATAGTTGGGATGGACAGTAGCTAGCACATTGGTTTGATAGTAGCATAGTTGGGATGGACAGTAGCTAGCACATTGGTTTGATAGTAGCATAGTTGGGATGTACAGTAGCTAGCACATTGGTTTGATAGCATAGTTGGGATGGACAGTAGCTAGCACATTGGTTTGATAGTAGCATAGTTGGGATGGACAGTAGCTAGCACATTGGTTTGATAGTAGCATAGTTGGGATGTACAGTAGCTAGCACATTGGTTTGATAGTAGCATAGTTGGGATGGACAGTAGTTAGCACATTGGTTTGATAGTGGCATAGTTGGGATAGACAGTAGCTAGCACATTGGTTTGATAGTAGCATAGTTGGGATGGACAGTAGCTAGCACATTGGTTTGATAGTAGCATAGTTGGGATGGACAGTAGCTAGCACATTGGTTTGATAGTAGCATAGTTGGGATGGACAGTAGCTAGCACATTGGTTTGATAGTAGCATAGTTGGGATGGACAGTAGCTAGCACATTGGTTTGATAGTAGCATAGTTGGGATGGACAGTAGCTAGCACATAGGTTTGATAGCATAGTTGGGATGGACAGTAGCTAGCACATTGGTTTGATAGTAGCATAGTTGGGATGGACAGTAGCTAGCACATAGGTTTGATAGCATAGTTGGGATGGACAGTAGCTAGCACATTGGTTTGATAGTAGCATAGTTGGGATGGACAGTTGCTAGCACATTGGTTTGATAGTAGCATAGTTGGGATGGACAGTAGCTAGCACATTGGTTTGATAGTAGGATAGTTGGGATGGACAGTAGCTAGCACATAGGTTTGATAGCATAGTTGGGATGGACAGTAGCTAGCACATTGGTTTGATAGTAGCATAGTTGGGATGGACAGTAGCTAGCACATAGGTTTGATAGCATAGTTGGGATGGACAGTAGCTAGCACATTGGTTTGATAGTAGCATAGTTGGGATGGACAGTAGCTAGCACATTGGTTTGATAGTAGCATAGTTGGGATGGACAGTAGCTAGCACATTGGTTTGATAGTTGCATAGTTGGGATGGACAGTAGCTAGCACATTGGTTTGATAGCATAGTTGGGATGGACAGTAGCTAGCACATTGGTTTGATAGTAGCATAGTTGGGATGGACAGTAGCTAGCACATTGGTTTGATAGTAGCATAGTTGGGATAGACAGTAGCTAGCACATTGGTTTGATAGTAGCATAGTTGGGATGGACAGTAGCTAGCACATTGGTTTGATAGTAGCATAGTTGGGATGGACAGTAGCTAGCACATTGGTTTGATAATAGCATAGTTGGGATGTACAGTAGCTAGCACATTGGTTTGATAGCATATTTGGGATGGACAGTAGCTAGCACATTGGTTTGATAGTAGCATAGTTGGGATGGACAGTAGCTAGCACATTGGTTTGATAATAGCATAGTTGGGATGTACAGTAGCTAGCACATTGGTTTGATAGCATATTTGGGATGGACAGTAGCTAGCACATTGGTTTGATAGTAGCATAGTTGGGATGGACAGTAGCTAGCACATAGGTTTGATAGCATAGTTGGGATGGACAGTAGCTAGCACATTGGTTTGATAGTAGCATAGTTGGGATGGACAGTAGCTAGCACATAGGTTTGATAGCATAGTTGGGATGGACAGTAGCTAGCACATTGGTTTGATAGTAGCATAGTTGGGATGGACAGTAGCTAGCACATAGGTTTGATAGTAGCATAGTTGGGATGGACAGTAGCTAGCACATTGGTTTGATAGTAGCATAGTTGGGATGGACAGTAGCTAGCACATTGGTTTGATAGTAGCATTGTTGGGATGGACAGTAGCTAGCACATTGGTTTGATAGTAGCATAGTTGGGATGGACAGTAGCTAGCACATTGGTTTGATAGTAGCATAGTTGGGATGGACAGTAGCTAGCACATTGGTTTGATAGTAGCATAGTTGGGATGGACAGTAGCTAGCACATTGGTTTGATAATAGCATTGTTGGGATGGACAGTAGCTAGCACATTGGTTTGATAGTAGCATAGTTTGGATGATCAGTAGCTAGCACATTGGTTTGATAGTAGCATAGTTGGGATGGACAGTAGCTAGCACATTGGTTTGATAGCATAGTTGGGATGGACAGTAGCTAGCACATTGGTTTGATAGCATAGTTGGGATGGACAGTAGCTAGCACATTGGTTTGATAGTAGCATAGTTGGGATGGACAGTAGCTAGCACATTGGTTTGATAGTAGCATAGTTGGGATGGACAGTAGCTAGCACATTGGTTTGATAGTAGCATAGTTGGGATGTACAGTAGCTAGCACATTGGTTTGATAGCATAGTTGGGATGGACAGTAGCTAGCACATTGGTTTGATAGTAGCATAGTTGGGATGGACAGTAGCTAGCACATTGGTTTGATAGTAGCATAGTTGGGATGTACAGTAGCTAGCACATTGGTTTGATAGTAGCATAGTTGGGATGGACAGTAGTTAGCACATTGGTTTGATAGTGGCATAGTTGGGATAGACAGTAGCTAGCACATTGGTTTGATAGTAGCATAGTTGGGATGGACAGTAGCTAGCACATTGGTTTGATAGTAGCATAGTTGGGATGGACAGTAGCTAGCACATTGGTTTGATAGTAGCATAGTTGGGATGGACAGTAGCTAGCACATTGGTTTGATAGTAGCATAGTTGGGATGGACAGTAGCTAGCACATTGGTTTGATAGTAGCATAGTTGGGATGGACAGTAGCTAGCACATAGGTTTGATAGCATAGTTGGGATGGACAGTAGCTAGCACATTGGTTTGATAGTAGCATAGTTGGGATGGACAGTAGCTAGCACATAGGTTTGATAGCATAGTTGGGATGGACAGTAGCTAGCACATTGGTTTGATAGTAGCATAGTTGGGATGGACAGTTGCTAGCACATTGGTTTGATAGTAGCATAGTTGGGATGGACAGTAGCTAGCACATTGGTTTGATAGTAGGATAGTTGGGATGGACAGTAGCTAGCACATAGGTTTGATAGCATAGTTGGGATGGACAGTAGCTAGCACATTGGTTTGATAGTAGCATAGTTGGGATGGACAGTAGCTAGCACATTGGTTTGATAGTAGCATAGTTGGGATGTACAGTAGCTAGCACATTGGTTTGATAGCATAGTTGGGATGGACAGTAGCTAGCATATTGGTTTGATAGTAGCATAGTTGGGATGGACAGTAGCTAGCACATTGGTTTGATAGTAGCATAGTTGGGATAGACAGTAGCTAGCACATTGGTTTGATAGTAGCATAGTTGGGATGGACAGTAGCTAGCACATTGGTTTGATAGTAGCATAGTTGGGATGGACAGTAGCTAGCACATTGGTTTGATAGTAGCATAGTTGGGATGGACAGTAGCTAGCACATTGGTTTGATAGTAGCAGAGTTGGGATGGACAGTAGCTAGCACATTGGTTTGATAGTGGCATAGTTGGGATAGACAGTAGCTAGCACATTGGTTTGATAGCATAGTTGGGATGGACAGTAGCTAGCACATTGGTTTGATAGTAGCATAGTTGGGATAGACAGTAGCTAGCACATTGGTTTGATAGTAGCATAGTTGGGATAGACAGTAGCTAGCACATTGGTTTGATAGTAGCATAGTTGGGATTGACAGTAGCTAGCACATTGGTTTGCTAGTAGCATAGTTGGGATGGACAGTAGCTAGCACATTGGTTTGATAGTAGCATAGTTGGGATGGACAGGAGCTAGCACATTGGTTTGATAGTAGCATAGTTGGGATGGACAGTAGCTAGCACATTGGTTTGATAGTAGGATAGTTGGGATGGACAGTAGCTAGCACATAGGTTTGATAGCATAGTTGGGATGGACAGTAGCTAGCACATTGGTTTGATAGTAGCATAGTTGGGATGGACAGAAGCTAGCACATTGGTTTGATAGTAGCATAGTTGGGATGGACAGTAGCTAGCACATTGGTTTGATAGTAGCATAGTTGGGATGGACAGTAGCTAGCACATTGGTTTGATAGTAGCATAGTTGGGATGGATAGTAGCTAGCACATAGGTTTGATAGCATAGTTGGGATGGACAGTAGCTAGCACATTGGTTTGATAGTAGCATAGTTGGGATGGACAGTAGCTAGCACATTGGTTTGATAGTAGCATATTTGGGATGGACAGTAGCTAGCACATTGGTTTGATAGTAGCATAGTTGGGATGGACAGTAGTTAGCACATTGGTTTGATAGTAGCATAGTTGGGATGGACAGTAGCTAGCACATAGGTTTGATAGCATAGTTGGGATGGACAGTAGCTAGCACATTGGTTTGATAGTAGCATAGTTGGGATGGACAGTAGCTAGCACATTGGTTTGATAGTAGCATAGTTGGGATGGACAGTAGCTAGCACATTGGTTTGATAGTAGCATAGTTGGGATGGACAGTAGCTAGCACATTGGTTTGATAGTAGCAGAGTTGGGATGGACAGTAGTTAGCACATTGGTTTGATAGTGGCATAGTTGGGATAGACAGTAGCTAGCACATTGGTTTGATAGTAGCATAGTTGGGATGGACAGTAGCTAGCACATTGGTTTGATAGTAGCATAGTTGGGAGGTACAGTAGCTAGCACATTGGTTTTATAGCATAGTTGGGATGGACAGTAGCTAGCACATTGGTTTGATAGTAGCATAGTTGGGATGGACAGTAGCTAGCACATTGGTTTGATAGTAGCATAGTTGGGATGTACAGTAGCTAGCACATTGGTTTGATAGTAGCATAGTTGGGATGGACAGTAGCTAGCACATTGGTTTGATAGTAGCATAGTTGGGATGGACAGTAGCTAGCACATTGGTTTGATAGTAGCATAGTTGGGATGGACAGTAGCTAGCACATTGGTTTGATAGTAGCATAGTTGGGATGGACAGGAGCTAGCACATTGGTTTGATAGTAGCATAGTTGGGATGGACAGTAGCTAGCACATTGGTTTGATAGTAGCATAGTTGGGATAGACAGTAGCTAGCACATTGGTTTGATAGTAGCATAGTTGGGATGGACAGTAGCTAGCACATTGGTTTGCTAGTAGCATAGTTGGGATGGACAGTAGCTAGCACATTGGTTTGATAGTAGCATAGTTGGGATGGACAGGAGCTAGCACATTGGTTTGATAGTAGCATAGTTGGGATGGACAGTAGCTAGCACATTGGTTTGATAGTAGCATAGTTGGGATTGACAGTAGCTAGCACATAGGTTTGATAGCATAGTTGGGATGGACAGTAGCTAGCACATTGGTTTGATAGTAGCATAGTTGGGATGGACAGTAGCTAGCACATTGGTTTGATAGTAGCATAGTTGGGATGGACAGTAGCTAGCACATTGGTTTGATAGTAGCATAGTTGGGATGGACAGTAGCTAGCACATTGGTTTGATAGTAGCATAGTTGGGATGTACAGTAGCTAGCACATTGGTTTGGTAGCATATTTGGGATGGACAGTAGCTAGCACATTGGTTTGATAGTAGCATAGTTGGGATGGACAGTAGCTATCACATTGGTTTGATAGTAGCATAGTTGGGATGGACAGTAGCTAGCACATAGGTTTGATAGCATAGTTGGGATGGACAGTAGCTAGCACATTGGTTTGATAGTAGCATAGTTGGGATGGACAGTAGCTAGCACATTGGTTTGATAGTAGCATAGTTGGGATGGACAGTAGCTAGCACATTGGTTTGATAGTTGCATAGTTGGGATGGACAGTAGCTAGCACATTGGTTTGATAGCATAGTTGGGATGGACAGTAGCTAGCACATTGGTTTGATAGTAGCATAGTTGGGATGGACAGTAGCTAGCACATTGGTTTGATAGTAGCATAGTTGGGATAGACAGTAGCTAGCACATTGGTTTGATAGTAGCATAGTTGGGATGGACAGTAGCTAGCACATTGGTTTGATAGTAGCATAGTTGGGATGGACAGTAGCTAGCACATTGGTTTGATAATAGCATAGTTGGGATGTACAGTAGCTAGCACATTGGTTTGATAGCATATTTGGGATGGACAGTAGCTAGCACATTGGTTTGATAGTAGCATAGTTGGGATGGACAGTAGCTAGCACATTGGTTTGATAATAGCATAGTTGGGATGTACAGTAGCTAGCACATTGGTTTGATAGCATATTTGGGATGGACAGTAGCTAGCACATTGGTTTGATAGTAGCATAGTTGGGATGGACAGTAGCTAGCACATAGGTTTGATAGCATAGTTGGGATGGACAGTAGCTAGCACATTGGTTTGATAGTAGCATAGTTGGGATGGACAGTAGCTACCACATAGGTTTGATAGCATAGTTGGGATGGACAGTAGCTAGCACATTGGTTTGATAGTAGCATAGTTGGGATGGACAGTAGCTAGCACATAGGTTTGATAGCATAGTTGGGATGGACAGTAGCTAGCACATTGGTTTGATAGTAGCATAGTTGGGATGGACAGTAGCTAGCACATTGGTTTGATAGTAGCATTGTTGGGATGGACAGTAGCTTGCACATTGGTTTGATAGTAGCATAGTTGGGATGGACAGTAGCTAGCACATTGGTTTGATAGTAGCATAGTTGGGATGGACAGTAGCTAGCACATTGGTTTGATAGTAGCATTGTTGGGATGGACAGTAGCTAGCACATTGGTTTGATAGTAGCATAGTTTGGATGATCAGTAGCTAGCACATTGGTTTGATAGTAGCATAGTTGGGATGGACAGTAGCTAGCACATTGGTTTGATAGCATAGTTGGGATGGACAGTAGCTAGCACATTGGTTTGATAGTAGCATAGTTGGGATGGACAGTAGCTAGCACATAGGTTTGATAGCATAGTTGGGATGGACAGTAGCTAGCACATTGGTTTGATAGTAGCATAGTTGGGATGGACAGTTGCTAGCACATTGGTTTGATAGTAGCATAGTTGGGATGGACAGTAGCTAGCACATTGGTTTGATAGTAGCATAGTTGGGATGGACAGTAGCTAGCACATTGGTTTGATAGCATAGTTGGGATGGACAGTAGCTAGCACATTGGTTTGATAGCATAGTTGGGATGGACAGTAGCTAGCACATTGGTTTGATAGTAGCATAGTTGGGATGGACAGTAGCTAGCACATTGGTTTGATAGTAGCATAGTTGGGATGGACAGTAGCTAGCACATTGGTTTGATAGTAGCATAGTTGGGATGTACAGTAGCTAGCACATTGGTTTGATAGCATAGTTGGGATGGACAGTAGCTAGCACATTGGTTTGATAGTAGCATAGTTGGGATGGACAGTAGCTAGCACATTGGTTTGATAGTAGCATAGTTGGGATGTACAGTAGCTAGCACATTGGTTTGATAGTAGCATAGTTGGGATGGACAGTAGTTAGCACATTGGTTTGATAGTGGCATAGTTGGGATAGACAGTAGCTAGCACATTGGTTTGATAGTAGCATAGTTGGGATGGACAGTAGCTAGCACATTGGTTTGATAGTAGCATAGTTGGGATGGACAGTAGCTAGCACATTGGTTTGATAGTAGCATAGTTGGGATGGACAGTAGCTAGCACATTGGTTTGATAGTAGCATAGTTGGGATGGACAGTAGCTAGCACATTGGTTTGATAGTAGCATAGTTGGGATGGACAGTAGCTAGCACATAGGTTTGATAGCATAGTTGGGATGGACAGTAGCTAGCACATTGGTTTGATAGTAGCATAGTTGGGATGGACAGTAGCTAGCACATAGGTTTGATAGCATAGTTGGGATGGACAGTAGCTAGCACATTGGTTTGATAGTAGCATAGTTGGGATGGACAGTTGCTAGCACATTGGTTTGATAGTAGCATAGTTGGGATGGACAGTAGCTAGCACATTGGTTTGATAGTAGGATAGTTGGGATGGACAGTAGCTAGCACATAGGTTTGATAGCATAGTTGGGATGGACAGTAGCTAGCACATTGGTTTGATAGTAGCATAGTTGGGATGGACAGTAGCTAGCACATTGGTTTGATAGTAGCATAGTTGGGATGTACAGTAGCTAGCACATTGGTTTGATAGCATAGTTGGGATGGACAGTAGCTAGCATATTGGTTTGATAGTAGCATAGTTGGGATGGACAGTAGCTAGCACATTGGTTTGATAGTAGCATAGTTGGGATAGACAGTAGCTAGCACATTGGTTTGATAGTAGCATAGTTGGGATGGACAGTAGCTAGCACATTGGTTTGATAGTAGCATAGTTGGGATGGACAGTAGCTAGCACATTGGTTTGATAGTAGCATAGTTGGGATGGACAGTAGCTAGCACATTGGTTTGATAGTAGCAGAGTTGGGATGGACAGTAGCTAGCACATTGGTTTGATAGTGGCATAGTTGGGATAGACAGTAGCTAGCACATTGGTTTGATAGCATAGTTGGGATGGACAGTAGCTAGCACATTGGTTTGATAGTAGCATAGTTGGGATAGACAGTAGCTAGCACATTGGTTTGATAGTAGCATAGTTGGGATAGACAGTAGCTAGCACATTGGTTTGATAGTAGCATAGTTGGGATTGACAGTAGCTAGCACATTGGTTTGCTAGTAGCATAGTTGGGATGGACAGTAGCTAGCACATTGGTTTGATAGTAGCATAGTTGGGATGGACAGGAGCTAGCACATTGGTTTGATAGTAGCATAGTTGGGATGGACAGTAGCTAGCACATTGGTTTGATAGTAGGATAGTTGGGATGGACAGTAGCTAGCACATAGGTTTGATAGCATAGTTGGGATGGACAGTAGCTAGCACATTGGTTTGATAGTAGCATAGTTGGGATGGACAGAAGCTAGCACATTGGTTTGATAGTAGCATAGTTGGGATGTACAGTAGCTAGCACATTGGTTTGATAGCATAGTTGGGATGGACAGTAGCTAGCACATTGGTTTGATAGTAGCATAGTTGGGATGGACAGTAGCTAGCACATTGGTTTGATAGCATAGTTGGGATGGACAGTAGCTAGCACATTGGTTTGATAGTAGCATAGTTGGGATGGACAGTAGCTAGCACATTGGTTTGATAGTAGCATAGTTGGGATGTACAGTAGCTAGCACATTGGTTTGATAGCATAGTTGGGATGGACAGTAGCTAGCATATTGGTTTGATAGTAGCATAGTTGGGATGGACAGTAGCTAGCACATTGGTTTGATAGTAGCATAGTTGGGATAGACAGTAGCTAGCACATTGGTTTGATAGTAGCATAGTTGGGATGGACAGTAGCTAGCACATTGGTTTGATAGTAGCATAGTTGGGATGGACAGTAGCTAGCACATTGGTTTGATAGTAGCATAGTTGGGATGGACAGTAGCTAGCACATTGGTTTGATAGTAGCAGAGTTGGGATGGACAGTAGCTAGCACATTGGTTTGATAGTGGCATAGTTGGGATAGACAGTAGCTAGCACATTGGTTTGATAGCATAGTTGGGATGGACAGTAGCTAGCACATTGGTTTGATAGTAGCATAGTTGGGATAGACAGTAGCTAGCACATTGGTTTGATAGTAGCATAGTTGGGATAGACAGTAGCTAGCACATTGGTTTGATAGTAGCATAGTTGGGATTGACAGTAGCTAGCACATTGGTTTGCTAGTAGCATAGTTGGGATGGACAGTAGCTAGCACATTGGTTTGATAGTAGCATAGTTGGGATGGACAGGAGCTAGCACATTGGTTTGATAGTAGCATAGTTGGGATGGACAGTAGCTAGCACATTGGTTTGATAGTAGGATAGTTGGGATGGACAGTAGCTAGCACATAGGTTTGATAGCATAGTTGGGATGGACAGTAGCTAGCACATTGGTTTGATAGTAGCATAGTTGGGATGGACAGAAGCTAGCACATTGGTTTGATAGTAGCATAGTTGGGATGTACAGTAGCTAGCACATTGGTTTGATAGCATAGTTGGGATGGACAGTAGCTAGCACATTGGTTTGATAGTAGCATAGTTGGGATGGACAGTAGCTAGCACATTGGTTTGATAGTAGCATAGTTGGGATAGACAGTAGCTAGCACATTGGTTTGATAGTAGCATAGTTGGGATGGACAGTAGCTAGCACATTGGTTTGATAGTAGCATAGTTGGGATGGACAGTAGCTAGCACATTGGTTTGATAGTAGCATAGTTGGGATGGACAGTAGCTAGCACATTGGTTTGATAGTAGCATAGTTGGGATGGACAGTAGCTAGCACATTGGTTTGATAGTAGCATAGTTGGGATGGACAGTAGCTAGCACATTGGTTTGATAGTAGCATAGTTGGGATGGACAGTAGCTAGCACATTGGTTTGATAGTAGGATAGTTGGGATGGACAGTAGCTAGCACATAGGTTTGATAGCATAGTTGGGATGGACAGTAGCTAGCACATTGGTTTGATAGTAGCATAGTTGGGATGGACAGTAGCTAGCACATTGGTTTGATAGTAGCATAGTTGGGATGTACAGTAGCTAGCACATTGGTTTGATAGTAGCATAGTTGGGATGGACAGTAGCTAGCATATTGGTTTGATAGTAGCATAGTTGGGATGGACAGTAGCTAGCACATTGGTTTGATAGTAGCATAGTTGGGATAGACAGTAGCTAGCACATTGGTTTGATAGTAGCATAGTTGGGATGGACAGTAGCTAGCACATTGGTTTGATAGTAGGACAGTAGCTAGCACATTGGTTTGATAGTTGCATAGTTGGGATGGACAGTAGCTAGCACATTGGTTTGATAGCATAGTTGGGATGGACAGTAGCTAGCACATTGGTTTGATAATAGCATAGTTGGGATGTACAGTAGCTAGCACATTGGTTTGATAGCATATTTGGGATGGACAGTAGCTAGCACATTGGTTTGATAGTAGCATAGTTGGGATGGACAGTAGCTAGCACATAGGTTTGATAGTAGCATAGTTGGGATGGACAGTAGCTAGCACATTGGTTTGATAGTAGCATAGTTGGGATGGACAGTAGCTAGCACATATGTTTGATAGCATAGTTGGGATGGACAGTAGCTAGCACATTGGTTTGATAGTAGCATAGTTGGGATGGACAGTAGCTAGCACATTGGTTTGATAGTAGCATAGTTGGGATGGACAGTAGCTAGCACATAGGTTTGATAGTAGCATAGTTGGGATGGACAGTAGCTAGCACATAGGTTTGCTAGCATAGTTGGGATGGACAGTAGCTAGCACATTGGTTTGATAGTAGCATAGTTGGGATGGACAGTAGCTAGCACATTGGTTTGATAGCAGCATAGTTGGGATGGACAGTAGTTAGCACATTGGTTTGATAGTAGCATTGTTGGGATGGACAGTAGCTAGCACATAGGTTTGATAGCATAGTTGGGATGGACAGTAGCTAGCACATTGGTTTGATAGTAGCATAGTTGGGATGGACAGTAGCTAGCACATTGGTTTGATAGTAGCATAGTTGGGATGGACAGTAGCTAGCACATTGGTTTGATAGTAGGATAGTTGGGATGGACAGTAGCTAGCACATAGGTTTGATAGCATAGTTGGGATGGACAGTAGCTAGCACATTGGTTTGATAGTAGCATAGTTGGGATGGACAGTAGCTAGCACATTGGTTTGATAGTAGCATAGTTGGGATGTACAGTAGCTAGCACATTGGTTTGATAGCATAGTTGGGATGGACAGTAGCTAGCATATTGGTTTAATAGTAGCATAGTTGGGATGGACAGTTGCTAGCACATTGGTTTGATAGTAGCATAGTTGGGATGGACAGTAGCTAGCACATTGGTTTGATAGTAGCATAGTTGGGATGTACAGTAGCTAGCACATTGGTTTGATAGCATATTTGGGATGGACAGTAGCTAGCACATTGGTTTGATAGTAGCATAGTTGGGATGGACAGTAGCTATCACATTGGTTTGATAGTAGCATAGTTGGGATGGACAGTAGCTAGCACATAGGTTTGATAGCATAGTTGGGATGGACAGTAGCTAGCACATTGGTTTGATAGTAGCATAGTTGGGATGGACAGTAGCTAGCACATTGGTTTGATAGTAGCATAGTTGGGATGGACAGTAGCTAGCACATTGGTTTGATAGTAGCATAGTTGGGATTGACAGTAGCTAGCACATAGGTTTGATAGCATAGTTGGGATGGACAGTAGCTAGCACATTGGTTTGATAGTAGCATAGTTGGGATGGACAGTAGCTAGCACATTGGTTTGATAGTAGCATAGTTGGGATGGACAGTAGCTAGCACATTGGTTTGATAGTAGCATAGTTGGGATGGACAGTAGCTAGCACATTGGTTTGATAGTAGCATAGTTGGGATGTACAGTAGCTAGCACATTGGTTTGATAGTAGCATAGTTGGGATGGACAGTAGCTAGCATATTGGTTTGATAGTAGCATAGTTGGGATGGACAGTAGCTAGCACATTGGTTTGATAGTAGCATAGTTGGGATAGACAGTAGCTAGCACATTGGTTTGATAGTAGCATAGTTGGGATGGACAGTAGCTAGCACATTGGTTTGATAGTAGGACAGTAGCTAGCACATTGGTTTGATAGTTGCATAGTTGGGATGGACAGTAGCTAGCACATTGGTTTGATAGCATAGTTGGGATGGACAGTAGCTAGCACATTGGTTTGATAATAGCATAGTTGGGATGTACAGTAGCTAGCACATTGGTTTGATAGCATATTTGGGATGGACAGTAGCTAGCACATTGGTTTGATAGTAGCATAGTTGGGATGGACAGTAGCTAGCACATAGGTTTGATAGTAGCATAGTTGGGATGGACAGTAGCTAGCACATTGGTTTGATAGTAGCATAGTTGGGATGGACAGTAGCTAGCACATATGTTTGATAGCATAGTTGGGATGGACAGTAGCTAGCACATTGGTTTGATAGTAGCATAGTTGGGATGGACAGTAGCTAGCACATTGGTTTGATAGTAGCATAGTTGGGATGGACAGTAGCTAGCACATAGGTTTGATAGTAGCATAGTTGGGATGGACAGTAGCTAGCACATAGGTTTGCTAGCATAGTTGGGATGGACAGTAGCTAGCACATTGGTTTGATAGTAGCATAGTTGGGATGGACAGTAGCTAGCACATTGGTTTGATAGTAGCATAGTTGGGATGGACAGTAGTTAGCACATTGGTTTGATAGTAGCATTGTTGGGATGGACAGTAGCTAGCACATAGGTTTGATAGCATAGTTGGGATGGACAGTAGCTAGCACATTGGTTTGATAGTAGCATAGTTGGGATGGACAGTAGCTAGCACATTGGTTTGATAGTAGCATAGTTGGGATGGACAGTAGCTAGCACATTGGTTTGATAGTAGGATAGTTGGGATGGACAGTAGCTAGCACATAGGTTTGATAGCATAGTTGGGATGGACAGTAGCTAGCACATTGGTTTGATAGTAGCATAGTTGGGATGGACAGTAGCTAGCACATTGGTTTGATAGTAGCATAGTTGGGATGTACAGTAGCTAGCACATTGGTTTGATAGCATAGTTGGGATGGACAGTAGCTAGCATATTGGTTTAATAGTAGCATAGTTGGGATGGACAGTTGCTAGCACATTGGTTTGATAGTAGCATAGTTGGGATGGACAGTAGCTAGCACATTGGTTTGATAGTAGCATAGTTGGGATGTACAGTAGCTAGCACATTGGTTTGATAGCATATTTGGGATGGACAGTAGCTAGCACATTGGTTTGATAGTAGCATAGTTGGGATGGACAGTAGCTATCACATTGGTTTGATAGTAGCATAGTTGGGATGGACAGTAGCTAGCACATAGGTTTGATAGCATAGTTGGGATGGACAGTAGCTAGCACATTGGTTTGATAGTAGCATAGTTGGGATGGACAGTAGCTAGCACATTGGTTTGATAGTAGCATAGTTGGGATGGACCGTAGCTAGCACATTGGTTTGATAGTAGCATAGTTGGGATGGACAGTAGCTAGCACATTGGTTTGATAGTTGCATAGTTGGGATGGACAGTAGCTAGCACATTGGTTTGATAGCATAGTTGGGATGGACAGTAGCTAGCACATTGGTTTGATAATAGCATAGTTGGGATGTACAGTAGCTAGCACATTGGTTTGATAGCATATTTGGGATGGACAGTAGCTAGCACATTGGTTTGATAGTAGCATAGTTGGGATGGACAGTAGCTAGCACATAGGTTTGATAGTAGCATAGTTGGGATGGACAGTAGCTAGCACATTGGTTTGATAATAGCATAGTTGGGATGGACAGTAGCTAGCACATATGTTTGAAAGCATAGTTGGGATGGACAGTAGCTAGCACATTGGTTTGATAGTAGCATAGTTGGGATGGACAGAAGCTAGCACATTGGTTTGATAGTAGCATAGTTGGGATGGACAGTAGCTAGCACATTGGTTTGATAGTAGCATAGTTGGGATGGACAGTAGCTAGCACATAGGTTTGATAGCATAGTTGGGATGGACAGTAGCTAGCACATTGGTTTGATAGTAGCATAGTTGGGATGGACAGTAGCTAGCACATTGGTTTGATAGTAGCATAGTTGGGATGGACAGTAGTTAGCACATTGGTTTGATAGTAGCATTGTTGGGATGGACAGTAGCTAGCACATAGGTTTGATAGCATAGTTGGGATGGACAGTAGCTAGCACATTGGTTTGATAGTAGCATAGTTGGGATGTACAGTAGCTAGCACATTGGTTTGATAGTAGCATAGTTGGGATGGACAGTAGCTAGCACATTGGTTTGATAGCATATTTGGGATGGACAGTAGCTAGCACATTGGTTTGATAGTAGCATAGTTGGGATGGACAGTAGCTATCACATTGGTTTGATAGTAGCATAGTTGGGATGGACAGTAGCTAGCACATAGGTTTGATAGCATAGTTGGGATGGACAGTAGCTAGCACATTGGTTTGATAGTAGCATAGTTGGGATGGACAGTAGCTAGCACATTGGTTTGATAGTAGCATAGTTGGGATGGACAGTAGCTAGCACATTGGTTTGATAGTAGCATAGTTGGGATGGACAGTAGCTAGCACATTGGTTTGATAGTTGCATAGTTGGGATGGACAGTAGCTAGCACATTGGTTTGATAGCATAGTTGGGATGGACAGTAGCTAGCACATTGGTTTGATAATAGCATAGTTGGGATGTACAGTAGCTAGCACATTGGTTTGATAGCATATTTGGGATGGACAGTAGCTAGCACATTGGTTTGATAGTAGCATAGTTGGGATGGACAGTAGCTAGCACATAGGTTTGATAGTAGCATAGTTGGGATGGACAGTAGCTAGCACATTGGTTTGATAATAGCATAGTTGGGATGGACAGTAGCTAGCACATATGTTTGAAAGCATAGTTGGGATGGACAGTAGCTAGCACATTGGTTTGATAGTAGCATAGTTGGGATGGACAGAAGCTAGCACATTGGTTTGATAGTAGCATAGTTGGGATGGACAGTAGCTAGCACATTGGTTTGATAGTAGCATAGTTGGGATGGACAGTAGCTAGCACATAGGTTTGATAGCATAGTTGGGATGGACAGTAGCTAGCACATTGGTTTGATAGTAGCATAGTTGGGATGGACAGTAGCTAGCACATTGGTTTGATAGTAGCATAGTTGGGATGGACAGTAGTTAGCACATTGGTTTGATAGTAGCATTGTTGGGATGGACAGTAGCTAGCACATAGGTTTGATAGCATAGTTGGGATGGACAGTAGCTAGCACATTGGTTTGATAGTAGCATAGTTGGGATGGACAGTAGCTAGCACATTGGTTTGATAGTAGCATAGTTGGGATGGACAGTAGCTAGCACATTGGTTTGATAGTAGGATAGTTGGGATGGACAGTAGCTAGCACATAGGTTTGATAGCATAGTTGGGATGGACAGTAGCTAGCACATTGGTTTGATAGTAGTATAGTTGGGATGGACAGTAGCTAGCACATTGGTTTGATATTAGCATAGTTGGGATGTACAGTAGCTAGCACATTGGTTTGATAGCATAGTTGGGATGGACAGTAGCTAGCATATTGGTTTAATAGTAGCATAGTTGGGATGGACAGTAGCTAGCACATTGGTTTGATAGTAGCATAGTTGGGATAGACAGTAGCTAGCACATTGGTTTGATAGTAGCATAGTTGGGATGGACAGTAGCTAGCACATTGGTTTGATAGTAGCATAGTTGGGATGGACAGTAGCTAGCACATTGGTTTGATAGTAGCATAGTTGGGATGGACAGTAGCTAGCACATTGGTTTGATAGTAGCATAGTTGGGATGGACAGTAGCTAGCACATTGGTTTGATAGTGGCATAGTTGGGATAGACAGTAGCTAGCACATTGGTTTGATAGCATAGTTGGGATGGACAGTAGCTAGCACATTGGTTTGATAGTAGCATGATTGGGATGGACAGTAGCTAGCACATTGGTTTGATAGTAGCATAGTTGGGATGGACAGTAGCTAGCACATTGGTTTGATAGTAGCATAGTTGGGATGGACAGTAGCTAGCACATTGGTTTGATAGTAGCATAGTTGGGATTGACAGTAGCTAGCACATAGGTTTGATAGCATAGTTGGGATGGACAGTAGCTAGCACATTGGTTTGATAGTAGCATAGTTGGGATGGACAGTAGCTAGCACATTGGTTTGATAGTAGCATAGTTGGGATGGACAGTAGCTAGCACATTGGTTTGATAGTAGCATAGTTGGGATGGACAGTAGCTAGCACATTGGTTTGATAGTAGCATAGTTGGGATGTACAGTAGCTAGCACATTGGTTTGATAGCATAGTTGGGATGGACAGTAGCTAGCACATTGGTTTGATAGTAGCAAAGTTGGGATAGACAGTAGCTAGCACATTGGTTTGATAGTAGCATAGTTGGGATGGACAGTAGCTAGCACATTGGTTTGATAGTAGCATAGTTGGGATGGACAGTAGCTAGAACATTGGTTTGATAGTAGCATAGTTGGGATGGACAGTAGCTAGCACATTGGTTTGATAGTAGCATAGTTGGGATGGACAGTAGCTAGCACATTGGTTTGATGGTAGCATAGTTGGGATGGACAGTAGCTAGCACATAGGTTTGATAGCATAGTTGGGATGGACAGTAGCTAGCACATTGGTTTGATAGTAGCATAGTTGGGATGGACAGTAGCTAGCACATTGGTTTGATAGTAGCATAGTTGGGATGTACAGTAGCTAGCACATTGGTTTGATAGCATATTTGGGATGGACAGTAGCTAGCACATTGGTTTGATAGTAGCATAGTTGGGATGGACAGTAGCTATCACATTGGTTTGATAGTAGCATAGTTGGGATGGACAGTAGCTAGCACATAGGTTTGATAGCATAGTTGGGATGGACAGTAGCTAGCACATTGGTTTGATAGTAGCATAGTTGGGATGGACAGTAGCTAGCACATTGGTTTGATAGTAGCATAGTTGGGATGGACAGTAGCTAGCACATTGGTTTGATAGTAGCATAGTTGGGATGGACAGTAGCTAGCACATTGGTTTGATAGTAGCATAGTTGGGATGGACAGTAGCTAGCACATTGGTTTGATAGTTGCATAGTTGGGATGGACAGTAGCTAGCACATTGGTTTGATAGCATAGTTGGGATGGACAGTAGCTAGCACATTGGTTTGATAATAGCATAGTTGGGATGTACAGTAGCTAGCACATTGGTTTGATAGCATATTTGGGATGGACAGTAGCTAGCACATTGGTTTGATAGTAGCATAGTTGGGATGGACAGTAGCTAGCACATTGGTTTGATAGTAGCATAGTTGGGATGGACAGTAGCTAGCACATTGGTTTGATAGCATAGTTGGGATGGACAGTAGCTAGCACATTGGTTTGATAGTAGCATAGTTGGGATGGACAGTAGCTAGCACATTGGTATGATAGTAGCATAGTTGGGATGGACAGTAGCTAGCACATTGGTTTGATAGTAGCATAGTTGGGATGGACAGTAGCTAGCACATTGGTTTGATAGTAGCATAGTTGGGATGGACAGTAGCTAGCACATAGGTTTGATAGCATAGTTGGGATGGACAGTAGCTAGCACATTGGTTTGATAGTAGCATAGTTGGGATGGACAGTAGCTAGCACATTGGTTTGATAGTAGCATAGTTGGGATGGACAGTAGCTAGCACATTGGTTTGATAGTAGCATTGTTGGGATGGACAGTAGCTAGCACATTGGTTTGATAGTAGCATAGTTGGGATGGACAGTAGCTAGCACATTGGTTTGATAGTAGCATAGTTGGGATGGACAGTAGCTAGCACATTGGTTTGATAGCATAGTTGGGATGGACAGTAGCTAGCACATTGGTTTGATAGTAGCATAGTTGGGATGGACAGTAGCTAGCACATTGGTTTGATAGTAGCATAGTTGGGATGGACAGCAGCTAGCACATTGGTTTGATAGCATAGTTGGGATGGACAGTAGCTAGCACATTGGTTTGATAGTAGCATAGTTGGGATGGACAGTAGCTAGCACATTGGTTTAATAGTAGCATAGTTGGGATGGACAGTAGCTAGCACATTGGTTTGATAGTAGCATAGTTGGGATAGACAGTAGCTAGCACATTGGTTTGATAGTAGCATAGTTGGGATGGACAGTAGCTAGCACATTGGTTTGATAGTAGCATAGTTGGGATGGACAGTAGCTAGCACATTGGTTTGATAGTAGCATAGTTGGGATGTACAGTAGCTAGCACATTGGTTTGATAGCATAGTTGGGATGGACAGTAGCTAGCACATTGGTTTGATAGTAGCAAAGTTGGGATAGACAGTAGCTAGCACATTGGTTTGATAGTAGCATAGTTGGGATGGACAGTAGCTAGCACATTGGTTTGATAGTAGCATAGTTGGGATTGACAGTAGCTAGCACATAGGTTTGATAGCATAGTTGGGATGGACAGTAGCTAGCACATTGGTTTGATAGTAGCATAGTTGGGATGGACAGTAGCTAGCACATTGGTTTGATAGTAGCATAGTTGGGATGGACAGTAGCTAGCACATTGGTTTGATAGTAGCATAGTTGGGATGGACAGTAGCTAGCACATTGGTTTGATAGTAGCATAGTTGGGATGTACAGTAGCTAGCACATTGGTTTGATAGCATAGTTGGGATGGACAGTAGCTAGCACATTGGTTTGATAGTAGCAAAGTTGGGATAGACAGTAGCTAGCACATTGGTTTGATAGTAGCATAGTTGGGATGGACAGTAGCTAGCACATTGGTTTGATAGTAGCATAGTTGGGATGGACAGTAGCTAGAACATTGGTTTGATAGTAGCATAGTTGGGATGGACAGGAGCTAGCACATTGGTTTGATAGTAGCATAGTTGGGATGGACAGTAGCTAGCACATTGGTTTGATGGTAGCATAGTTGGGATGGACAGTAGCTAGCACATAGGTTTGATAGCATAGTTGGGATGGACAGTAGCTAGCACATTGGTTTGATAGTAGCATAGTTGGGATGGACAGTAGCTAGCACATTGGTTTGATAGTAGCATAGTTGGGATGTACAGTAGCTAGCACATTGGTTTGATAGCATATTTGGGATGGACAGTAGCTAGCACATTGGTTTGATAGTAGCATAGTTGGGATGGACAGTAGCTATCACATTGGTTTGATAGTAGCATAGTTGGGATGGACAGTAGCTAGCACATAGGTTTGATAGCATAGTTGGGATGGACAGTAGCTAGCACATTGGTTTGATAGTAGCATAGTTGGGATGGACAGTAGCTAGCACATTGGTTTGATAGTAGCATAGTTGGGATGGACAGTAGCTAGCACATTGGTTTGATAGTAGCATAGTTGGGATGGACAGTAGCTAGCACATTGGTTTGATAGTTGCATAGTTGGGATGGACAGTAGCTAGCACATTGGTTTGATAGCATAGTTGGGATGGACAGTAGCTAGCACATTGGTTTGATAATAGCATAGTTGGGATGTACAGTAGCTAGCACATTGGTTTGATAGCATATTTGGGATGGACAGTAGCTAGCACATTGGTTTGATAGTAGCATAGTTGGGATGGACAGTAGCTAGCACATTGGTTTGATAGTAGCATAGTTGGGATGGACAGTAGCTAGCACATTGGTTTGATAGCATAGTTGGGATGGACAGTAGCTAGCACATTGGTTTGATAGTAGCATAGTTGGGATGGACAGTAGCTAGCACATTGGTATGATAGTAGCATAGTTGGGATGGACAGTAGCTAGCACATTGGTTTGATAGTAGCATAGTTGGGATGGACAGTAGCTAGCACATTGGTTTGATAGTAGCATAGTTGGGATGGACAGTAGCTAGCACATAGGTTTGATAGCATAGTTGGGATGGACAGTAGCTAGCACATTGGTTTGATAGTAGCATAGTTGGGATGGACAGTAGCTAGCACATTGGTTTGATAGTAGCATAGTTGGGATGGACAGTAGCTAGCACATTGGTTTGATAGTAGCATTGTTGGGATGGACAGTAGCTAGCACATTGGTTTGATAGTAGCATAGTTGGGATGGACAGTAGCTAGCACATTGGTTTGATAGTAGCATAGTTGGGATGGACAGTAGCTAGCACATTGGTTTGATAGCATAGTTGGGATGGACAGTAGCTAGCACATTGGTTTGATAGTAGCATAGTTGGGATGGACAGTAGCTAGCACATTGGTTTGATAGTAGCATAGTTGGGATGGACAGCAGCTAGCACATTGGTTTGATAGCATAGTTGGGATGGACAGTAGCTAGCACATTGGTTTGATAGTAGCATAGTTGGGATGGACAGTAGCTAGCACATTGGTTTAATAGTAGCATAGTTGGGATGGACAGTAGCTAGCACATTGGTTTGATAGTAGCATAGTTGGGATAGACAGTAGCTAGCACATTGGTTTGATAGTAGCATAGTTGGGATGGACAGTAGCTAGCACATTGGTTTGATAGTAGCATAGTTGGGATGGACAGTAGCTAGCACATTGGTTTGATAGTAGCATAGTTGGGATGTACAGTAGCTAGCACATTGGTTTGATAGCATAGTCGGGATGGACAGTAGCTAGCACATTGGTTTGATAGTAGCATAGTTGGGATGGACAGTAGCTAGCACATTGGTTTGATAGTGGCATAGTTGGGATAGACAGTAGCTAGCACATTGGTTTGATAGCATAGTTGGGATGGACAGTAGCTAGCACATTGGTTTGATAGTAGCATGATTGGGATGGACAGTAGCTAGCACATTGGTTTGATAGTAGCATAGTTGGGATGGACAGTAGCTAGCACATTGGTTTGATAGTAGCATAGTTGGGATGGACAGTAGCTAGCACATTGGTTTGATAGTA
Organism: Borostomias antarcticus; assembly: GCF_949987555.1. Taxonomy (NCBI): domain Eukaryota; kingdom Metazoa; phylum Chordata; class Actinopteri; order Stomiiformes; family Stomiidae; genus Borostomias; species Borostomias antarcticus. The sequence goes on from NC_140253.1 coordinate 12,814,833, forward strand.
GCATAGTTGGGATTGACAGTAGCTAGCACATAGGTTTGATAGCATAGTTGGGATGGACAGTAGCTAGCACATTGGTTTGATAGTAGCATAGTTGGGATGGACAGTAGCTAGCACATTGGTTTGATAGTAGCATAGTTGGGATGGACAGTAGCTAGCACATTGGTTTGATAGTAGCATAGTTGGGATGGACAGTAGCTAGCACATTGGTTTGATAGTAGCATAGTTGGGATGTACAGTAGCTAGCACATTGGTTTGATAGCATAGTTGGGATGGACAGTAGCTAGCACATTGGTTTGATAGTAGCAAAGTTGGGATAGACAGTAGCTAGCACATAGGTTTGATAGCATAGTTGGGATGGACAGTAGCTAGCACATTGGTTTGATAGTAGCATAGTTGGGATGGACAGTAGCTAGCACATTGGTTTGATAGTAGCATAGTTGGGATGGACAGTAGCTAGCACATTGGTTTGATAGTAGCATAGTTGGGATGGACAGTAGCTAGCACATTGGTTTGATAGTAGCATAGTTGGGATGGACAGTAGCTAGCACATTGGTTTGATAGCATAGTTGGGATGGACAGTAGCTAGCACATTGGTTTGATAGTAGCATAGTTGGGATGGACAGTAGCTAGCACATTGGTTTGATAGTAGCATAGTTGGGATGGACAGCAGCTAGCACATTGGTTTGATAGCATAGTTGGGATGGACAGTAGCTAGCACATTGGTTTGATAGTAGCATAGTTGGGATGGACAGTAGCTAGCACATTGGTTTGATAGTAGCATAGTTGGGATGGACAGTAGCTAGCACATTGGTTTGATAGTAGCATTGTTGGGATGGACAGTAGCTAGCACATTGGTTTGATAGTAGCATAGTTGGGATGGACAGTAGCTAGCACATTGGTTTGATAGTAGCATAGTTGGGATGGACAGCAGCTAGCACATTGGTTTGATAGCATAGTTGGGATGGACAGTAGCTAGCACATTGGTTTGATAGTAGCATAGTTGGGATGGACAGCAGCTAGCACATTGGTTTGATAGCATAGTTGGGATGGACAGTAGCTAGCACATTGGTTTGATAGTAGCATAGTTGGGATGGACAGTAGCTAGCACATTGGTTTGATAGTAGCATAGTTGGGATGGACAGTAGCTAGCACATTGGTTTGATAGTAGCATAGTTGGGATGGACAGTAGCTAGCACATTGGTTTGATAGTAGCATTGTTGGGATGGACAGTAGCTAGCACATTGGTTTGATAGTAGCATAGTTGGGATGGACAGTAGCTAGCACATTGGTTTGATAGTAGCATAGTTGGGATGGACAGTAGCTAGCACATTGGTTTGATAGCATAGTTGGGATGGACAGTAGCTAGCACATTGGTTTGATAGTAGCATAGTTGGGATGGACAGTAGCTAGCACATTGGTTTGATAGTAGCATAGTTGGGATGGACAGCAGCTAGCACATTGGTTTGATAGCATAGTTGGGATGGACAGTAGCTAGCACATTGGTTTGATAGTAGCATAGTTGGGATGGACAGTAGCTAGCACATTGGTTTGATAGTAGCATAGTTGGGATGGACAGTAGCTAGCACATTGGTTTGATAGTAGCATTGTTGGGATGGACAGTAGCTAGCACATTGGTTTGATAGTAGCATAGTTGGGATGGACAGTAGCTAGCACATTGGTTTGATAGTAGCATAGTTGGGATGGACAGTAGCTAGCACATTGGTTTGATAGCATAGTTGGGATGGACAGTAGCTAGCACATTGGTTTGATAGTAGCATAGTTGGGATGGACAGTAGCTAGCACATTGGTTTGATAGTAGCATAGTTGGGATGGACAGCAGCTAGCACATTGGTTTGATAGCATAGTTGGGATGGACAGTAGCTAGCACATTGGTTTAATAGTAGCATAGTTGGGATGGACAGTAGCTAGCACATTGCTTTGATAGTAGCATAGTTGGGATAGACAGTAGCTAGCACATTGGTTTGATAGTAGCATAGTTGGGATGGACAGTAGCTAGCACATTGGTTTGATAGTAGCATAGTTGGGATGGACAGTAGCTAGCACATTGGTTTGATAGTAGCATAGTTGGGATGTACAGTAGCTAGCACATTGGTTTGATAGCATAGTTGGGATGGACAGTAGCTAGCACATTGGTTTGATAGTAGCAAAGTTGGGATAGACAGTAGCTAGCACATTGGTTTGATAGTAGCATAGTTGGGATGGACAGTAGCTAGCACATTGGTTTGATAGTAGCATAGTTGGGATTGACAGTAGCTAGCACATAGGTTTGATAGCATAGTTGGGATGGACAGTAGCTAGCACATTGGTTTGATAGTAGCATAGTTGGGATGGACAGTAGCTAGCACATTGGTTTGATAGTAGCATAGTTGGGATGGACAGTAGCTAGCACATTGGTTTGATAGTAGCATAGTTGGGATGGACAGTAGCTAGCACATTGGTTTGATAGTAGCATAGTTGGGATGTACAGTAGCTAGCACATTGGTTTGATAGCATAGTTGGGATGGACAGTAGCTAGCACATTGGTTTGATAGTAGCAAAGTTGGGATAGACAGTAGCTAGCACATTGGTTTGATAGTAGCATAGTTGGGATGGACAGTAGCTAGCACATTGGTTTGATAGTAGCATAGTTGGGATGGACAGTAGCTAGAACATTGGTTTGATAGTAGCATAGTTGGGATGGACAGTAGCTAGCACATTGGTTTGATAGTAGCATAGTTGGGATGGACAGTAGCTAGCACATTGGTTTGATGGTAGCATAGTTGGGATGGACAGTAGCTAGCACATAGGTTTGATAGCATAGTTGGGATGGACAGTAGCTAGCACATTGGTTTGATAGTAGCATAGTTGGGATGGACAGTAGCTAGCACATTGGTTTGATAGTAGCATAGTTGGGATGTACAGTAGCTAGCACATTGGTTTGATAGCATATTTGGGATGGACAGTAGCTAGCACATTGGTTTGATAGTAGCATAGTTGGGATGGACAGTAGCTATCACATTGGTTTGATAGTAGCATAGTTGGGATGGACAGTAGCTAGCACATAGGTTTGATAGCATAGTTGGGATGGACAGTAGCTAGCACATTGGTTTGATAGTAGCATAGTTGGGATGGACAGTAGCTAGCACATTGGTTTGATAGTAGCATAGTTGGGATGGACAGTAGCTAGCACATTGGTTTGATAGTAGCATAGTTGGGATGGACAGTAGCTAGCACATTGGTTTGATAGTTGCATAGTTGGGATGGACAGTAGCTAGCACATTGGTTTGATAGCATAGTTGGGATGGACAGTAGCTAGCACATTGGTTTGATAATAGCATAGTTGGGATGTACAGTAGCTAGCACATTGGTTTGATAGCATATTTGGGATGGACAGTAGCTAGCACATTGGTTTGATAGTAGCATAGTTGGGATGGACAGTAGCTAGCACATTGGTTTGATAGTAGCATAGTTGGGATGGACAGTAGCTAGCACATTGGTTTGATAGCATAGTTGGGATGGACAGTAGCTAGCACATTGGTTTGATAGTAGCATAGTTGGGATGGACAGTAGCTAGCACATTGGTATGATAGTAGCATAGTTGGGATGGACAGTAGCTAGCACATTGGTTTGATAGTAGCATAGTTGGGATGGACAGTAGCTAGCACATTGGTTTGATAGTAGCATAGTTGGGATGGACAGTAGCTAGCACATAGGTTTGATAGCATAGTTGGGATGGACAGTAGCTAGCACATTGGTTTGATAGTAGCATAGTTGGGATGGACAGTAGCTAGCACATTGGTTTGATAGTAGCATAGTTGGGATGGACAGTAGCTAGCACATTGGTTTGATAGTAGCATTGTTGGGATGGACAGTAGCTAGCACATTGGTTTGATAGTAGCATAGTTGGGATGGACAGTAGCTAGCACATTGGTTTGATAGTAGCATAGTTGGGATGGACAGTAGCTAGCACATTGGTTTGATAGCATAGTTGGGATGGACAGTAGCTAGCACATTGGTTTGATAGTAGCATAGTTGGGATGGACAGTAGCTAGCACATTGGTTTGATAGTAGCATAGTTGGGATGGACAGCAGCTAGCACATTGGTTTGATAGCATAGTTGGGATGGACAGTAGCTAGCACATTGGTTTGATAGTAGCATAGTTGGGATGGACAGTAGCTAGCACATTGGTTTAATAGTAGCATAGTTGGGATGGACAGTAGCTAGCACATTGGTTTGATAGTAGCATAGTTGGGATAGACAGTAGCTAGCACATTGGTTTGATAGTAGCATAGTTGGGATGGACAGTAGCTAGCACATTGGTTTGATAGTAGCATAGTTGGGATGGACAGTAGCTAGCACATTGGTTTGATAGTAGCATAGTTGGGATGTACAGTAGCTAGCACATTGGTTTGATAGCATAGTTGGGATGGACAGTAGCTAGCACATTGGTTTGATAGTAGCATAGTTGGGATGGACAGTAGCTAGCACATTGGTTTGATAGTGGCATAGTTGGGATAGACAGTAGCTAGCACATTGGTTTGATAGCATAGTTGGGATGGACAGTAGCTAGCACATTGGTTTGATAGTAGCATGATTGGGATGGACAGTAGCTAGCACATTGGTTTGATAGTAGCATAGTTGGGATGGACAGTAGCTAGCACATTGGTTTGATAGTAGCATAGTTGGGATGGACAGTAGCTAGCACATTGGTTTGATAGTAGCATAGTTGGGATTGACAGTAGCTAGCACATAGGTTTGATAGCATAGTTGGGATGGACAGTAGCTAGCACATTGGTTTGATAGTAGCATAGTTGGGATGGACAGTAGCTAGCACATTGGTTTGATAGTAGCATAGTTGGGATGGACAGTAGCTAGCACATTGGTTTGATAGTAGCATAGTTGGGATGGACAGTAGCTAGCACATTGGTTTGATAGTAGCATAGTTGGGATGTACAGTAGCTAGCACATTGGTTTGATAGCATAGTTGGGATGGACAGTAGCTAGCACATTGGTTTGATAGTAGCAAAGTTGGGATAGACAGTAGCTAGCACATTGGTTTGATAGTAGCATAGTTGGGATGGACAGTAGCTAGCACATTGGTTTGATAGTAGCATAGTTGGGATGGACAGTAGCTAGAACATTGGTTTGATAGTAGCATAGTTGGGATGGACAGTAGCTAGCACATTGGTTTGATAGTAGCATAGTTGGGATGGACAGTAGCTAGCACATTGGTTTGATGGTAGCATAGTTGGGATGGACAGTAGCTAGCACATAGGTTTGATAGCATAGTTGGGATGGACAGTAGCTAGCACATTGGTTTGATAGTAGCATAGTTGGGATGGACAGTAGCTAGCACATTGGTTTGATAGTAGCATAGTTGGGATGTACAGTAGCTAGCACATTGGTTTGATAGCATATTTGGGATGGACAGTAGCTAGCACATTGGTTTGATAGTAGCATAGTTGGGATGGACAGTAGCTATCACATTGGTTTGATAGTAGCATAGTTGGGATGGACAGTAGCTAGCACATAGGTTTGATAGCATAGTTGGGATGGACAGTAGCTAGCACATTGGTTTGATAGTAGCATAGTTGGGATGGACAGTAGCTAGCACATTGGTTTGATAGTAGCATAGTTGGGATGGACAGTAGCTAGCACATTGGTTTGATAGTAGCATAGTTGGGATGGACAGTAGCTAGCACATTGGTTTGATAGTTGCATAGTTGGGATGGACAGTAGCTAGCACATTGGTTTGATAGCATAGTTGGGATGGACAGTAGCTAGCACATTGGTTTGATAATAGCATAGTTGGGATGTACAGTAGCTAGCACATTGGTTTGATAGCATATTTGGGATGGACAGTAGCTAGCACATTGGTTTGATAGTAGCATAGTTGGGATGGACAGTAGCTAGCACATTGGTTTTATAGTAGCATAGTTGGGATGGACAGTAGCTAGCACATTGGTTTGATAGCATAGTTGGGATGGACAGTAGCTAGCACATTGGTTTGATAGTAGCATAGTTGGGATGGACAGTAGCTAGCACATTGGTATGATAGTAGCATAGTTGGGATGGACAGTAGCTAGCACATTGGTTTGATAGTAGCATAGTTGGGATGGACAGTAGCTAGCACATTGGTTTGATAGTAGCATAGTTGGGATGGACAGTAGCTAGCACATAGGTTTGATAGCATAGTTGGGATGGACAGTAGCTAGCACATTGGTTTGATAGTAGCATAGTTGGGATGGACAGTAGCTAGCACATTGGTTTGATAGTAGCATAGTTGGGATGGACAGTAGCTAGCACATTGGTTTGATAGTAGCATTGTTGGGATGGACAGTAGCTAGCACATTGGTTTGATAGTAGCATAGTTGGGATGGACAGTAGCTAGCACATTGGTTTGATAGTAGCATAGTTGGGATGGACAGTAGCTAGCACATTGGTTTGATAGCATAGTTGGGATGGACAGTAGCTAGCACATTGGTTTGATAGTAGCATAGTTGGGATGGACAGTAGCTAGCACATTGGTTTGATAGTAGCATAGTTGGGATGGACAGCAGCTAGCACATTGGTTTGATAGCATAGTTGGGATGGACAGTAGCTAGCACATTGGTTTGATAGTAGCATAGTTGGGATGGACAGTAGCTAGCACATTGGTTTAATAGTAGCATAGTTGGGATGGACAGTAGCTAGCACATTGGTTTGATAGTAGCATAGTTGGGATAGACAGTAGCTAGCACATTGGTTTGATAGTAGCATAGTTGGGATGGACAGTAGCTAGCACATTGGTTTGATAGTAGCATAGTTGGGATGGACAGTAGCTAGCACATTGGTTTGATAGTAGCATAGTTGGGATGGACAGTAGCTAGCACATTGGTTTGATAGTAGCATAGTTGGGATGTACAGTAGCTAGCACATTGGTTTGATAGCATAGTTGGGATGGACAGTAGCTAGCACATTGGTTTGATAGTAGCATAGTTGGGATGGACAGTAGCTAGCACATTGGTTTGATAGCATAGTTGGGATGGACAGTAGCTAGCACATTGGTTTGATAATAGCATAGTTGGGATGTACAGTAGCTAGCACATTGGTTTGATAGCATATTTGGGATGGACAGTAGCTAGCACATTGGTTTGATAGTAGCATAGTTGGGATGGACAGTAGCTAGCACATAGGTTTGATAGTAGCATAGTTGGGATGGACAGTAGCTAGCACATTGGTTTGATAATAGCATAGTTGGGATGGACAGTAGCTAGCACATATGTTTGAAAGCATAGTTGGGATGGACAGTAGCTAGCACATTGGTTTGATAGTAGCATAGTTGGGATGGACAGTAGCTAGCACATTGGTTTGATAGTAGCATAGTTGGGATGGACAGTAGCTAGCACATTGGTTTGATAGTAGCATAGTTGGGATGGACAGTAGCTAGCACATAGGTTTGATAGCATAGTTGGGATGGACAGTAGCTAGCACATTGGTTTGATAGTAGCATAGTTGGGATGGACAGTAGCTAGCACATTGGTTTGATAGTAGCATAGTTGGGATGGACAGTAGTTAGCACATTGGTTTGATAGTAGCATTGTTGGGATGGACAGTAGCTAGCACATAGGTTTGATAGCATAGTTGGGATGGACAGTAGCTAGCACATTGGTTTGATAGTAACATAGTTGGGATGGACAGTAGCTAGCACATTGGTTTGATAGTAGCATAGTTGGGATGGACAGTAGCTAGCACATTGGTTTGATAGTAGGATAGTTGGGATGGACAGTAGCTAGCACATAGGTTTGATAGCATAGTTGGGATGGACAGTAGCTAGCACATTGGTTTGATAGTAGTATAGTTGGGATGGACAGTAGCTAGCACATTGGTTTGATATTAGCATAGTTGGGATGTACAGTAGCTAGCACATTGGTTTGATAGCATAGTTGGGATGGACAGTAGCTAGCATATTGGTTTAATAGTAGCATAGTTGGGATGGACAGTAGCTAGCACATTGGTTTGATAGTAGCATAGTTGGGATAGACAGTAGCTAGCACATTGGTTTGATAGTAGCATAGTTGGGATGGACAGTAGCTAGCACATTGGTTTGATAGTAGCATAGTTGGGATGGACAGTAGCTAGCACATTGGTTTGATAGTAGCATAGTTGGGATGGACAGTAGCTAGCACATTGGTTTGATAGTAGCATAGTTGGGATGGACAGTAGCTAGCACATTGGTTTGATAGTGGCATAGTTGGGATAGACAGTAGCTAGCACATTGGTTTGATAGCATAGTTGGGATGGACAGTAGCTAGCACATTGGTTTGATAGTAGCATGATTGGGATGGACAGTAGCTAGCACATTGGTTTGATAGTAGCATAGTTGGGATGGACAGTAGCTAGCACATTGGTTTGATAGTAGCATAGTTGGGATGGACAGTAGCTAGCACATTGGTTTGATAGTAGCATAGTTGGGATTGACAGTAGCTAGCACATAGGTTTGATAGCATAGTTGGGATGGACAGTAGCTAGCACATTGGTTTGATAGTAGCATAGTTGGGATGGACAGTAGCTAGCACATTGGTTTGATAGTAGCATAGTTGGGATGGACAGTAGCTAGCACATTGGTTTGATAGTAGCATAGTTGGGATGGACAGTAGCTAGCACATTGGTTTGATAGTAGCATAGTTGGGATGTACAGTAGCTAGCACATTGGTTTGATAGCATAGTTGGGATGGACAGTAGCTAGCACATTGGTTTGATAGTAGCAAAGTTGGGATAGACAGTAGCTAGCACATTGGTTTGATAGTAGCATAGTTGGGATGGACAGTAGCTAGCACATTGGTTTGATAGTAGCATAGTTGGGATGGACAGTAGCTAGAACATTGGTTTGATAGTAGCATAGTTGGGATGGACAGTAGCTAGCACATTGGTTTGATAGTAGCATAGTTGGGATGGACAGTAGCTAGCACATTGGTTTGATAGTAGCAGAGTTGGGATGGACAGTAGTTAGCACATTGGTTTGATAGTAGCATAGTTGGGATGGACAGTAGCTAGCACATTGGTTTGATAGTAGCATAGTTGGGATGGACAGTAGCTAGCACATTGGTTTGATAGTAGCATAGTTGGGATGGACAGTAGCTAGCACATTGGTTTGATAGTAGCATAGTTGGGATGGACAGTAGCTAGCACATTGGTTTGATAGTAGCATAGTTGGGATGTACAGTAGCTAGCACATAGGTTTGATAGCATAGTTGGGATGGACAGTAGCTAGCACATTGGTTTGATAGTAGCATAGTTGGGATGGACAGTAGCTAGCACATTGGTTTGATGGTAGCATAGTTGGGATGGACAGTAGCTAGCACATAGGTTTGATAGCATAGTTGGGATGGACAGTAGCTAGCACATTGGTTTGATAGTAGCATAGTTGGGATGGACAGTAGCTAGCACATTGGTTTGATAGTAGCATAGTTGGGATGTACAGTAGCTAGCACATTGGTTTGATAGCATATTTGGGATGGACAGTAGCTAGCACATTGGTTTGATAGTAGCATAGTTGGGATGGACAGTAGCTATCACATTGGTTTGATAGTAGCATAGTTGGGATGGACAGTAGCTAGCACATAGGTTTGATAGCATAGTTGGGATGGACAGTAGCTAGCACATTGGTTTGATAGTAGCATAGTTGGGATGGACAGTAGCTAGCACATTGGTTTGATAGTAGCATAGTTGGGATGGACAGTAGCTAGCACATTGGTTTGATAGTAGCATAGTTGGGATGGACAGTAGCTAGCACATTGGTTTGATAGTTGCATAGTTGGGATGGACAGTAGCTAGCACATTGGTTTGATAGCATAGTTGGGATGGACAGTAGCTAGCACATTGGTTTGATAATAGCATAGTTGGGATGTACAGTAGCTAGCACATTGGTTTGATAGCATATTTGGGATGGACAGTAGCTAGCACATTGGTTTGATAGTAGCATAGTTGGGATGGACAGTAGCTAGCACATTGGTTTGATAGTAGCATAGTTGGGATGGACAGTAGCTAGCACATTGGTTTGATAGCATAGTTGGGATGGACAGTAGCTAGCACATTGGTTTGATAGTAGCATAGTTGGGATGGACAGTAGCTAGCACATTGGTATGATAGTAGCATAGTTGGGATGGACAGTAGCTAGCACATTGGTTTGATAGTAGCATAGTTGGGATGGACAGTAGCTAGCACATTGGTTTGATAGTAGCATAGTTGGGATGGACAGTAGCTAGCACATAGGTTTGATAGCATAGTTGGGATGGACAGTAGCTAGCACATTGGTTTGATAGTAGCATAGTTGGGATGGACAGTAGCTAGCACATTGGTTTGATAGTAGCATAGTTGGGATGGACAGTAGCTAGCACATTGATTTGATAGTAGCATTGTTGGGATGGACAGTAGCTAGCACATTGGTTTGATAGTAGCATAGTTGGGATGGACAGTAGCTAGCACATTGGTTTGATAGTAGCATAGTTGGGATGGACAGTAGCTAGCACATTGGTTTGATAGCATAGTTGGGATGGACAGTAGCTAGCACATTGGTTTGATAGTAGCATAGTTGGGATGGACAGTAGCTAGCACATTGGTTTGATAGTAGCATAGTTGGGATGGACAGCAGCTAGCACATTGGTTTGATAGCATAGTTGGGATGGACAGTAGCTAGCACATTGGTTTGATAGTAGCATAGTTGGGATGGACAGTAGCTAGCACATTGGTTTAATAGTAGCATAGTTGGGATGGACAGTAGCTAGCACATTGGTTTGATAGTAGCATAGTTGGGATAGACAGTAGCTAGCACATTGGTTTGATAGTAGCATAGTTGGGATGGACAGTAGCTAGCACATTGGTTTGATAGTAGCATAGTTGGGATGGACAGTAGCTAGCACATTGGTTTGATAGTAGCATAGTTGGGATGGACAGTAGCTAGCACATTGGTTTGATAGTAGCATAGTTGGGATGTACAGTAGCTAGCACATTGGTTTGATAGCATAGTTGGGATGGACAGTAGCTAGCACATTGGTTTGATAGTAGCATAGTTGGGATGGACAGTAGCTAGCACATTGGTTTGATAGTAGCATAGTTGGGATGTACAGTAGCTAGCACATTGGTTTGATAGTAGCATAGTTGGGATGGACAGTAGTTAGCACATTGGTTTGATAGTGGCATAGTTGGGATAGACAGTAGCTAGCACATTGGTTTGATAGTAGCATAGTTGGGATGGACAGTAGCTAGCACATTGGTTTGATAGTAGCATAGTTGGGATGGACAGTAGCTAGCACATTGGTTTGATAGTAGCATAGTTGGGATGGAAAGTAGCTAGTACATTGGTTTGATAGTAGCATAGTTGGGATGGACAGTAGCTAGCACATTGGTTTGATAGTAGCATAGTTGGGATGGACAGTAGCTAGCACATAGGTTTGATAGCATAGTTGGGATGGACAGTAGCTAGCACATTGGTTTGATAGTAGCATAGTTGGGATGGACAGTAGCTAGCACATAGGTTTGATAGCATAGTTAGGATGGACAGTAGCTAGCACATTGGTTTGATAGTAGCATAGTTGGGATGGACAGTTGCTAGCACATTGGTTTGATAGTAGCATAGTTGGGATGGACAGTAGCTAGCACATTGGTTTGATAGTAGCATAGTTGGGATAGACAGTAGCTAGCACATTGGTTTGATAGTAGCATAGTTGGGATGGACAGTAGCTAGCACATAGGTTTGATAGCATAGTTGGGATGGACAGTAGCTAGCACATTGGTTTGATAGTAGCATAGTTGGGATGGACAGTAGCTAGCACATTGGTTTAATAGTAGCATAGTTGGGATGGACAGTAGCTAGCACATTGGTTTGATAGTAGCATAGTTGGGATGGACAGTAGCTAGCACATTGGTTTGATAGTAGCATAGTTGGGATGGACAGTAGCTAGCACATTGGTTTGATAGTAGGATAGTTGGGATGGACAGTAGCTAGCACATAGGTTTGATAGCATAGTTGGGATGGACAGTAGCTAGCACATTGGTTTGATAGTAGCATAGTTGGGATGGACAGTAGCTAGCACATTGGTTTGATAGTAGCATAGTTGGGATGTACAGTAGCTAGCACATTGGTTTGATAGCATAGTTGGGATGGACAGTAGCTAGCATATTGGTTTAATAGTAGCATAGTTGGGATAGACAGTAGCTAGCACATTGGTTTGATAGTAGCATAGTTGGGATGGACAGTAGCTAGCACATTGGTTTGATAGTAGCATAGTTGGGATGGACAGTAGCTAGCACATTGGTTTGATAGTAGAATAGTTGGGATGGACAGTAGCTAGCACATTGGTTTGATAGTAGCATAGTTGGGATGGACAGTAGCTAGCACATTGGTTTGATAGTGGCATAGTTGGGATAGACAGTAGCTAGCACATTGGTTTGATAGCATAGTTGGGATGGACAGTAGCTAGCACATTGGTTTGATAGTAGCATAGTTGGGATGGACAGTAGCTAGCACATTGGTTTGATAGTAGAATAGTTGGGATGGACAGTAGCTAGCACATTGGTTTGATAGTAGCATAGTTGGGATGGACAGTAGCTAGCACATTGGTTTGATAGTGGCATAGTTGGGATAGACAGTAGCTAGCACATTGGTTTGATAGCATAGTTGGGATGGACAGTAGCTAGCACATTGGTTTGATAGTAGCATAGTTGGGATGGACAGTAGCTAGCACATTGGTTTGATAGTAGCATAGTTGGGATGGACAGTAGCTAGCACATTGGTTTGATAGTAGCATAGTTGGGATGGACAGTAGCTAGCACATTGGTTTGATAGCATATTTGGGATGGACAGTAGCTAGCACATTGGTTTGATAGTAGCATAGTTGGGATGGACAGTAGCTATCACATTGGTTTGATAGTAGCATAGTTGGGATGGACAGTAGCTAGCACATAGGTTTGATAGCATAGTTGGGATGGACAGTAGCTAGCACATTGGTTTGATAGTAGCATAGTTGGGATGGACAGTAGCTAGCACATTGGTTTGATAGTAGCATAGTTGGGATGGACAGTAGCTAGCACATTGGTTTGATAGTAGCATAGTTGGGATGGACAGTAGCTAGCACATTGGTTTGATAGTTGCATAGTTGGGATGGACAGTAGCTAGCACATTGGTTTGATAGCATAGTTGGGATGGACAGTAGCTAGCACATTGGTTTGATAATAGCATAGTTGGGATGTACAGTAGCTAGCACATTGGTTTGATAGCATATTTGGGATGGACAGTAGCTAGCACATTGGTTTGATAGTAGCATAGTTGGGATGGACAGTAGCTAGCACATAGGTTTGATAGTAGCATAGTTGGGATGGACAGTAGCTAGCACATTGGTTTGATAGTAGCATAGTTGGGATGGACAGTAGCTCGCACATATGTTTGATAGCATAGTTGGGATGGACAGTAGCTAGCACATTGGTTTGATAGTAGCATAGTTGGGATGGACAGTAGCTAGCACATTGGTTTGATAGTAGCATAGTTGGGATGGACAGTAGCTAGCACATTGGTTTGATAGTAGCATAGTTGGGATGGACAGTAGCTAGCACATAGGTTTGATAGCATAGTTGGGATGGACAGTAGCTAGCACATTGGTTTGATAGTAGCATAGTTGGGATGGACAGTAGCTAGCACATTGGTTTGATAGTAGCATAGTTGGGATGGACAGTAGCTAGCACATTGGTTTGATAGTAGCATTGTTGGGATGGACAGTAGCTAGCACATTGGTTTGATAGTAGCATAGTTGGGATGGACAGTAGCTAGCACATTGGTTTGATAGTAGCATAGTTGGGATGGACAGTAGCTAGCACATTGGTTTGATAGCATAGTTGGGATGGACAGTAGCTAGCACATTGGTTTGATAGTAGCATAGTTGGGATGGACAGTAGCTAGCACATTGGTTTGATAGTAGCATAGTTGGGATGGACAGCAGCTAGCACATTGGTTTGATAGCATAGTTGGGATGGACAGTAGCTAGCACATTGGTTTTATAGTAGCATAGTTGGGATGGACAGTAGCTAGCACATTGGTTTAATACTAGCATAGTTGGGATGGACAGTAGCTAGCACATTGGTTTGATAGTAGCATAGTTGGGATAGACAGTAGCTAGCACATTGGTTTGATAGTAGCATAGTTGGGATGGACAGTAGCTAGCACATTGGTTTGATAGTAGCATAGTTGGGATGGACAGTAGCTAGCACATTGGTTTGATAGTAGCATAGTTGGGATGGACAGTAGCTAGCACATTGGTTTGATAGTAGCATAGTTGGGATGTACAGTAGCTAGCACATTGGTTTGATAGCATAGTTGGGATGGACAGTAGCTAGCACATTGGTTTGATAGTAGCATAGTTGGGATGTACAGTAGCTAGCACATTGGTTTGATAGTAGCATAGTTGGGATGGACAGTAGTTAGCACATTGGTTTGATAGTGGCATAGTTGGGATAGACAGTAGCTAGCACATTGGTTTGATAGTAGCATAGTTGGGATGGACAGTAGCTAGCACATTGGTTTGATAGTAGCATAGTTGGGATGGACAGTAGCTAGCACATTGGTTTGATAGTAGCATAGTTGGGATGGACAGTAGCTAGTACATTGGTTTGATAGTAGCATAGTTGGGATGGACAGTAGCTAGCACATTGGTTTGATAGTAGCATAGTTGGGATGGACAGTAGCTAGCACATAGGTTTGATAGCATAGTTGGGATGGACAGTAGCTAGCACATTGGTTTGATAGTAGCATAGTTGGGATGGACAGTAGCTAGCACATAGGTTTGATAGCATAGTTAGGATGGACAGTAGCTAGCACATTGGTTTGATAGTAGCATAGTTGGGATGGACAGTTGCTAGCACATTGGTTTGATAGTAGCATAGTTGGGATGGACAGTAGCTAGCACATTGGTTTGATAGTAGCATAGTTGGGATAGACAGTAGCTAGCACATTGGTTTGATAGTAGCATAGTTGGGATGGACAGTAGCTAGCACATAGGTTTGATAGCATAGTTGGGATGGACAGTAGCTAGCACATTGGTTTGATAGTAGCATAGTTGGGATGGACAGTAGCTAGCACATTGGTTTAATAGTAGCATAGTTGGGATGGACAGTAGCTAGCACATTGGTTTGATAGTAGCATAGTTGGGATGGACAGTAGCTAGCACATTGGTTTGATAGTAGCATAGTTGGGATGGACAGTAGCTAGCACATTGGTTTGATAGTAGGATAGTTGGGATGGACAGTAGCTAGCACATAGGTTTGATAGCATAGTTGGGATGGACAGTAGCTAGCACATTGGTTTGATAGTAGCATAGTTGGGATGGACAGTAGCTAGCACATTGGTTTGATAGTAGCATAGTTGGGATGTACAGTAGCTAGCACATTGGTTTGATAGCATAGTTGGGATGGACAGTAGCTAGCATATTGGTTTAATAGTAGCATAGTTGGGATGGACAGTAGCTAGCACATTGGTTTGATAGTAGCATAGTTGGGATAGACAGTAGCTAGCACATTGGTTTGATAGTAGCATAGTTGGGATGGACAGTAGCTAGCACATTGGTTTGATAGTAGCATAGTTGGGATGGACAGTAGCTAGCACATTGGTTTGATAGTAGAATAGTTGGGATGGACAGTAGCTAGCACAATGGTTTGATAGTAGCATAGTTGGGATGGACAGTAGCTAGCACATTGGTTTGATAGTGGCATAGTTGGGATAGACAGTAGCTAGCACATTGGTTTGATAGCATAGTTGGGATGGACAGTAGCTAGCACATTGGTTTGATAGTAGCATAGTTGGGATGGACAGTAGCTAGCACATTGGTTTGATAGTAGCATAGTTGGGATGGACAGTAGCTAGCACATTGGTTTGATAGTAGCATAGTTGGGATGGACAGTAGCTAGCACATTGGTTTGATAGTAGCATAGTTGGGATTGACAGTAGCTAGCACATAGGTTTGATAGCATAGTTGGGATGGACAGTAGCTAGCACATTGGTTTGATAGTAGCATAGTTGGGATGGACAGTAGCTAGCACATTGGTTTGATAGTAGCATAGTTGGGATGGACAGTAGCTAGCACATTGGTTTGATAGTAGCATAGTTGGGATGGACAGTAGCTAGCACATTGGTTTGATAGTAGCATAGTTGGGATGTACAGTAGCTAGCACATTGGTTTGATAGCATAGTTGGGATGGACAGTAGCTAGCACATTGGTTTGATAGTAGCATAGTTGGGATAGACAGTAGCTAGCACATTGGTTTGATAGTAGCATAGTTGGGATGGACAGTAGCTAGCACATTGGTTTGATAGTAGCATAGTTGGGATGGACAGTAGCTAGCACATTGGTTTGATAGTAGCATAGTTGGGATGGACAGTAGCTAGTACATTGGTTTGATAGTAGCATAGTTGGGATGGACAGTAGCTAGCACATTGGTTTGATAGTAGCAGAGTTGGGATGGACAGTAGCTAGCACATTGGTTTGATAGTAGCAGAGTTGGGATGGACAGTAGCTAGCACATTGGTTTGATAGTAGCATAGTTGGGATGGACAGTAGCTAGCACATTGGTTTGATAGTAGCATAGTTGGGATGGACAGTAGCTAGCACATTGGTTTGATAGTAGCATAGTTGGGATGGACAGTAGCTAGCACATTGGTTTGATAGTAGCATAGTTGGGATGGACAGTAGCTAGCACATAGGTTTGATAGCATAGTTGGGATGGACAGTAGCTAGCACATTGGTTTGATAGTAGCATAGTTGGGATGGACAGTAGCTAGCACATTGGTTTGATGGTAGCATAGTTGGGATGGACAGTAGCTAGCACATAGGTTTGATAGCATAGTTGGGATGGACAGTAGCTAGCACATTGGTTTGATAGTAGCATAGTTGGGATGGACAGTAGCTAGCACATTGGTTTGATAGTAGCATAGTTGGGATGTACAGTAGCTAGCACATTGGTTTGATAGCATATTTGGGATGTACAGTAGCTAGCGCATTGGTTTGATAGCATATTTGGGATGGACAGTAGCTAGCACATTGGTTTGATAGTAGCATAGTTGGGATGGACAGTAGCTATCACATTGGTTTGATAGTAGCATAGTTGGGATGGACAGTAGCTAGCACATAGGTTTGATAGCATAGTTGGGATGGACAGTAGCTAGCACATTGGTTTGATAGTAGCATAGTTGGGATGGACAGTAGCTAGCACATTGGTTTGATAGTAGCATAGTTGGGATGGACAGTAGCTAGCACATTGGTTTGATAGTAGCATAGTTGGGATGGACAGTAGCTAGCACATTGGTTTGATAGTTGCATAGTTGGGATGGACAGTAGCTAGCACATTGGTTTGATAGCATAGTTGGGATGGACAGTAGCTAGCACATTGGTTTGATAATAGCATAGTTGGGATGTACAGTAGCTAGCACATTGGTTTGATAGCATATTTGGGATGGACAGTAGCTAGCACATTGGTTTGATAGTAGCATAGTTGGGATGGACAGTAGCTAGCACATAGGTTTGATAGTAGCATAGTTGGGATGGACAGTAGCTAGCACATTGGTTTGATAGTAGCATAGTTGGGATGGACAGTAGCTAGCACATATGTTTGATAGCATAGTTGGGATGGACAGTAGCTAGCACATTGGTTTGATAGTAGCATAGTTGGGATGGACAGTAGCTAGCACATTGGTTTGATAGTAGCATAGTTGGGATGGACAGTAGCTAGCACATAGGTTTGATAGCATAGTTGGGATGGACAGTAGCTAGCACATTGGTTTGATAGTAGCATAGTTGGGATGGACAGTAGCTAGCACATTGGTTTGATAGTAGCATAGTTGGGATGGACAGTAGCTAGCACATTGGTTTGATAGTAGCATTGTTGGGATGGACAGTAGCTAGCACATTGGTTTGATAGTAGCATAGTTGGGATGGACAGTAGCTAGCACATTGGTTTGATAGTAGCATAGTTGGGATGGACAGTAGCTAGCACATTGGTTTGATAGCATAGTTGGGATGGACAGTAGCTAGCACATTGGTTTGATAGTAGCATAGTTGGGATGGACAGTAGCTAGCACATTGTTAAGATAGTAGCATAGTTGGGATGGACAGCAGCTAGCACATTGGTTTGATAGCATAGTTGGGATGGACAGTAGCTAGCACATTGGTTTGATAGTAGCATAGTTGGGATGGACAGTAGCTAGCACATTGGTTTGATAGTAGCATAGTTGGGATGGACAGTAGCTAGCACATTGGTTTGATAGCATATTTGGGATGGACAGTAGCTAGCACATTGGTTTGATAGTAGCATAGTTGGGATGGACAGTAGCTATCACATTGGTTTGATAGTAGCATAGTTGGGATGGACAGTAGCTAGCACATAGGTTTGATAGCATAGTTGGGATGGACAGTAGCTAGCACATTGGTTTGATAGTAGCATAGTTGGGATGGACAGTAGCTAGCACATTGGTTTGATAGTAGCATAGTTGGGATGGACAGTAGCTAGCACATTGGTTTGATAGTAGCATAGTTGGGATGGACAGTAGCTAGCACATTGGTTTGATAGTTGCATAGTTGGGATGGACAGTAGCTAGCACATTGGTTTGATAGCATAGTTGGGATGGACAGTAGCTAGCACATTGGTTTGATAATAGCATAGTTGGGATGTACAGTAGCTAGCACATTGGTTTGATAGCATATTTGGGATGGACAGTAGCTAGCACATTGGTTTGATAGTAGCATAGTTGGGATGGACAGTAGCTAGCACATAGGTTTGATAGTAGCATAGTTGGGATGGACAGTAGCTAGCACATTGGTTTGATAGTAGCATAGTTGGGATGGACAGTAGCTCGCACATATGTTTGATAGCATAGTTGGGATGGACAGTAGCTAGCACATTGGTTTGATAGTAGCATAGTTGGGATGGACAGTAGCTAGCACATTGGTTTGATAGTAGCATAGTTGGGATGGACAGTAGCTAGCACATTGGTTTGATAGTAGCATAGTTGGGATGGACAGTAGCTAGCACATAGGTTTGATAGCATAGTTGGGATGGACAGTAGCTAGCACATTGGTTTGATAGTAGCATAGTTGGGATGGACAGTAGCTAGCACATTGGTTTGATAGTAGCATAGTTGGGATGGACAGTAGCTAGCACATTGGTTTGATAGTAGCATTGTTGGGATGGACAGTAGCTAGCACATTGGTTTGATAGTAGCATAGTTGGGATGGACAGTAGCTAGCACATTGGTTTGATAGTAGCATAGTTGGGATGGACAGTAGCTAGCACATTGGTTTGATAGCATAGTTGGGATGGACAGTAGCTAGCACATTGGTTTGATAGTAGCATAGTTGGGATGGACAGTAGCTAGCACATTGGTTTGATAGTAGCATAGTTGGGATGGACAGCAGCTAGCACATTGGTTTGATAGCATAGTTGGGATGGACAGTAGCTAGCACATTGCTTTTATAGTAGCATAGTTGGGATGGACAGTAGCTAGCACATTGGTTTAATACTAGCATAGTTGGGATGGACAGTAGCTAGCACATTGGTTTGATAGTAGCATAGTTGGGATGGACAGTAGCTAGCACATTGGTTTGATAGTAGCATAGTTGGGATGGACAGTAGCTAGCACATTGGTTTGATAGTAGCATAGTTGGGATGGACAGTAGCTAGTACATTGGTTTGATAGTAGCATAGTTGGGATGGACAGTAGCTAGCACATTGGTTTGATAGTAGCATAGTTGGGATGGACAGTAGCTAGCACATAGGTTTGATAGCATAGTTGGGATGGACAGTAGCTAGCACATTGGTTTGATAGTAGCATAGTTGGGATGGACAGTAGCTAGCACATTGGTTTGATAGTAGCATAGTTGGGATGGACAGTAGCTAGCACATTGGTTTGATAGTAGCATTGTTGGGATGGACAGTAGCTAGCACATTGGTTTGATAGTAGCATAGTTGGGATGGACAGTAGCTAGCACATTGGTTTGATAGTAGCATAGTTGGGATGGACAGTAGCTAGCACATTGGTTTGATAGCATAGTTGGGATGGACAGTAGCTAGCACATTGGTTTGATAGTAGCATAGTTGGGATGGACAGTAGCTAGCACATTGTTAAGATAGTAGCATAGTTGGGATGGACAGCAGCTAGCACATTGGTTTGATAGCATAGTTGGGATGGACAGTAGCTAGCACATTGGTTTGATAGTAGCATAGTTGGGATGGACAGTAGCTAGCACATTGGTTTGATAGTAGCATAGTTGGGATGGACAGTAGCTAGCACATTGGTTTGATAGCATATTTGGGATGGACAGTAGCTAGCACATTGGTTTGATAGTAGCATAGTTGGGATGGACAGTAGCTATCACATTGGTTTGATAGTAGCATAGTTGGGATGGACAGTAGCTAGCACATAGGTTTGATAGCATAGTTGGGATGGACAGTAGCTAGCACATTGGTTTGATAGTAGCATAGTTGGGATGGACAGTAGCTAGCACATTGGTTTGATAGTAGCATAGTTGGGATGGACAGTAGCTAGCACATTGGTTTGATAGTAGCATAGTTGGGATGGACAGTAGCTAGCACATTGGTTTGATAGTTGCATAGTTGGGATGGACAGTAGCTAGCACATTGGTTTGATAGCATAGTTGGGATGGACAGTAGCTAGCACATTGGTTTGATAATAGCATAGTTGGGATGTACAGTAGCTAGCACATTGGTTTGATAGCATATTTGGGATGGACAGTAGCTAGCACATTGGTTTGATAGTAGCATAGTTGGGATGGACAGTAGCTAGCACATAGGTTTGATAGTAGCATAGTTGGGATGGACAGTAGCTAGCACATTGGTTTGATAGTAGCATAGTTGGGATGGACAGTAGCTCGCACATATGTTTGATAGCATAGTTGGGATGGACAGTAGCTAGCACATTGGTTTGATAGTAGCATAGTTGGGATGGACAGTAGCTAGCACATTGGTTTGATAGTAGCATAGTTGGGATGGACAGTAGCTAGCACATTGGTTTGATAGTAGCATAGTTGGGATGGACAGTAGCTAGCACATAGGTTTGATAGCATAGTTGGGATGGACAGTAGCTAGCACATTGGTTTGATAGTAGCATAGTTGGGATGGACAGTAGCTAGCACATTGGTTTGATAGTAGCATAGTTGGGATGGACAGTAGCTAGCACATTGGTTTGATAGTAGCATTGTTGGGATGGACAGTAGCTAGCACATTGGTTTGATAGTAGCATAGTTGGGATGGACAGTAGCTAGCACATTGGTTTGATAGTAGCATAGTTGGGATGGACAGTAGCTAGCACATTGGTTTGATAGCATAGTTGGGATGGACAGTAGCTAGCACATTGGTTTGATAGTAGCATAGTTGGGATGGACAGTAGCTAGCACATTGGTTTGATAGTAGCATAGTTGGGATGGACAGCAGCTAGCACATTGGTTTGATAGCATAGTTGGGATGGACAGTAGCTAGCACATTGGTTTTATAGTAGCATAGTTGGGATGGACAGTAGCTAGCACATTGGTTTAATACTAGCATAGTTGGGATGGACAGTAGCTAGCACATTGGTTTGATAGTAGCATAGTTGGGATGGACAGTAGCTAGCACATTGGTTTGATAGTAGCATAGTTGGGATGGACAGTAGCTAGCACATTGGTTTGATAGTAGCATAGTTGGGATGGACAGTAGCTAGTACATTGGTTTGATAGTAGCATAGTTGGGATGGACAGTAGCTAGCACATTGGTTTGATAGTAGCATAGTTGGGATGGACAGTAGCTAGCACATAGGTTTGATAGCATAGTTGGGATGGACAGTAGCTAGCACATTGGTTTGATAGTAGCATAGTTGGGATGGACAGTAGCTAGCACATAGGTTTGATAGCATAGTTAGGATGGACAGTAGCTAGCACATTGGTTTGATAGTAGCATAGTTGGGATGGACAGTTGCTAGCACATTGGTTTGATAGTAGCATAGTTGGGATGGACAGTAGCTAGCACATTGGTTTGATAGTAGCATAGTTGGGATAGACAGTAGCTAGCACATTGGTTTGATAGTAGCATAGTTGGGATGGACAGTAGCTAGCACATAGGTTTGATAGCATAGTTGGGATGGACAGTAGCTAGCACATTGGTTTGATAGTAGCATAGTTGGGATGGACAGTAGCTAGCACATTGGTTTAATAGTAGCATAGTTGGGATGGACAGTAGCTAGCACATTGGTTTGATAGTAGCATAGTTGGGATGGACAGTAGCTAGCACATTGGTTTGATAGTAGCATAGTTGGGATGGACAGTAGCTAGCACATTGGTTTGATAGTAGGATAGTTGGGATGGACAGTAGCTAGCACATAGGTTTGATAGCATAGTTGGGATGGACAGTAGCTAGCACATTGGTTTGATAGTAGCATAGTTGGGATGGACAGTAGCTAGCACATTGGTTTGATAGTAGCATAGTTGGGATGTACAGTAGCTAGCACATTGGTTTGATAGCATAGTTGGGATGGACAGTAGCTAGCATATTGGTTTAATAGTAGCATAGTTGGGATGGACAGTAGCTAGCACATTGGTTTGATAGTAGCATAGTTGGGATAGACAGTAGCTAGCACATTGGTTTGATAGTAGCATAGTTGGGATGGACAGTAGCTAGCACATTGGTTTGATAGTAGCATAGTTGGGATGGACAGTAGCTAGCACATTGGTTTGATAGTAGAATAGTTGGGATGGACAGTAGCTAGCACAATGGTTTGATAGTAGCATAGTTGGGATGGACAGTAGCTAGCACATTGGTTTGATAGTGGCATAGTTGGGATAGACAGTAGCTAGCACATTGGTTTGATAGCATAGTTGGGATGGACAGTAGCTAGCACATTGGTTTGATAGTAGCATAGTTGGGATGGACAGTAGCTAGCACATTGGTTTGATAGTAGCATAGTTGGGATGGACAGTAGCTAGCACATTGGTTTGATAGTAGCATAGTTGGGATGGACAGTAGCTAGCACATTGGTTTGATAGTAGCATAGTTGGGATTGACAGTAGCTAGCACATAGGTTTGATAGCATAGTTGGGATGGACAGTAGCTAGCACATTGGTTTGATAGTAGCATAGTTGGGATGGACAGTAGCTAGCACATTGGTTTGATAGTAGCATAGTTGGGATGGACAGTAGCTAGCACATTGGTTTGATAGTAGCATAGTTGGGATGGACAGTAGCTAGCACATTGGTTTGATAGTAGCATAGTTGGGATGTACAGTAGCTAGCACATTGGTTTGATAGCATAGTTGGGATGGACAGTAGCTAGCACATTGGTTTGATAGTAGCATAGTTGGGATAGACAGTAGCTAGCACATTGGTTTGATAGTAGCATAGTTGGGATGGACAGTAGCTAGCACATTGGTTTGATAGTAGCATAGTTGGGATGGACAGTAGCTAGCACATTGGTTTGATAGTAGCATAGTTGGGATGGACAGTAGCTAGTACATTGGTTTGATAGTAGCATAGTTGGGATGGACAGTAGCTAGCACATTGGTTTGATAGTAGCAGAGTTGGGATGGACAGTAGCTAGCACATTGGTTTGATAGTAGCAGAGTTGGGATGGACAGTAGCTAGCACATTGGTTTGATAGTAGCATAGTTGGGATGGACAGTAGCTAGCACATTGGTTTGATAGTAGCATAGTTGGGATGGACAGTAGCTAGCACATTGGTTTGATAGTAGCATAGTTGGGATGGACAGTAGCTAGCACATTGGTTTGATAGTAGCATAGTTGGGATGGACAGTAGCTAGCACATAGGTTTGATAGCATAGTTGGGATGGACAGTAGCTAGCACATTGGTTTGATAGTAGCATAGTTGGGATGGACAGTAGCTAGCACATTGGTTTGATGGTAGCATAGTTGGGATGGACAGTAGCTAGCACATAGGTTTGATAGCATAGTTGGGATGGACAGTAGCTAGCACATTGGTTTGATAGTAGCATAGTTGGGATGGACAGTAGCTAGCACATTGGTTTGATAGTAGCATAGTTGGGATGTACAGTAGCTAGCACATTGGTTTGATAGCATATTTGGGATGTACAGTAGCTAGCGCATTGGTTTGATAGCATATTTGGGATGGACAGTAGCTAGCACATTGGTTTGATAGTAGCATAGTTGGGATGGACAGTAGCTATCACATTGGTTTGATAGTAGCATAGTTGGGATGGACAGTAGCTAGCACATAGGTTTGATAGCATAGTTGGGATGGACAGTAGCTAGCACATTGGTTTGATAGTAGCAGAGTTGGGATGGACAGTAGCTAGCACATTGGTTTGATAGTAGCAGAGTTGGGATGGACAGTAGCTAGCACATTGGTTTGATAGTAGCATAGTTGGGATGGACAGTAGCTAGCACATTGGTTTGATAGTAGCATAGTTGGGATGGACAGTAGCTAGCACATTGGTTTGATAGTAGCATAGTTGGGATGGACAGTAGCTAGCACATTGGTTTGATAGTAGCATAGTTGGGATGGACAGTAGCTAGCACATAGGTTTGATAGCATAGTTGGGATGGACAGTAGCTAGCACATTGGTTTGATGGTAGCATAGTTGGGATGGACAGTAGCTAGCACATAGGTTTGATAGCATAGTTGGGATGGACAGTAGCTAGCACATTGGTTTGATAGTAGCATAGTTGGGATGGACAGTAGCTAGCACATTGGTTTGATAGTAGCATAGTTGGGATGTACAGTAGCTAGCACATTGGTTTGATAGCATATTTGGGATGTACAGTAGCTAGCGCATTGGTTTGATAGCATATTTGGGATGGACAGTAGCTAGCACATTGGTTTGATAGTAGCATAGTTGGGATGGACAGTAGCTATCACATTGGTTTGATAGTAGCATAGTTGGGATGGACAGTAGCTAGCACATAGGTTTGATAGCATAGTTGGGATGGACAGTAGCTAGCACATTGGTTTGATAGTAGCATAGTTGGGATGGACAGTAGCTAGCACATTGGTTTGATAGTAGCATAGTTGGGATGGACAGTAGCTAGCACATTGGTTTGATAGTAGCATAGTTGGGATGGACAGTAGCTAGCACATTGGTTTGATAGTTGCATAGTTGGGATGGACAGTAGCTAGCACATTGGTTTGATAGCATAGTTGGGATGGACAGTAGCTAGCACATTGGTTTGATAATAGCATAGTTGGGATGTACAGTAGCTAGCACATTGGTTTGATAGCATATTTGGGATGGACAGTAGCTAGCACATTGGTTTGATAGTAGCATAGTTGGGATGGACAGTAGCTAGCACATAGGTTTGATAGTAGCATAGTTGGGATGGACAGTAGCTAGCACATTGGTTTGATAGTAGCATAGTTGGGATGGACAGTAGCTAGCACATATGTTTGATAGCATAGTTGGGATGGACAGTAGCTAGCACATTGGTTTGATAGTAGCATAGTTGGGATGGACAGTAGCTAGCACATTGGTTTGATAGTAGCATAGTTGGGATGGACAGTAGCTAGCACATTGGTTTGATAGTAGCATAGTTGGGATGGACAGTAGCTAGCACATAGGTTTGATAGCATAGTTGGGATGGACAGTAGCTAGCACATTGGTTTGATAGTAGCATAGTTGGGATGGACAGTAGCTAGCACATTGGTTTGATAGTAGCATAGTTGGGATGGACAGTAGCTAGCACATTGGTTTGATAGTAGCATTGTTGGGATGGACAGTAGCTAGCACATTGGTTTGATAGTAGCATAGTTGGGATGGACAGTAGCTAGCACATTGGTTTGATAGTAGCATAGTTGGGATGGACAGTAGCTAGCACATTGGTTTGATAGCATAGTTGGGATGGACAGTAGCTAGCACATTGGTTTGATAGTAGCATAGTTGGGATGGACAGTAGCTAGCACATTGGTTAGATAGTAGCATAGTTGGGATGGACAGCAGCTAGCACATTGGTTTGATAGCATAGTTGGGATGGACAGTAGCTAGCACATTGGTTTGATAGTAGCATAGTTGGGATGGACAGTAGCTAGCACATTGGTTTAATAGTAGCATAGTTGGGATGGACAGTAGCTAGCACATTGGTTTGATAGTAGCATAGTTGGGATAGACAGTAGCTAGCACATTGGTTTGATAGTAGCATAGTTGGGATGGACAGTAGCTAGCACATTGGTTTGATAGTAGCATAGTTGGGATGGACAGTAGCTAGCACATTGGTTTGATAGTAGCATAGTTGGGATGGACAGTAGCTAGCACATTGGTTTGATAGTAGCATAGTTGGGATGTACAGTAGCTAGCACATTGGTTTGATAGCATAGTTGGGATGGACAGTAGCTAGCACATTGGTTTGATAGTAGCATAGTTGGGATGGACAGTAGCTAGCACATTGGTTTGATAGTAGCATAGTTGGGATGTACAGTAGCTAGCACATTGGTTTGATAGTAGCATAGTTGGGATGGACAGTAGTTAGCACATTGGTTTGATAGTGGCATAGTTGGGATAGACAGTAGCTAGCACATTGGTTTGATAGTAGCATAGTTGGGATGGACAGTAGCTAGCACATTGGTTTGATAGTAGCATAGTTGGGATGGACAGTAGCTAGCACATTAGTTTGATAGTAGCATAGTTGGGATGGACAGTAGCTAGTACATTGGTTTGATAGTAGCATAGTTGGGATGGACAGTAGCTAGCACATTGGTTTGATAGTAGCATAGTTGGGATGGACAGTAGCTAGCACATAGGTTTGATAGCATAGTTGGGATGGACAGTAGCTAGCACATTGGTTTGATAGTAGCATAGTTGGGATGGACAGTAGCTAGCACATTGGTTTGATAGTAGCATAGTTGGGATGGACAGGAGCTAGCACATTGGTTTGATAGTAGCATAGTTGGGATGGACAGTAGCTAGCACATTGGTTTGATAGTAGGATAGTTGGGATGGACAGTAGCTAGCACATAGGTTTGATAGCATAGTTGGGATGGACAGTAGCTAGCACATTGGTTTGATAGTAGCATAGTTGGGATGGACAGTAGCTAGCACATTGGTTTGATAGTAGCATAGTTGGGATGTACAGTAGCTAGCACATTGGGTTGATAGCATAGTTGGGATGGACAGTAGCTAGCATATTGGTTTGATAGTAGCATAGTTGGGATGGACAGTAGCTAGCACATTGGTTTGATAGTAGCATAGTTGGGATGGACAGTAGCTAGCACATTGGTTTGATAGTAGCATAGTTGGGATGGACAGTAGCTAGCACATTGGTTTGATAGTAGCATAGTTGGGATGGACAGTAGCTAGCACATTGGTTTGATAGTAGCATAGTTGGGATGGACAGTAGCTAGCACATTGGTTTGATAGTAGCATAGTTGGGATGGACAGTAGCTAGCACATTGGTTTGATAGTAGCAGAGTTGGGATGGACAGTAGTTAGCACATTGGTTTGATAGTAGCATAGTTGGGATGGACAGTAGCTAGCACATTGGTTTGATAGTAGCATAGTTGGGATGGACAGTAGCTAGCACATTGGTTTGATAGTAGCATAGTTGGGATGGACAGTAGCTAGCACATTGGTTTGATAGTAGCATAGTTGGGATGGACAGTAGCTAGCACATTGGTTTGATAGTAGCATAGTTGGGATGGACAGTAGCTAGCACATAGGTTTGATAGCATAGTTGGGATGGACAGTAGCTAGCACATTGGTTTGATAGTAGCATAGTTGGGATGGACAGTTGCTAGCACATTGGTTTGATAGTAGCATAGTTGGGATGGACAGTAGCTTGCACATTGGTTTGATAGTAGCATAGTTGGGATGTACAGTAGCTAGCACATTGGTTTGATAGCATATTTGGGATGGACAGTAGCTAGCACATTGGTTTGATAGTAGCATAGTTGGGATGGACAGTAGCTATCACATTGGTTTGATAGTAGCATAGTTGGGATGGACAGTAGCTAGCACATAGGTTTGATAGCATAGTTGGGATGGACAGTAGCTAGCACATTGGTTTGATAGTAGCATAGTTGGGATGGACAGTAGCTAGCACATTGGTTTGATAGTAGCATAGTTGGGATGGACAGTAGCTAGCACATTGGTTTGATAGTAGCATAGTTGGGATGGACAGTAGCTAGCACATTGGTTTGATAGTAGCATAGTTGGGATGGACAGTAGCTAGCACATTGGTTTGATAGCATAGTTGGGATGGACAGTAGCTAGCACATTGGTTTGATAATAGCATAGTTGGGATGTACAGTAGCTAGCACATTGGTTTGATAGCATATTTGGGATGGACAGTAGCTAGCACATTGGTTTGATAGTAGCATAGTTGGGATGGACAGTAGCTAGCACATAGGTTTGATAGTAGCATAGTTGGGATGGACAGTAGCTAGCACATTGGTTTGATAGTAGCATAGTTGGGATGGACAGTAGCTAGCACATATGTTTGATAGCATAGTTGGGATGGACAGTAGCTAGCACATTGGTTTGATAGTAGCATAGTTGGGATGGACAGTAGCTAGCACATTGGTTTGATAGTAGCATAGTTGGGATGGACAGTAGCTAGCACATTGGTTTGATAGTAGCATAGTTGGGATGGACAGTAGCTAGCACATAGGTTTGATAGCATAGTTGGGATGGACAGTAGCTAGCACATTGGTTTGATAGTAGCATAGTTGGGATGGACAGTAGCTAGCACATTGGTTTGATAGTAGCATAGTTGGGATGGACAGTAGCTAGCACATTGGTTTGATAGTAGCATTGTTGGGATGGACAGTAGCTAGCACATTGGTTTGATAGTAGCATAGTTGGGATGGACAGTAGCTAGCACATTGGTTTGATAGCATAGTTGGGATGGACAGTAGCTAGCACATTGGTTTGATAGTAGCATAGTTGGGATGGACAGTAGCTAGCACATTGGTTTCATAGTAGCATAGTTGGGATGGACAGCAGCTAGCACATTGGTTTGATAGCATAGTTGGGATGGACAGTAGCTAGCACATTGGTTTGATAGTAGCATAGTTGGGATGGACAGTAGCTAGCACATTGGTTTAATAGTAGCATAGTTGGGATGGACAGTAGCTAGCACATTGGTTTGATAGTAGCATAGTTGGGATAGACAGTAGCTAGCACATTGGTTTGATAGTAGCATAGTTGGGATGGACAGTAGCTAGCACATTGGTTTGATAGTAGCATAGTTGGGATGGACAGTAGCTAGCACATTGGTTTGATAGTAGCATAGTTGGGATGGACAGTAGCTAGCACATTGGTTTGATAGTAGCATAGTTGGGATGTACAGTAGCTAGCACATTGGTTTGATAGCATAGTTGGGATAAACAGTAGCTAGCACATTGGTTTGATAGTAGCATAGTTGGGATGGACAGTAGCTAGCACATTAGTTTGATAGTAGCATAGTTGGGATGGACAGTAGTTAGCACATTGGTTTGATAGTGGCATAGTTGGGATAGACAGTAGCTAGCACATTGGTTTGATAGTAGCATAGTTGGGATGGACAGTAGCTAGCACATTGGTTTGATAGTAGCATAGTTGGGATGGACAGTAGCTAGCACATTGGTTTGATAGTAGCATAGTTGGGATGGACAGTAGCTAGCACATTGGTTTGATAGTAGCATAGTTGGGATGTACAGTAGCTAGCACATTGGTTTGATAGCATATTTGGGATGTACAGTAGCTAGCGCATTGGTTTGATAGCATATTTGGGATGGACAGTAGCTAGCACATTGGTTTGATAGTAGCATAGTTGGGATGGACAGTAGCTATCACATTGGTTTGATAGTAGCATAGTTGGGATGGACAGTAGCTAGCACATAGGTTTGATAGCATAGTTGGGATGGACAGTAGCTAGCACATTGGTTTGATAGTAGCATAGTTGGGATGGACAGTAGCTAGCACATTGGTTTGATAGTAGCATAGTTGGGATGGACAGTAGCTAGCACATTGGTTTGATAGTAGCATAGTTGGGATGGACAGTAGCTAGCACATTGGTTTGATAGTTGCATAGTTGGGATGGACAGTAGCTAGCACATTGGTTTGATAGCATAGTTGGGATGGACAGTAGCTAGCACATTGGTTTGATAATAGCATAGTTGGGATGTACAGTAGCTAGCACATTGGTTTGATAGCATATTTGGGATGGACAGTAGCTAGCACATTGGTTTGATAGTAGCATAGTTGGGATGGACAGTAGCTAGCACATAGGTTTGATAGTAGCATAGTTGGGATGGACAGTAGCTAGCACATTGGTTTGATAGTAGCATAGTTGGGATGGACAGTAGCTAGCACATATGTTTGATAGCATAGTTGGGATGGACAGTAGCTAGCACATAGGTTTGATAGTAGCATAGTTGGGATGGACAGTAGCTAGCACATTGGTTTGATAGTAGCATAGTTGGGATGGACAGTAGCTAGCACATATGTTTGATAGTAGCATAGTTGGGATGGACAGTAGCTAGCACATAGGTTTGATAGTAGCATAGTTGGGATGGACAGTAGCTAGCACATTGGTTTGATAGTAGCATAGTTGGGATGGACAGTAGCTAGCACATTGGTTTGATAGTAGCATAGTTGGGATGGACAGTAGCTAGCACATAGGTTTGATAGCATAGTTGGGATGGACAGTAGCTAGCACATTGGTTTGATAGTAGCATAGTTGGGATGGACAGTAGCTAGCACATTGGTTTGATAGTAGCATAGTTGGGATGGACAGTAGCTAGCACATTGGTTTGATAGCATAGTTGGGATGGACAGTAGCTAGCACATTGGTTTGATAGTAGCATAGTTGGGATGGACAGTAGCTAGCACATTGGTTTGATAGTAGCATAGTTGGGATGGACAGCAGCTAGCACATTGGTTTGATAGCATAGTTGGGATGGACAGTAGCTAGCACATTGGTTTGATAGTAGCATAGTTGGGATGGACAGTAGCTAGCACATTGGTTTAATAGTAGCATAGTTGGGATGGACAGTAGCTAGCACATTGGTTTGATAGTAGCATAGTTGGGATAGACAGTAGCTAGCACATTGGTTTGATAGTAGCATAGTTGGGATGGACAGTAGCTAGCACATTGGTTTGATAGTAGCATAGTTGGGATGGACAGTAGCTAGCACATTGGTTTGATAGTAGCATAGTTGGGATGGACAGTAGCTAGCACATTGGTTTGATAGTAGCATAGTTGGGATGTACAGTAGCTAGCACATTGGTTTGATAGCATAGTTGGGATGGACAGTAGCTAGCACATTGGTTTGATAGTAGCATAGTTGGGATGGACAGTAGCTAGCACATTGGTTTGATAGTAGCATAGTTGGGATGTACAGTAGCTAGCACATTGGTTTGATAGTAGCATAGTTGGGATGGACAGTAGTTAGCACATTGGTTTGATAGTGGCATAGTTGGGATAGACAGTAGCTAGCACATTGGTTTGATAGTAGCATAGTTGGGATGGACAGTAGCTAGCACATTGGTTTGATAGTAGCATAGTTGGGATGGACAGTAGCTAGCACATTAGTTTGATAGTAGCATAGTTGGGATGGACAGTAGCTAGTACATTGGTTTGATAGTAGCATAGTTGGGATGGACAGTAGCTAGCACATTGGTTTGATAGTAGCATAGTTTGGATGGACAGTAGCTAGCACATAGGTTTGATAGCATAGTTGGGATGGACAGTAGCTAGCACATTGGTTTGATAGTAGCATAGTTGGGATGGACAGTAGCTAGCACATTGGTTTGATAGTAGCATAGTTGGGATGGACAGGAGCTAGCACATTGGTTTGATAGTAGCATAGTTGGGATGGACAGTAGCTAGCACATTGGTTTGATAGTAGGATAGTTGGGATGGACAGTAGCTAGCACATAGGTTTGATAGCATAGTTGGGATGGACAGTAGCTAGCACATTGGTTTGATAGTAGCATAGTTGGGATGTACAGTAGCTAGCACATTGGGTTGATAGCATAGTTGGGATGGACAGTAGCTAGCATATTGGTTTGATAGTAGCATAGTTGGGATGGACAGTAGCTAGCACATTGGTTTGATAGTAGCATAGTTGGGATGGACAGTAGCTAGCACATTGGTTTGATAGTAGCATAGTTGGGATGGACAGTAGCTAGCACATTGGTTTGATAGTAGCATAGTTGGGATGGACAGTAGCTAGCACATTGGTTTGATAGTAGCATAGTTGGGATGGACAGTAGCTAGCACATTGGTTTGATAGTAGCATAGTTGGGATGGACAGTAGCTAGCACATTGGTTTGATAGTAGCAGAGTTGGGATGGACAGTAGTTAGCACATTGGTTTGATAGTAGCATAGTTGGGATGGACAGTAGCTAGCACATTGGTTTGATAGTAGCATAGTTGGGATGGACAGTAGCTAGCACATTGGTTTGATAGTAGCATAGTTGGGATGGACAGTAGCTAGCACATTGGTTTGATAGTAGCATAGTTGGGATGGACAGTAGCTAGCACATTGGTTTGATAGTAGCATAGTTGGGATGGACAGTAGCTAGCACATAGGTTTGATAGCATAGTTGGGATGGACAGTAGCTAGCACATTGGTTTGATAGTAGCATAGTTGGGATGGACAGTTGCTAGCACATTGGTTTGATAGTAGCATAGTTGGGATGGACAGTAGCTTGCACATTGGTTTGATAGTAGCATAGTTGGGATGTACAGTAGCTAGCACATTGGTTTGATAGCATATTTGGGATGGACAGTAGCTAGCACATTGGTTTGATAGTAGCATAGTTGGGATGGACAGTAGCTATCACATTGGTTTGATAGTAGCATAGTTGGGATGGACAGTAGCTAGCACATAGGTTTGATAGCATAGTTGGGATGGACAGTAGCTAGCACATTGGTTTGATAGTAGCATAGTTGGGATGGACAGTAGCTAGCACATTGGTTTGATAGTAGCATAGTTGGGATGGACAGTAGCTAGCACATTGGTTTGATAGTAGCATAGTTGGGATGGACAGTAGCTAGCACATTGCTTTGATAGTAGCATAGTTGGGATGGACAGTAGCTAGCACATTGGTTTGATAGCATAGTTGGGATGAACAGTAGCTAGCACATTGGTTTGATAATAGCATAGTTGGGATGTACAGTAGCTAGCACATTGGTTTGATAGCATATTTGGGATGGACAGTAGCTAGCACATTGGTTTGATAGTAGCATAGTTGGGATGGACAGTAGCTAGCACATAGGTTTGATAGTAGCATAGTTGGGATGGACAGTAGCTAGCACATTGGTTTGATAGTAGCATAGTTGGGATGGACAGTAGCTAGCACATATGTTTGATAGCATAGTTGGGATGGACAGTAGCTAGCACATTGGTTTGATAGTAGCATAGTTGGGATGGACAGTAGCTAGCACATTGGTTTGATAGTAGCATAGTTGGGATGGACAGTAGCTAGCACATTGGTTTGATAGTAGCATAGTTGGGATGGACAGTAGCTAGCACATAGGTTTGATAGCATAGTTGGGATGGACAGTAGCTAGCACATTGGTTTGATAGTAGCATAGTTGGGATGGACAGTAGCTAGCACATTGGTTTGATAGTAGCATAGTTGGGATGGACAGTAGCTAGCACATTGGTTTGATAGTAGCATTGTTGGGATGGACAGTAGCTAGCACATTGGTTTGATAGTAGCATAGTTGGGATGGACAGTAGCTAGCACATTGGTTTGATAGCATAGTTGGGATGGACAGTAGCTAGCACATTGGTTTGATAGTAGCATAGTTGGGATGGACAGTAGCTAGCACATTGGTTTCATAGTAGCATAGTTGGGATGGACAGCAGCTAGCACATTGGTTTGATAGCATAGTTGGGATGGACAGTAGCTAGCACATTGGTTTGATAGTAGCATAGTTGGGATGGACAGTAGCTAGCACATTGGTTTAATAGTAGCATAGTTGGGATGGACAGTAGCTAGCACATTGGTTTGATAGTAGCATAGTTGGGATAGACAGTAGCTAGCACATTGGTTTGATAGTAGCATAGTTGGGATGGACAGTAGCTAGCACATTGGTTTGATAGTAGCATAGTTGGGATGGACAGTAGCTAGCACATTGGTTTGATAGTAGCATAGTTGGGATGGACAGTAGCTAGCACATTGGTTTGATAGTAGCATAGTTGGGATGTACAGTAGCTAGCACATTGGTTTGATAGCATAGTTGGGATGGACAGTAGCTAGCACATTGGTTTGATAGTAGCATAGTTGGGATGGACAGTAGCTAGCACATTAGTTTGATAGTAGCATAGTTGGGATGGACAGTAGTTAGCACATTGGTTTGATAGTGGCATAGTTGGGATAGACAGTAGCTAGCACATTGGTTTGATAGTAGCATAGTTGGGATGGACAGTAGCTAGCACATTGGTTTGATAGTAGCATAGTTGGGATGGACAGTAGCTAGCACATTGGTTTGATAGTAGCATAGTTGGGATGGACAGTAGCTAGCACATTGGTTTGATAGTAGCATAGTTGGGATGGACAGTAGCTAGCACATTGGTTTGATAGTAGCATAGTTGGGATGGACAGTAGCTAGCACATAGGTTTGATAGCATAGTTGGGATGGACAGTAGCTAGCACATTGGTTTGATAGTAGCATAGTTGGGATGGACAGTAGCTAGCACATAGGTTTGATAGCATAGTTGGGATGGACAGTAGCTAGCACATTGGTTTGATAGTAGCATAGTTGGGATGGACAGTTGCTAGCACATTGGTTTGATAGTAGCATAGTTGGGATGGACAGTAGCTAGCACATTGGTTTGATAGTAGCATAGTTGGGATAGACAGTAGCTAGCACATTGGTTTGATAGTAGCATAGTTGGGATAGACAGTAGCTAGCACATTGGTTTGATAGTAGCATAGTTGGGATGGACAGGAGCTAGCACATTGGTTTGATAGTAGCATAGTTGGGATGGACAGTAGCTAGCACATTGGTTTGATAGTAGGATAGTTGGCATGGACAGTAGCTAGCACATAGGTTTGATAGCATAGTTGGGATGGACAGTAGCTAGCACATTGGTTTGATAGTAGCATAGTTGGGATGGACAGTAGCTAGCACATTGGTTTGATAGTAGCATAGTTGGGATGTACAGTAGCTAGCACATTGGTTTGATAGCATAGTTGGGATGGACAGTAGCTAGCATATTGGTTTGATAGTAGCATAGTTGGGATGGACAGTAGCTAGCACATTGGTTTGATAGTAGCATAGTTGGGATAGACAGTAGCTAGCACATTGGTTTGATAGTAGCATAGTTGGGATGGACAGTAGCTAGCACATTGGTTTGATAGTAGCAGAGTTGGGATGGACAGTAGCTAGCACATTGGTTTGATAGTGGCATAGTTGGGATAGACAGTAGCTAGCACATTGGTTTGATAGCATAGTTGGGATGGACAGTAGCTAGCACATTGGTTTGATAGTAGCATAGTTGGGATGGACAGTAGCTAGCACATTGGTTTGATATTAGCATAGTTGGGATGGACAGTAGCTAGCACATTGGTTTGATAGTAGCATAGTTGGGATGTACAGTAGCTAGCACATTGGTTTGATAGTAGCATAGTTGGGATGGACAGTAGCTAGCACATAGGTTTGATAGCATAGTTAGGATGGACAGTAGCTAGCACATTGGTTTGATAGTAGCATAGTTGGGATGGACAGTTGCTAGCACATTGGTTTGATAGTAGCATAGTTGGGATGGACAGTAGCTAGCACATTGGTTTGATAGTAGCATAGTTGGGATAGACAGTAGCTAGCACATTGGTTTGATAGTAGCATAGTTGGGATGGACAGTAGCTAGCACATAGGTTTGATAGCATAGTTGGGATGGACAGTAGCTAGCACATTGGTTTGATAGTAGCATAGTTGGGATGGACAGTAGCTAGCACATTGGTTTGATAGTAGGATAGTTGGGATGGACAGTAGCTAGCACATAGGTTTGATAGTAGCATAGTTGGGATGGACAGTAGCTAGCACATTGGTTTGATAGTAGCATAGTTGGGATGGACAGTAGCTAGCCCATTGGTTTGATAGTAGCATAGTTGGGATAGACAGTAGCTAGCACATTGGTTTGATAGTAGCATAGTTGGGATAGACAGTAGCTAGCACATTGGTTTGATAGTAGCATAGTTGGGATGGACAGTAGCTAGCACATTGGTTTGATAGTAGCATAGTTGGGATGGACAGTAGCTAGCACATTGGTTTGATAGTAGCATAGTTGGGATGTACAGTAGCTAGCACATTGGTTTGATAGCATAGTTGGGATGGACAGTAGCTAGCACATTGGTTTGATAGTAGCATAGTTGGGATGGACAGTAGCTAGCACATTAGTTTGATAGTAGCATAGTTGGGATGGACAGTAGTTAGCACATTGGTTTGATAGTGGCATAGTTGGGATAGACAGTAGCTAGCACATTGGTTTGATAGTAGCATAGTTGGGATGGACAGTAGCTAGCACATTGGTTTGATAGTAGCATAGTTGGGATGGACAGTAGCTAGCACATTGGTTTGATAGTAGCATAGTTGGGATGGACAGTAGCTAGCACATTGGTTTGATAGTAGCATAGTTGGGATGGACAGTAGCTAGCACATAGGTTTGATAGCATAGTTGGGATGGACAGTAGCTAGCACATTGGTTTGATAGTAGCATAGTTGGGATGGACAGTAGCTAGCACATAGGTTTGATAGCATAGTTGGGATGGACAGTAGCTAGCACATTGGTTTGATAGTAGCATAGTTGGGATGGACAGTTGCTAGCACATTGGTTTGATAGTAGCATAGTTGGGATGGACAGTAGCTAGCACATTGGTTTGATAGTAGCATAGTTGGGATAGACAGTAGCTAGCACATTGGTTTGATAGTAGCATAGTTGGGATAGACAGTAGCTAGCACATTGGTTTGATAGTAGCATAGTTGGGATGGACAGGAGCTAGCACATTGGTTTGATAGTAGCATAGTTGGGATGGACAGTAGCTAGCACATTGGTTTGATAGTAGGATAGTTGGCATGGACAGTAGCTAGCACATAGGTTTGATAGCATAGTTGGGATGGACAGTAGCTAGCACATTGGTTTGATAGTAGCATAGTTGGGATGGACAGTAGCTAGCACATTGGTTTGATAGTAGCATAGTTGGGATGTACAGTAGCTAGCACATTGGTTTGATAGCATAGTTGGGATGGACAGTAGCTAGCATATTGGTTTGATAGTAGCATAGTTGGGATGGACAGTAGCTAGCACATTGGTTTGATAGTAGCATAGTTGGGATAGACAGTAGCTAGCACATTGGTTTGATAGTAGCATAGTTGGGATGGACAGTAGCTAGCACATTGGTTTGATAGTAGCAGAGTTGGGATGGACAGTAGCTAGCACATTGGTTTGATAGTGGCATAGTTGGGATAGACAGTAGCTAGCACATTGGTTTGATAGCATAGTTGGGATGGACAGTAGCTAGCACATTGGTTTGATAGTAGCATAGTTGGGATGGACAGTAGCTAGCACATTGGTTTGATATTAGCATAGTTGGGATGGACAGTAGCTAGCACATTGGTTTGATAGTAGCATAGTTGGGATGTACAGTAGCTAGCACATTGGTTTGATAGTAGCATAGTTGGGATGGACAGTAGCTAGCACATAGGTTTGATAGCATAGTTAGGATGGACAGTAGCTAGCACATTGGTTTGATAGTAGCATAGTTGGGATGGACAGTTGCTAGCACATTGGTTTGATAGTAGCATAGTTGGGATGGACAGTAGCTAGCACATTGGTTTGATAGTAGCATAGTTGGGATAGACAGTAGCTAGCACATTGGTTTGATAGTAGCATAGTTGGGATGGACAGTAGCTAGCACATAGGTTTGATAGCATAGTTGGGATGGACAGTAGCTAGCACATTGGTTTGATAGTAGCATAGTTGGGATGGACAGTAGCTAGCACATTGGTTTGATAGTAGGATAGTTGGGATGGACAGTAGCTAGCACATAGGTTTGATAGCATAGTTGGGATGGACAGTAGCTAGCACATTGGTTTGATAGTAGCATAGTTGGGATGGACAGTAGCTAGCACATTGGTTTGATAGTAGCATAGTTGGGATGTACAGTAGCTAGCACATTGGTTTGATAGCATAGTTGGGATGGACAGTAGCTAGCATATTGGTTTAATAGTAGCATAGTTGGGATGGACAGTAGCTAGCACATTGGTTTGATAGTAGCATAGTTGGGATAGACAGTAGCTAGCACATTGGTTTGATAGTAGCATAGTTGGGATGGACAGTAGCTAGCACATTGGTTTGATAGTAGAATAGTTGGGATGGACAGTAGCTAGCACATTGGTTTGATAGTAGCATAGTTGGGATGGACAGTAGCTAGCACATTGGTTTGATAGTGGCATAGTTGGGATAGACAGTAGCTAGCACATTGGTTTGATAGCATAGTTGGGATGAACAGTAGCTAGCACATTGGTTTGATAGTAGCATAGTTGGGATGGACAGTAGCTAGCACATTGGTTTGATAGTAGCATAGTTGGGATGGACAGTAGCTAGCACATTGGTTTGATAGTAGCATAGTTGGGATGGACAGTAGCTAGCACATTGGTTTGATAGTAGCATAGTTGGGATTGACAGTAGCTAGCACATAGGTTTGATAGCATAGTTGGGATGGACAGTAGCTAGCACATTGGTTTGATAGTAGCATAGTTGGGATGGACAGTAGCTAGCACATTGGTTTGATAGTAGCATAGTTGGGATGGACAGTAGCTAGCACATTGGTTTGATAGTAGCATAGTTGGGATGGACAGTAGCTAGCACATTGGTTTGATAGTAGCATAGTTGGGATGTACAGTAGCTAGCACATTGGTTTGATAGCATAGTTGGGATGGACAGTAGCTAGCACATTGGTTTGATAGTAGCATAGTTGGGATAGACAGTAGCTAGCACATTGGTTTGATAGTAGCAGAGTTGGGATGGACAGTAGCTAGCACATTGGTTTGATAGTAGCATAGTTGGGATGGACAGTAGCTAGCACATTGGTTTGATAGTAGCATAGTTGGGATGGACAGTAGCTAGTACATTGGTTTGATAGTAGCATAGTTGGGATGGACAGTAGCTAGCACATTGGTTTGATAGTAGCAGAGTTGGGATGGACAGTAGCTAGCACATTGGTTTGATAGTAGCAGAGTTGGGATGGACAGTAGCTAGCACATTGGTTTGATAGTAGCATAGTTGGGATGGACAGTAGCTAGCACATTGGTTTGATAGTAGCATAGTTGGGATGGACAGTAGCTAGCACATTGGTTTGATAGTAGCATAGTTGGGATGGACAGTAGCTAGCACATTGGTTTGATAGTAGCATAGTTGGGATGTACAGTAGCTAGCACATTGGTTTGATAGCATAGTTGGGATGGACAGTAGCTAGCATATTGGTTTAATAGTAGCATAGTTGGGATGGACAGTAGCTAGCACATTGGTTTGATAGTAGCATAGTTGGGATAGACAGTAGCTAGCACATTGGTTTGATAGTAGCATAGTTGGGATGGACAGTAGCTAGCACATTGGTTTGATAGTAGCATAGTTGGGATGGACAGTAGCTAGCACATAGGTTTGATAGCATAGTTGGGATGGACAGTAGCTAGCACATTGGTTTGATAGTAGCATAGTTGGGATGGACAGTAGCTAGCACATTGGTTTGATAGTAGCATAGTTGGGATGTACAGTAGCTAGCACATTGGTTTGATAGCATAGTTGGGATGGACAGTAGCTAGCATATTGGTTTAATAGTAGCATAGTTGGGATGGACAGTAGCTAGCACATTGGTTTGATAGTAGCATAGTTGGGATAGACAGTAGCTAGCACATTGGTTTGATAGTAGCATAGTTGGGATGGACAGTAGCTAGCACATTGGTTTGATAGTAGCATAGTTGGGATGGACAGTAGCTAGCACATTGGTTTGATAGTAGAATAGTTGGGATGGACAGTAGCTAGCACATTGGTTTGATAGTAGCATAGTTGGGATGGACAGTAGCTAGCACATTGGTTTGATAGTGGCATAGTTGGGATAGACAGTAGCTAGCACATTGGTTTGATAGCATAGTTGGGATGAACAGTAGCTAGCACATTGGTTTGATAGTAGCATAGTTGGGATGGACAGTAGCTAGCACATTGGTTTGATAGTAGCATAGTTGGGATGGACAGTAGCTAGCACATTGGTTTGATAGTAGCATAGTTGGGATGGACAGTAGCTAGCACATTGGTTTGATAGTAGCATAGTTGGGATTGACAGTAGCTAGCACATAGGTTTGATAGCATAGTTGGGATGGACAGTAGCTAGCACATTGGTTTGATAGTAGCATAGTTGGGATGGACAGTAGCTAGCACATTGGTTTGATAGTAGCATAGTTGGGATGGACAGTAGCTAGCACATTGGTTTGATAGTAGCATAGTTGGGATGGACAGTAGCTAGCACATTGGTTTGATAGTAGCATAGTTGGGATGTACAGTAGCTAGCACATTGGTTTGATAGCATAGTTGGGATGGACAGTAGCTAGCACATTGGTTTGATAGTAGCATAGTTGGGATAGACAGTAGCTAGCACATTGGTTTGATAGTAGCATAGTTGGGATGGACAGTAGCTAGCACATTGGTTTGATAGTAGCATAGTTGGGATGGACAGTAGCTAGCACATTGGTTTGATAGTAGCATAGTTGGGATGGACAGTAGCTAGTACATTGGTTTGATAGTAGCATAGTTGGGATGGACAGTAGCTAGCACATTGGTTTGATAGTAGCAGAGTTGGGATGGACAGTAGCTAGCACATTGGTTTGATAGTAGCAGAGTTGGGATGGACAGTAGCTAGCACATTGGTTTGATAGTAGCATAGTTGGGATGGACAGTAGCTAGCACATTGGTTTGATAGTAGCATAGTTGGGATGGACAGTAGCTAGCACATTGGTTTGATAGTAGCATAGTTGGGATGGACAGTATCTAGCACATTGGTTTGATAGTAGCATAGTTGGGATGGACAGTAGCTAGCACATAGGTTTGATAGCATAGTTGGGATGGACAGTAGCTAGCACATTGGTTTTATAGTAGCATAGTTGGGATGGACAGTAGCTAGCACATTGGTTTGATAGTAGCATAGTTGGGATGGACAGTAGCTAGCACATTGGTTTGATAGTAGCATAGTTGGGATGGACAGTAGCTAGCACATTGGTTTGATAGTAGCATAGTTGGGATGGACAGTATCTAGCACATTGGTTTGATAGTAGCATAGTTGGGATGGACAGTAGCTAGCACATAGGTTTGATAGCATAGTTGGGATGGACAGTAGCTAGCACATTGGTTTGATGGTAGCATAGTTGGGATGGACAGTAGCTCGCACATAGGTTTGATAGCATAGTTGGGATGGACAGTAGCTAGCACATTGGTTTGATAGTAGCATAGTTGGGATGGACAGTAGCTAGCACATTGGTTTGATAGTAGCATAGTTGGGATGTACAGTAGCTAGCACATTGGTTTGATAGTAGCATAGTTGGGATGTACAGTAGCTAGCACATTGGTTTGATAGCATATTTGGGATGGACAGTAGCTAGCACATTGGTTTGATAGTAGCATAGTTGGGATGGACAGTAGCTATCACATTGGTTTGATAGTAGCATAGTTGGGATGGACAGTAGCTAGCACATAGGTTTGATAGCATAGTTGGGATGGACAGTAGCTAGCACATTGGTTTGATAGTAGCATAGTTGGGATGGACAGTAGCTAGCACATTGGTTTGATAGTAGCATAGTTGTGATGGACAGTAGCTAGCACATTGGTTTGATAGTAGCATAGTTGGGATGGACAGTAGCTAGCACATTGGTTTGATAGTTGCATAGTTGGGATGGACAGTAGCTAGTACATTGGTTTGATAGCATAGTTGGGATGGACAGTAGCTAGCACATTGGTTTGATAATAGCATAGTTGGGATGTACAGTAGCTAGCACATTGGTTTGATAGCATATTTGGGATGGACAGTAGCTAGCACATTGGTTTGATAGTAGCATAGTTGGGATGGACAGTAGCTAGCACATAGGTTTGATAGTAGCATAGTTGGGATGGACAGTAGCTAGCACATTGGTTTGATAGTAGCATAGTTGGGATGGACAGTAGCTAGCACATAGGTTTGATAGCATAGTTGGGATGGACAGTAGCTAGCACATTGGTTTGATAGTAGCATAGTTGGGATGGACAGTAGCTAGCACATTGGTTTGATAGTAGCATAGTTGGGATGGACAGTAGCTAGCACATTGGTTTGATAGTAGCATTGTTGGGATGGACAGTAGCTAGCACATTGGTTTGATAGTAGCATAGTTGGGATGGACAGTAGCTAGCACATTGGTTTGATAGTAGCATAGTTGGGATGGACAGTAGCTAGCACATTGGTTTGATAGCATAGTTGGGATGGACAGTAGCTAGCACATTGGTTTGATAGTAGCATAGTTGGGATGGACAGTAGCTAGCACATTGGTTTGATAGTAGCATAGTTGGGATGGACAGCAGCTAGCACATTGGTTTGATAGCATAGTTGGGATGGACAGTAGCTAGCACATTGGTTTGATAGTAGCATAGTTGGGATGGACAGTAGCTAGCACATTGGTTTAATAGTAGCATAGTTGGGATGGACAGTAGCTAGCACATTGGTTTGATAGTAGCATAGTTGGGATAGACAGTAGCTAGCACATTGGTTTGATAGTAGCATAGTTGGGATGGACAGTAGCTAGCACATTGGTTTGATAGTAGCATAGTTGGGATGGACAGTAGCTAGCACATTGGTTTGATAGTAGCATAGTTGGGATGGACAGTAGCTAGCACATTGGTTTGATAGTAGCATAGTTGGGATGTACAGTAGCTAGCACATTGGTTTGATAGCATAGTTGGGATGGACAGTAGCTAGCACATTGGTTTGATAGTAGCATAGTTGGGATGGACAGTAGCTAGCACATTGGTTTGATAGTAGCATAGTTGGGATGTACAGTAGCTAGCACATTGGTTTGATAGTAGCATAGTTGGGATGGACAGTAGTTAGCACATTGGTTTGATAGTGGCATAGTTGGGATAGACAGTAGCTAGCACATTGGTTTGATAGTAGCATAGTTGGGATGGACAGTAGCTAGCACATTGGTTTGATAGTAGCATAGTTGGGATGGACAGTAGCTAGCACATTAGTTTGATAGTAGCATAGTTGGGATGGACAGTAGCTAGTACATTGGTTTGATAGTAGCATAGTTGGGATGGACAGTAGCTAGCACATTGGTTTGATAGTAGCATAGTTGGGATGGACAGTAGCTAGCACATAGGTTTGATAGCATAGTTGGGATGGACAGTAGCTAGCACATTGGTTTGATAGTAGCATAGTTGGGATGGACAGTAGCTAGCACATAGGTTTGATAGCATAGTTGGGATGGACAGTAGCTAGCACATTGGTTTGATAGTAGCATAGTTGGGATGGACAGTTGCTAGCACATTGGTTTGATAGTAGCATAGTTGGGATGGACAGTAGCTAGCACATTGGTTTGATAGTAGCATAGTTGGGATAGACAGTAGCTAGCACATTGGTTTGATAGTAGCATAGTTGGGATAGACAGTAGCTAGCACATTGGTTTGATAGTAGCATAGTTGGGATGGACAGGAGCTAGCACATTGGTTTGATAGTAGCATAGTTGGGATGGACAGTAGCTAGCACATTGGTTTGATAGTAGGATAGTTGGGATGGACAGTAGCTAGCACATAGGTTTGATAGCATAGTTGGGATGGACAGTAGCTAGCACATTGGTTTGATAGTAGCATAGTTGGGATGGACAGTAGCTAGCACATTGGTTTGATAGTAGCATAGTTGGGATGTACAGTAGCTAGCACATTGGGTTGATAGCAT
This sequence comes from Borostomias antarcticus, assembly GCF_949987555.1. NCBI lineage: Eukaryota > Metazoa > Chordata > Actinopteri > Stomiiformes > Stomiidae > Borostomias > Borostomias antarcticus. The sequence continues at coordinate 12,858,767 of NC_140253.1, forward strand.
AGTTGGGATGGACAGTAGCTAGCATATTGGTTTGATAGTAGCATAGTTGGGATGGACAGTAGCTAGCACATTGGTTTGATAGTAGCATAGTTGGGATGGACAGTAGCTTGCACATTGGTTTGATAGTAGCATAGTTGGGATGGACAGTAGCTAGCACATTGGTTTGATAGTAGCATAGTTGGGATGGACAGTAGCTAGCACATTGGTTTGATAGTAGCATAGTTGGGATGGACAGTAGCTAGCACATAGGTTTGATAGCATAGTTGGGATGGACAGTAGCTAGCACATTGGTTTGATAGTAGCATAGTTGTGATGGACAGTTGCTAGCACATTGGTTTGATAGTAGCATAGTTGGGATGGACAGTAGCTAGCACATTGGTTTGATAGTAGCATAGTTGGGATAGACAGTAGCTAGCACATTGGTTTGATAGTAGCATAGTTGGGATAGACAGTAGCTAGCACATTGGTTTGATAGTAGCATAGTTGGGATGGACAGGAGCTAGCACATTGGTTTGATAGTAGCATAGTTGGGATGGACAGTAGCTAGCACATTGGTTTGATAGTAGGATAGTTGGCATGGACAGTAGCTAGCACATAGGTTTGATAGCATAGTTGGGATGGACAGTAGCTAGCACATTGGTTTGATAGTAGCATAGTTGGGATGGACAGTAGCTAGCACATTGGTTTGATAGTAGCATAGTTGGGATGTACAGTAGCTAGCACATTGGTTTGATAGCATAGTTGGGATGGACAGTAGCTAGCATATTGGTTTGATAGTAGCATAGTTGGGATGGACAGTAGCTAGCACATTGGTTTGACAGTAGCATAGTTGGGATAGACAGTAGCTAGCACATTGGTTTGATAGTAGCATAGTTGGGATGGACAGTAGCTAGCACATTGGTTTGATAGTAGCAGAGTTGGGATGGACAGTAGCTAGCACATTGGTTTGATAGTGGCATAGTTGGGATAGACAGTAGCTAGCACATTGGTTTGATAGCATAGTTGGGATGGACAGTAGCTAGCACATTGGTTTGATAGTAGCATAGTTGGGAAGGACAGTAACTAGCACATTGGTTTGATAATAGCATAGTTGGGATGGACAGTAGCTAGCACATTGGTTTGATAGTAGCATAGTTGTGATGGACAGTTGCTAGCACATTGGTTTGATAGTAGCATAGTTGGGATGGACAGTAGCTAGCACATTGGTTTGATAGTAGCATAGTTGGGATAGACAGTAGCTAGCACATTGGTTTGATAGTAGCATAGTTGGGATAGACAGTAGCTAGCACATTGGTTTGATAGTAGCATAGTTGGGATGGACAGGAGCTAGCACATTGGTTTGATAGTAGCATAGTTGGGATGGACAGTAGCTAGCACATTGGTTTGATAGTAGGATAGTTGGCATGGACAGTAGCTAGCACATAGGTTTGATAGCATAGTTGGGATGGACAGTAGCTAGCACATTGGTTTGATAGTAGCATAGTTGGGATGGACAGTAGCTAGCACATTGGTTTGATAGTAGCATAGTTGGGATGTACAGTAGCTAGCACATTGGTTTGATATCATAGTTGGGATGGACAGTAGCTAGCATATTGGTTTGATAGTAGCATAGTTGGGATGGACAGTAGCTAGCACATTGGTTTGATAGTAGCATAGTTGGGATAGACAGTAGCTAGCACATTGGTTTGATAGTAGCATAGTTGGGATGGACAGTAGCTAGCACATTGGTTTGATAGTAGCAGAGTTGGGATGGACAGTAGCTAGCACATTGGTTTGATAGTGGCATAGTTGGGATAGACAGTAGCTAGCACATTGGTTTGATAGCATAGTTGGGATGGACAGTAGCTAGCACATTGGTTTGAAAGTAGCATAGTTGGGATGGACAGTAGCTAGCACATTGGTTTGATATTAGCATAGTTGGGATGGACAGTAGCTAGCACATTGGTTTGATAGTAGCATAGTTGGGATGTACAGTAGCTAGCACATTGGTTTGATAGTAGCATAGTTGGGATGGACAGTAGCTAGCACATAGGTTTGATAGCATAGTTAGGATGGACAGTAGCTAGCACATTGGTTTGATAGTAGCATAGTTGGGATGGACAGTTGCTAGCACATTGGTTTGATAGTAGCATAGTTGGGATGGACAGTAGCTAGCACATTGGTTTGATAGTAGCATAGTTGGGATAGACAGTAGCTAGCACATTGGTTTGATAGTAGCATAGTTGGGATGGACAGTAGCTAGCACATAGGTTTGATAGCATAGTTGGGATGGACAGTAGCTAGCACATTGGTTTGATAGTAGCATAGTTGGGATGGACAGTAGCTAGCACATTGGTTTAATAGTAGCATAGTTGGGATGGACAGTAGCTAGCACATTGGTTTGATAGTAGCATAGTTGGGATGGACAGTAGCTAGCACATTGGTTTGATAGTAGCATAGTTGGGATGGACAGTAGCTAGCACATTGGTTTGATAGTAGGATAGTTGGGATGGACAGTAGCTAGCACATAGGTTTGATAGCATAGTTGGGATGGACAGTAGCTAGCACATTGGTTTGATAGTAGCATAGTTGGGATGGACAGTAGCTAGCACATTGGTTTGATAGTAGCATAGTTGGGATGTACAGTAGCTAGCACATTGGTTTGATAGCATAGTTGGGATGGACAGTAGCTAGCATATTGGTTTAATAGTAGCATAGTTGGGATGGACAGTAGCTAGCACATTGGTTTGATAGTAGCATAGTTGGGATAGACAGTAGCTAGCACATTGGTTTGATAGTAGCATAGTTGGGATGGACAGTAGCTAGCACATTGGTTTGATAGTAGCATAGTTGGGATGGACAGTAGCTAGCACATTGGTTTGATAGTAGAATAGTTGGGATGGACAGTAGCTAGCACATTGGTTTGATAGTAGCATAGTTGGGATGGACAGTAGCTAGCACATTGGTTTGATAGTGGCATAGTTGGGATAGACAGTAGCTAGCACATTGGTTTGATAGCATAGTTGGGATGAACAGTAGCTAGCACATTGGTTTGATAGTAGCATAGTTGGGATGGACAGTAGCTAGCACATTGGTTTGATAGTAGCATAGTTGGGATGGACAGTAGCTAGCACATTGGTTTGATAGTAGCATAGTTGGGATGGACAGTAGCTAGCACATTGGTTTGATAGTAGCATAGTTGGGATTGACAGTAGCTAGCACATAGGTTTGATAGCATAGTTGGGATGGACAGTAGCTAGCACATTGGTTTGATAGTAGCATAGTTGGGATGGACAGTAGCTAGCACATTGGTTTGATAGTAGCATAGTTGGGATGGACAGTAGCTAGCACATTGGTTTGATAGTAGCATAGTTGGGATGTACAGTAGCTAGCACATTGGTTTGATAGCATAGTTGGGATGGACAGTAGCTAGCACATTGGTTTGATAGTAGCATAGTTGGGATAGACAGTAGCTAGCACATTGGTTTGATAGTAGCATAGTTGGGATGGACAGTAGCTAGCACATTGGTTTGATAGTAGCATAGTTGGGATGGACAGTAGCTAGCACATTGGTTTGATAGTAGCATAGTTGGGATGGACAGTAGCTAGTACATTGGTTTGATAGTAGCATAGTTGGGATGGACAGTAGCTAGCACATTGGTTTGATAGTAGCAGAGTTGGGATGGACAGTAGCTAGCACATTGGTTTGATAGTAGCAGAGTTGGGATGGACAGTAGCTAGCACATTGGTTTGATAGTAGCATAGTTGGGATGGACAGTAGCTAGCACATTGGTTTGATAGTAGCATAGTTGGGATGGACAGTAGCTAGCACATTGGTTTGATAGTAGCATAGTTGGGATGGACAGTATCTAGCACATTGGTTTGATAGTAGCATAGTTGGGATGGACAGTAGCTAGCACATAGGTTTGATAGCATAGTTGGGATGGACAGTAGCTAGCACATTGGTTTTATAGTAGCATAGTTGGGATGCACAGTAGCTAGCACATTGGTTTGATGGTAGCATAGTTGGGATGGACAGTAGCTCGCACATAGGTTTGATAGCATAGTTGGGATGGACAGTAGCTAGCACATTGGTTTGATAGTAGCATAGTTGGGATGGACAGTAGCTAGCACATTGGTTTGATAGTAGCATAGTTGGGATGTACAGTAGCTAGCACATTGGTTTGATAGCATATTTGGGATGTACAGTAGCTAGCACATTGGTTTGATAGCATATTTGGGATGGACAGTAGCTAGCACATTGGTTTGATAGTAGCATAGTTGGGATGGACAGTAGCTATCACATTGGTTTGATAGTAGCATAGTTGGGATGGACAGTAGCTAGCACATAGGTTTGATAGCATAGTTGGGATGGACAGTAGCTAGCACATTGGTTTGATAGTAGCATAGTTGGGATGGACAGTAGCTAGCACATTGGTTTGATAGTAGCATAGTTGGGATGGACAGTAGCTAGCACATTGGTTTGATAGTAGCATAGTTGGGATGGACAGTAGCTAGCACATTGGTTTGATAGTTGCATAGTTGGGATGGACAGTAGCTAGCACATTGGTTTGATAGCATAGTTGGGATGGACAGTAGCTAGCACATTGGTTTGATAATAGCATAGTTGGGATGTACAGTAGCTAGCACATTGGTTTGATAGCATATTTGGGATGGACAGTAGCTAGCACATTGGTTTGATAGTAGCATAGTTGGGATGGACAGTAGCTAGCACATAGGTTTGATAGTAGCATAGTTGGGATGGACAGTAGCTAGCACATTGGTTTGATAGTAGCATAGTTGGGATGGACAGTAGCTAGCACATATGTTTGATAGCATAGTTGGGATGGACAGTAGCTAGCACATTGGTTTGATAGTAACATAGTTGGGATGGACAGTAGCTAGCACATTGGTTTGATAGTAGCATAGTTGGGATGGACAGTAGCTAGCACATTGGTTTGATAGTAGCATAGTTGGGATGGACAGTAGCTAGCACATAGGTTTGATAGCATAGTTGGGATGGACAGTAGCTAGCACATTGGTTTGATAGTAGCATAGTTGGGATGGACAGTAGCTAGCACATTGGTTTGATAGTAGCATAGTTGGGATGGACAGTAGCTAGCACATTGGTTTGATAGTAGCATTGTTGGGATGGACAGTAGCTAGCACATTGGTTTGATAGTAGCATAGTTGGGATGGACAGTAGCTAGCACATTGGTTTGATAGTAGCATAGTTGGGATGGACAGTAGCTAGCACATAGGTTTGATAGCATAGTTGGGATGGACAGTAGCTAGCACATTGGTTTGATAGTTGCATAGTTGGGATGGACAGTAGCTAGCACATTGGTTTGATAGCATAGTTGGGATGGACAGTAGCTAGCACATTGGTTTGATAATAGCATAGTTGGGATGTACAGTAGCTAGCACATTGGTTTGATAGCATATTTGGGATGGACAGTAGCTAGCACATTGGTTTGATAGTAGCATAGTTGGGATGGACAGTAGCTAGCACATAGGTTTGATAGTAGCATAGTTGGGATGGACAGTAGCTAGCACATTGGTTTGATAGTAGCATAGTTGGGATGGACAGTAGCTAGCACATATGTTTGATAGCATAGTTGGGATGGACAGTAGCTAGCACATTGGTTTGATAGTAACATAGTTGGGATGGACAGTAGCTAGCACATTGGTTTGATAGTAGCATAGTTGGGATGGACAGTAGCTAGCACATTGGTTTGATAGTAGCATAGTTGGGATGGACAGTAGCTAGCACATAGGTTTGATAGCATAGTTGGGATGGACAGTAGCTAGCACATTGGTTTGATAGTAGCATAGTTGGGATGGACAGTAGCTAGCACATTGGTTTGATAGTAGCATAGTTGGGATGGACAGTAGCTAGCACATTGGTTTGATAGTAGCATTGTTGGGATGGACAGTAGCTAGCACATTGGTTTGATAGTAGCATAGTTGGGATGGACAGTAGCTAGCACATTGGTTTGATAGTAGCATAGTTGGGATGGACAGTAGCTAGCACATTGGTTTGATAGTAGGATAGTTGGGATGGACAGTAGCTAGCACATAGGTTTGATAGCATAGTTGGGATGGACAGTAGCTAGCACATTGGTTTGATAGTAGCATAGTTGGGATGGACAGTAGCTAGCACATTGGTTTGATAGTAGCATAGTTGGGATGTACAGTAGCTAGCACATTGGGTTGATAGCATAGTTGGGATGGACAGTAGCTAGCATATTGGTTTGATAGTAGCATAGTTGGGATGGACAGTAGCTAGCACATTGGTTTGATAGTAGCATAGTTGGGATGGACAGTAGCTAGCACATTGGTTTGATAGTAGCATAGTTGGGATGGACAGTAGCTAGCACATTGGTTTGATAGTAGCATAGTTGGGATGGACAGTAGCTAGCACATTGGTTTGATAGTAGCATAGTTGGGATGGACAGTAGCTAGCACATTGGTTTGATAGTAGCATAGTTGGGATGGACAGTAGCTAGCACATTGGTTTGATAGTAGCAGAGTTGGGATGGACAGTAGTTAGCACATTGGTTTGATAGTAGCATAGTTGGGATGGACAGTAGCTAGCACATTGGTTTGATAGTAGCATAGTTGGGATGGACAGTAGCTAGCACATTGGTTTGATAGTAGCATAGTTGGGATGGACAGTAGCTAGCACATTGGTTTGATAGTAGCATAGTTGGGATGGACAGTAGCTAGCACATTGGTTTGATAGTAGCATAGTTGGGATGGACAGTAGCTAGCACATAGGTTTTATAGCATAGTTGGGATGGACAGTAGCTAGCACATTGGTTTGATAGTAGCATAGTTGGGATGGACAGTTACTAGCACATTGGTTTGATAGTAGCATAGTTGGGATGGACAGTAGCTTGCACATTGGTTTGATAGTAGCATAGTTGGGATGTACAGTAGCTAGCACATTGGTTTGATAGCATATTTGGGATGGACAGTAGCTAGCACATTGGTTTGATAGTAGCATAGTTGGGATGGACAGTAGCTATCACATTGGTTTGATAGTAGCATAGTTGGGATGGACAGTAGCTAGCACATAGGTTTGATAGCATAGTTGGGATGGACAGTAGCTAGCACATTGGTTTGATAGTAGCATAGTTGGGATGGACAGTAGCTAGCACATTGGTTTGATAGTAGCATAGTTGGGATGGACAGTAGCTAGCACATTGGTTTGATAGTAGCATAGTTGGGATGGACAGTAGCTAGCACATTGGTTTGATAGTCGCATAGTTGGGATGGACAGTAGCTAGCACATTGGTTTGATAGCATAGTTGGAATGGACAGTAGCTAGCACATTGGTTTGATAATAGCATAGTTGGGATGTACAGTAGCTAGCACATTGGTTTGATAGCATATTTGGGATGGACAGTAGCTAGCACATTGGTTTGATAGTAGCATAGTTGGGATGGACAGTAGCTAGCACATAGGTTTGATAGTAGCATAGTTGGGATGGACAGTAGCTAGCACATTGGTTTGATAGTAGCATAGTTGGGATGGACAGTAGCTAGCACATATGTTTGATAGCATAGTTGGGATGGACAGTAGCTAGCACATTGGTTTGATAGTAGCATAGTTGGGATGGACAGTAGCTAGCACATTGGTTTGATAGTAGCATAGTTGGGATGGACAGTAGCTAGCACATTGGTTTGATAGTAGCATAGTTGGGATGGACAGTAGCTAGCACATAGGTTTGATAGCATAGTTGGGATGGACAGTAGCTAGCACATTGGTTTGATAGTAGCATAGTTGGGATGGACAGTAGCTAGCACATTGGTTTGATAGTAGCATAGTTGGGATGGACAGTAGCTAGCACATTGGTTTGATAGTAGCATTGTTGGGATGGACAGTAGCTAGCACATTGGTTTGATAGTAGCATAGTTGGGATGGACAGTAGCTAGCACATTGGTTTGATAGTAGCATAGTTGGGATGGACAGTAGCTAGCACATTGGTTTGATAGCATAGTTGGGATGGACAGTAGCTAGCACATTGGTTTGATAGTAGCATAGTTGGGATGGACAGTAGCTAGCACATTGGTTTGATAGTAGCATAGTTGGGATGGACAGCAGCTAGCACATTGGTTTGATAGCATAGTTGGGATGGACAGTAGCTAGCACATTGGTTTGATAGTAGCATAGTTGGGATGGACAGTAGCTAGCACATTGGTTTAATAGTAGCATAGTTGGGATGGACAGTAGCTAGCACATTGGTTTGATAGTAGCATAGTTGGGATAGACAGTAGCTAGCACATTGGTTTGATAGTAGCATAGTTGGGATGGACAGTAGCTAGCACATTGGTTTGATAGTAGCATAGTTGGGATGGACAGTAGCTAGCACATTGGTTTGATAGTAGCATAGTTGGGATGGACAGTAGCTAGCACATTGGTTTGATAGTAGCATAGTTGGGATGTACAGTAGCTAGCACATTGGTTTGATAGCATAGTTGGGATGGACAGTAGCTAGCACATTGGTTTGATAGTAGCATAGTTGGGATGGACAGTAGCTAGCACATTAGTTTGATAGTAGCATAGTTGGGATGGACAGTAGTTAGCACATTGGTTTGATAGTGGCATAGTTGGGATAGACAGTAGCTAGCACATTGGTTTGATAGTAGCATAGTTGGGATGGACAGTAGCTAGCACATTGGTTTGATAGTAGCATAGTTGGGATGGACAGTAGCTAGCACATTGGTTTGATAGTAGCATAGTTGGGATGGACAGTAGCTAGCACATTGGTTTGATAGTAGCATAGTTGGGATGGACAGTAGCTAGCACATTGGTTTGATAGTAGCATAGTTGGGATGGACAGTAGCTAGCACATAGGTTTGATAGCATAGTTGGGATGGACAGTAGCTAGCACATTGGTTTGATAGTAGCATAGTTGGGATGGACAGTAGCTAGCACATAGGTTTGATAGCATAGTTGGGATGGACAGTAGCTAGCACATTGGTTTGATAGTAGCATAGTTGGGATGGACAGTTGCTAGCACATTGGTTTGATAGTAGCATAGTTGGGATGGACAGTAGCTAGCACATTGGTTTGATAGTAGCATAGTTGGGATAGACAGTAGCTAGCACATTGGTTTGATAGTAGCATAGTTGGGATAGACAGTAGCTAGCACATTGGTTTGATAGTAGCATAGTTGGGATGGACAGGAGCTAGCACATTGGTTTGATAGTAGCATAGTTGGGATGGACAGTAGCTAGCACATTGGTTTGATAGTAGGATAGTTGGGATGGACAGTAGCTAGCACATAGGTTTGATAGCATAGTTGGGATGGACAGTAGCTAGCACATTGGTTTGATAGTAGCATAGTTGGGATGGACAGTAGCTAGCACATTGGTTTGATAGTAGCATAGTTGGGATGTACAGTAGCTAGCACATTGGTTTGATAGCATAGTTGGGATGGACAGTAGCTAGCATATTGGTTTGATAGTAGCATAGTTGGGATGGACAGTAGCTAGCACATTGGTTTGATAGTAGCATAGTTGGGATAGACAGTAGCTAGCACATTGGTTTGATAGTAGCATAGTTGGGATGGACAGTAGCTAGCACATTGGTTTGATAGTAGCAGAGTTGGGATGGACAGTAGCTAGCACATTGGTTTGATAGTGGCATAGTTGGGATAGACAGTAGCTAGCACATTGGTTTGATAGCATAGTTGGGATGGACAGTAGCTAGCACATTGGTTTGATAGTAGCATAGTTGGGATGGACAGTAGCTAGCACATTGGTTTGATATTAGCATAGTTGGGATGGACAGTAGCTAGCACATTGGTTTGATAGTAGCATAGTTGGGATGTACAGTAGCTAGCACATTGGTTTGATAGTAGCATAGTTGGGATGGACAGTAGTTAGCACATTGGTTTGATAGTGGCATAGTTGGGATAGACAGTAGCTAGCACATTGGTTTGATAGTAGCATAGTTGGGATGGACAGTAGCTAGCACATTGGTTTGATAGTAGCATAGTTGGGATGGACAGTAGCTAGCACATTGGTTTGATAGTAGGATAGTTGGGATGGACAGTAGCTAGCACATAGGTTTGATAGCATAGTTGGGATGGACAGTAGCTAGCACATTGGTTTGATAGTAGCATAGTTGGGATGGACAGTAGTTAGCACATTGGTTTGATAGTGGCATAGTTGGGATAGACAGTAGCTAGCACATTGGTTTGATAGTAGCATAGTTGGGATGGACAGGAGCTAGCACATTGGTTTGATAGTAGCATAGTTGGGATGGACAGTAGCTAGCACATTGGTTTGATAGTAGGATAGTTGGGATGGACAGTAGCTAGCACATAGGTTTGATAGCATAGTTGGGATAGACAGTAGCTAGCACATTGGTTTGATAGTAGCATAGTTGGGATGGACAGTAGCTAGCACATTGGTTTGATAGTAGCATTGTTGGGATGGACAGTAGCTAGCACTTTGGTTTGATAGCATAGTTGGGATGGACAGTAGCTAGCATATTGGTTTGATAGTAGCATAGTTGGGATGGACAGTAGCTAGCACATTGGTTTGATAGTAGCATATTTGGGATAGACAGTAGCTAGCACATTGGTTTGATAGTAGCATAGTTGGGATGGACAGTAGCTAGCACATTGGTTTGATAGTAGCAGAGTTGGGATGGACAGTAGCTAGCACATTGGTTTGATAGTGGCATAGTTGGGATAGACAGTAGCTAGCACATTGGTTTGATAGCATAGTTGGGATGGACAGTAGCTAGCACATTGGTTTGATAGTAGCATAGTTGGGATGGACAGTAGCTAGCACATTGGTTTGATATTAGCATAGTTGGGATGGACAGTAGCTAGCACATTGGTTTGATAGTAGCATAGTTGGGATGTACAGTAGCTAGCACATTGGTTTGATAGTAGCATAGTTGGGATGGACAGTAGTTAGCACATTGGTTTGATAGTGGCATAGTTGGGATAGACAGTAGCTAGCACATTGGTTTGATAGTAGCATAGATGGGATGGACAGTAGCTAGCACATTGGTTTGATAGTAGCATAGTTGGGATGGACAGTAGCTAGCACATTGGTTTGATAGTAGCATAGTTGGGATGGACAGTAGCTAACACATTGGTTTGATAGTAGCATAGTTGGGATGGACAGTAGCTAGCACATTGGTTTGATAGTAGCATAGTTGGGATGGACAGTAGCTAGCACATAGGTTTGATAGCATAGTTGGGATGGACAGTAGCTAGCACATTGGTTTGATAGTAGCATAGTTGGGATGTACAGTAGCTAGCACATTGGTTTGATAGTAGCATAGTTGGGATGGACAGTAGTTAGCACATTGGTTTGATAGTGGCATAGTTGGGATAGACAGTAGCTAGCACATTGGTTTGATAGTAGCATAGATGGGATGGACAGTAGCTAGCACATTGGTTTGATAGTAGCATAGTTGGGATGGACAGTAGCTAGCACATTGGTTTGATAGTAGCATAGTTGGGATGGACAGTAGCTAACACATTGGTTTGATAGTAGCATAGTTGGGATGGACAGTAGCTAGCACATTGGTTTGATAGTAGCATAGTTGGGATGGACAGTAGCTAGCACATAGGTTTGATAGCATAGTTGGGATGGACAGTAGCTAGCACATTGGTTTGATAGTAGCATAGTTGGGATGGACAGTAGCTAGCACATAGGTTTGATAGCATAGTTGGGATGGACAGTAGCTAGCACATTGGTTTGATAGTAGCATAGTTGGGATGGACAGTAGCTAGCACATTGGTTTGATAGTAGCATAGTTGGGATGGACAGTAGCTAGCACATTGGTTTGATAGTAGCATAGTTGGGATGTACAGTAGCTAGCACATTGGTTTGATAGCATAGTTGGGATGGACAGTAGCTAGCATATTGGTTTGATAGTAGCATAGTTGGGATGGACAGTAGCTAGCACATTGGTTTGATAGTAGCATAGTTGGGATAGACAGTAGCTAGCACATTGGTTTGATAGTAGCATAGTTGGGATGGACAGTAGCTAGCACATTGGTTTGATAGTAGCATAGTTGGGATGGACAGTAGCTAGCACATTGGTTTGATAGTAGCATAGTTGGGATGGACAGTAGCTAGCACATTGGTTTGATAGTAGCATAGTTGGGATGGACAGTAGCTAGCACATAGGTTTGATAGCATAGTTGGGATGGACAGTAGCTAGCACATATGTTTGATAGCATAGTTGGGATGGACAGTAGCTAGCACATTGGTTTGATAGTAGCATAGTTGGGATGGACAGTAGCTAGCACATATGTTTGATAGCATAGTTGGGATGGACAGTAGCTAGCACATTGGTTTGATAGTAGCATAGTTGGGATGGACAGTAGCTAGCACATTGGTTTGATAGTAGCATAGTTGGGATGGACAGTAGCTAGCACATTGGTTTGATAGTAGCATAGTTGGGATGGACAGTAGCTAGCACATAGGTTTGATAGCATAGTTGGGATGGACAGTAGCTAGCACATTGGTTTGATAGTAGCATAGTTGGGATGGACAGTAGCTAGCACATTGGTTTGATAGTAGCATAGTTGGGATGGACAGTAGCTAGCACATTGGTTTGATAGTAGCATTGTTGGGATGGACAGTAGCTAGCACATTGGTTTGATAGTAGCATAGTTGGGATGGACAGTAGCTAGCACATTGGTTTGATAGTAGCATAGTTGGGATGGACAGTAGCTAGCACATTGGTTTGATAGCATAGTTGGGATGGACAGTAGCTAGCACATTGGTTTGATAGTAGCATAGTTGGGATGGACAGTAGCTAGCACATTGGTTTGATAGTAGCATAGTTGGGATGGACAGCAGCTAGCACATTGGTTTGATAGTAGCATAGTTGGGATGGACAGCAGCTAGCACATTGGTTTGATAGCATAGTTGGGATGGACAGTAGCTAGCACATTGGTTTAATAGTAGCATAGTTGGGATGGACAGTAGCTAGCACATTGGTTTGATAGTAGCATAGTTGGGATAGACAGTAGCTAGCACATTGGTTTGATAGTAGCATAGTTGGGATGGACAGTAGCTAGCACATTGGTTTGATAGTAGCATAGTTGGGATGGACAGTAGCTAGCACATTGGTTTGATAGTAGCATAGTTGGGATGGACAGTAGCTAGCACATTGGTTTGATAGTAGCATAGTTGGGATGGACAGTAGCTAGCACATTGGTTTGATAGTAGCATAGTTGGGATGGACAGTAGCTAGCACATTGGTTTGATAGTAGCATAGTTGGGATGGACAGTAGCTAGCACATTGGTTTGATAGTAGCATAGTTGGGATGGACAGTAGCTAGCACATTGGTTTGATAGTAGCATAGTTGGGATGGACAGTAGCTAGCACATTGGTTTGATAGTAGCATAGTTGGGATGTACAGTAGCTAGCACATTGGTTTGATAGCATAGTTGGGATGGACAGTAGCTAGCATATTGGTTTGATAGTAGCATAGTTGGGATGGACAGTAGCTAGCACATTGGTTTGATAGTAGCATAGTTGGGATAGACAGTAGCTAGCACATTGGTTTGATAGTAGCATAGTTGGGATGGACAGTAGCTAGCACATTGTTTTGATAGTAGCAGAGTTGGGATGGACAGTAGCTAGCACATTGGTTTGATAGTGGCATAGTTGGGATAGACAGTAGCTAGCACATTGGTTTGATAGCATAGTTGGGATGGACAGTAGCTAGCACATTGGTTTGATAGTAGCATAGTTGGGATGGACAGTAGCTAGCACATTGGTTTGATATTAGCATAGTTGGGATGGACAGTAGCTAGCACATTGGTTTGATAGTAGCATAGTTGGGATGTACAGTAGCTAGCACATTGGTTTGATAGTAGCATAGTTGGGATGGACAGTAGTTAGCACATTGGTTTGATAGTGGCATAGTTGGGATAGACAGTAGCTAGCACATTGGTTTGATAGTAGCATAGTTGGGATGGACAGTAGCTAGCACATTGGTTTGATAGTAGCATAGTTGGGATGGACAGTAGCTAGCACATTGGTTTGATAGTAGGATAGTTGGGATGGACAGTAGCTAGCACATAGGTTTGATAGCATAGTTGGGATGGACAGTAGCTAGCACATTGGTTTGATAGTAGCATAGTTGGGATGGACAGTAGTTAGCACATTGGTTTGATAGTGGCATAGTTGGGATAGACAGTAGCTAGCACATTGGTTTGATAGTAGCATAGTTGGGATGGACAGGAGCTAGCACATTGGTTTGATAGTAGCATAGTTGGGATGGACAGTAGCTAGCACATTGGTTTGATAGTAGGATAGTTGGGATGGACAGTAGCTAGCACATAGGTTTGATAGCATAGTTGGGATGGACAGTAGCTAGCACATTGGTTTGATAGTAGCATAGTTGGGATGGACAGTAGCTAGCACATTGGTTTGATAGTAGCATTGTTGGGATGGACAGTAGCTAGCACATTGGTTTGATAGCATAGTTGGGATGGACAGTAGCTAGCATATTGGTTTGATAGTAGCATAGTTGGGATGGACAGTAGCTAGCACATTGGTTTGATAGTAGCATATTTGGGATAGACAGTAGCTAGCACATTGGTTTGATAGTAGCATAGTTGGGATGGACAGTAGCTAGCACATTGGTTTGATAGTAGCAGAGTTGGGATGGACAGTAGCTAGCACATTGGTTTGATAGTGGCATAGTTGGGATAGACAGTAGCTAGCACATTGGTTTGATAGCATAGTTGGGATGGACAGTAGCTAGCACATTGGTTTGATAGTAGCATAGTTGGGATGGACAGTAGCTAGCACATTGGTTTGATATTAGCATAGTTGGGATGGACAGTAGCTAGCACATTGGTTTGATAGTAGCATAGTTGGGATGTACAGTAGCTAGCACATTGGTTTGATAGTAGCATAGTTGGGATGGACAGTAGTTAGCACATTGGTTTGATAGTGGCATAGTTGGGATAGACAGTAGCTAGCACATTGGTTTGATAGTAGCATAGATGGGATGGACAGTAGCTAGCACATTGGTTTGATAGTAGCATAGTTGGGATGGACAGTAGCTAGCACATTGGTTTGATAGTAGCATAGTTGGGATGGACAGTAGTAAACACATTGGTTTGATAGTAGCATAGTTGGGATGGACAGTAGCTAGCACATTGGTTTGATAGTAGCATAGTTGGGATGGACAGTAGCTAGCACATAGGTTTGATAGCATAGTTGGGATGGACAGTAGCTAGCACATTGGTTTGATAGTAGCATAGTTGGGATGGACAGTAGCTAGCACATAGGTTTGATAGCATAGTTGGGATGGACAGTAGCTAGCACATTGGTTTGATAGTAGCATAGTTGGGATGGACAGTTGCTAGCACATTGGTTTGATAGTAGCATAGTTGGGATGGACAGGAGCTAGCACATTGGTTTGATAGTAGCATAGTTGGGATGGACAGTAGCTAGCACATTGGTTTGATAGTAGGATAGTTGGGATGGACAGTAGCTAGCACATAGGTTTGATAGCATAGTTGGGATGGACAGTAGCTAGCACATTGGTTTGATAGTAGCATAGTTGGGATGGACAGTAGCTAGCACATAGGTTTGATAGCATAGTTGGGATGGACAGTAGCTAGCACATTGGTTTGATAGTAGCATAGTTGGGATGGACAGTTACTAGCACATTGGTTTGATAGTAGCATAGTTGGGATGGACAGTAGCTTGCACATTGGTTTGATAGTAGCATAGTTGGGATGTACAGTAGCTAGCACATTGGTTTGATAGCATATTTGGGATGGACAGTAGCTAGCACATTGGTTTGATAGTAGCATAGTTGGGATGGACAGTAGCTATCACATTGGTTTGATAGTAGCATAGTTGGGATGGACAGTAGCTAGCACATAGGTTTGATAGCATAGTTGGGATGGACAGTAGCTAGCACATTGGTTTGATAGTAGCATAGTTGGGATGGACAGTAGCTAGCACATTGGTTTGATAGTAGCATAGTTGGGATGGACAGTAGCTAGCACATTGGTTTGATAGTAGCATAGTTGGGATGGACAGTAGCTAGCACATTGGTTTGATAGTAGCATAGTTGGGATGGACAGTAGCTAGCACATTGGTTTGATAGCATAGTTGGGATGGACAGTAGCTAGCACATTGGTTTGATAATAGCATAGTTGGGATGTACAGTAGCTAGCACATTGGTTTGATAGCATATTTGGGATGGACAGTAGCTAGCACATTGGTTTGATAGTAGCATAGTTGGGATGGACAGTAGCTAGCACATAGGTTTGATAGTAGCATAGTTGGGATGGACAGTAGCTAGCACATTGGTTTGATAGTAGCATAGTTGGGATGGACAGTAGCTAGCACATATGTTTGATAGCATAGTTGGGATGGACAGTAGCTAGCACATTGGTTTGATAGTAGCATAGTTGGGATGGACAGTAGCTAGCACATTGGTTTGATAGTAGCATAGTTGGGATGGACAGTAGCTAGCACATTGGTTTGATAGTAGCATAGTTGGGATGGACAGTAGCTAGCACATAGGTTTGATAGCATAGTTGGGATGGACAGTAGCTAGCACATTGGTTTGATAGTAGCATAGTTGGGATGGACAGTAGCTAGCACATTGGTTTGATAGTAGCATAGTTGGGATGGACAGTAGCTAGCACATTGGTTTGATAGTAGCATTGTTGGGATGGACAGTAGCTAGCACATTGGTTTGATAGTAGCATAGTTGGGATGGACAGTAGCTAGCACATTGGTTTGATAGTAGCATAGTTGGGATGGACAGTAGCTAGCACATTGGTTTGATAGCATAGTTGGGATGGACAGTAGCTAGCACATTGGTTTGATAGTAGCATAGTTGGGATGGACAGTAGCTAGCACATTGGTTTGATAGTAGCATAGTTGGGATGGACAGCAGCTAGCACATTGGTTTGATAGCATAGTTGGGATGGACAGTAGCTAGCACATTGGTTTGATAGTAGCATAGTTGGGATGGACAGTAGCTAGCACATTGGTTTAATAGTAGCATAGTTGGGATGGACAGTAGCTAGCACATTGGTTTGATAGTAGCATAGTTGGGATAGACAGTAGCTAGCACATTGGTTTGATAGTAGCATAGTTGGGATGGACAGTAGCTAGCACATTGGTTTGATAGTAGCATAGTTGGGATGGACAGTAGCTAGCACATTGGTTTGATAGTAGCATAGTTGGGATGGACAGTAGCTAGCACATTGGTTTGATAGTAGCATAGTTGGGATGTACAGTAGCTAGCACATTGGTTTGATAGCATAGTTGGGATGGACAGTAGCTAGCACATTGGTTTGATAGTAGCATAGTTGGGATGGACAGTAGCTAGCACATTAGTTTGATAGTAGCATAGTTGGGATGGACAGTAGTTAGCACATTGGTTTGATAGTGGCATAGTTGGGATAGACAGTAGCTAGCACATTGGTTTGATAGTAGCATAGTTGGGATGGACAGTAGCTAGCACATTGGTTTGATAGTAGCATAGTTGGGATGGACAGTAGCTAGCACATTGGTTTGATAGTAGCATAGTTGGGATGGACAGTAGCTAGCACATTGGTTTGATAGTAGCATAGTTGGGATGGACAGTAGCTAGCACATTGGTTTGATAGTAGCATAGTTGGGATGGACAGTAGCTAGCACATAGGTTTGATAGCATAGTTGGGATGGACAGTAGCTAGCACATTGGTTTGATAGTAGCATAGTTGGGATAGACAGTAGCTAGCACATTGGTTTGATAGTAGCATAGTTGGGATGGACAGTAGCTAGCACATTGGTTTGATAGTAGCAGAGTTGGGATGGACAGTAGCTAGCACATTGGTTTGATAGTGGCATAGTTGGGATAGACAGTAGCTAGCACATTGGTTTGATAGCATAGTTGGGATGGACAGTAGCTAGCACATTGGTTTGATAGTAGCATAGTTGGGATGGACAGTAGCTAGCACATTGGTTTGATATTAGCATAGTTGGGATGGACAGTAGCTAGCACATTGGTTTGATAGTAGCATAGTTGGGATGTACAGTAGCTAGCACATTGGTTTGATAGTAGCATAGTTGGGATGGACAGTAGTTAGCACATTGGTTTGATAGTGGCATAGTTGGGATAGACAGTAGCTAGCACATTGGTTTGATAGTAGCATAGTTGGGATGGACAGTAGCTAGCACATTGGTTTGATAGTAGCATAGTTGGGATGGACAGTAGCTAGCACATTGGTTTGATAGTAGGATAGTTGGGATGGACAGTAGCTAGCACATAGGTTTGATAGCATAGTTGGGATGGACAGTAGCTAGCACATTGGTTTGATAGTAGCATAGTTGGGATGGACAGTAGCTAGCACATTGGTTTGATAGTAGCATATTTGGGATAGACAGTAGCTAGCACATTGGTTTGATAGTAGCATAGTTGGGATGGACAGTAGCTAGCACATTGGTTTGATAGTAGCAGAGTTGGGATGGACAGTAGCTAGCACATTGGTTTGATAGTGGCATAGTTGGGATAGACAGTAGCTAGCACATTGGTTTGATATTAGCATAGTTGGGATGGACAGTAGCTAGCACATTGGTTTGATAGTAGCATAGTTGGGATGTACAGTAGCTAGCACATTGGTTTGATAGTAGCATAGTTGGGATGGACAGTAGTTAGCACATTGGTTTGATAGTGGCATAGTTGGGATGGACAGTAGCTAGCACATTGGTTTGATAGTAGCATAGATGGGATGGACAGTAGCTAGCACATTGGTTTGATAGTAGCATAGTTGGGATGGACAGTAGCTAGCACATTGGTTTGATAGTAGCATAGTTGGGATGGACAGTAGCTAACACATTGGTTTGATAGTAGCATAGTTGGGATGGACAGTAGCTAGCACATTGGTTTGATAGTAGCATAGTTGGGATGGACAGTAGCTAGCACATAGGTTTGATAGCATAGTTGGGATGGACAGTAGCTAGCACATTGGTTTGATAGTAGCATAGTTGGGATGGACAGTTGCTAGCACATTGGTTTGATAGTAGCATAGTTGGGATGGACAGGAGCTAGCACATTGGTTTGATAGTAGCATAGTTGGGATGGACAGTAGCTAGCACATTGGTTTGATAGTAGGATAGTTGGGATGGACAGTAGCTAGCACATAGGTTTGATAGCATAGTTGGGATGGACAGTAGCTAGCACATTGGTTTGATAGTAGCATAGTTGGGATGGACAGTAGCTAGCACATAGGTTTGATAGCATAGTTGGGATGGACAGTAGCTATCACATTGGTTTGATAGTAGCATAGTTGGGATGGACAGTTACTAGCACATTGGTTTGATAGTAGCATAGTTGGGATGGACAGTAGCTTGCACATTGGTTTGATAGTAGCATAGTTGGGATGTACAGTAGCTAGCACATTGGTTTGATAGCATATTTGGGATGGACAGTAGCTAGCACATTGGTTTGATAGTAGCATAGTTGGGATGGACAGTAGCTATCACATTGGTTTGATAGTAGCATAGTTGGGATGGACAGTAGCTAGCACATAGGTTTGATAGCATAGTTGGGATGGACAGTAGCTAGCACATTGGTTTGATAGTAGCATAGTTGGGATGGACAGTAGCTAGCACATTGGTTTGATAGTAGCATAGTTGGGATGGACAGTAGCTAGCACATTGGTTTGATAGTAGCATAGTTGGGATGGACAGTAGCTAGCACATTGGTTTGATAGCATAGTTGGGATGGACAGTAGCTAGCACATTGGTTTGATAATAGCATAGTTGGGATGTACAGTAGCTAGCACATTGGTTTGATAGCATATTTGGGATGGACAGTAGCTAGCACATTGGTTTGATAGTAGCATAGTTGGGATGGACAGTAGCTAGCACATAGGTTTGATAGTAGCATAGTTGGGATGGACAGTAGCTAGCACATTGGTTTGATAGTAGCATAGTTGGGATGGACAGTAGCTAGCACATATGTTTGATAGCATAGTTGGGATGGACAGTAGCTAGCACATTGGTTTGATAGTAGCATAGTTGGGATGGACAGTAGCTAGCACATTGGTTTGATAGTAGCATAGTTGGGATGGACAGTAGCTAGCACATTGGTTTGATAGTAGCATAGTTGGGATGGACAGTAGCTAGCACATAGGTTTGATAGCATAGTTGGGATGGACAGTAGCTAGCACATTGGTTTGATAGTAGCATAGTTGGGATGGACAGTAGCTAGCACATTGGTTTGATAGTAGCATAGTTGGGATGGACAGTAGCTAGCACATTGGTTTGATAGTAGCATTGTTGGGATGGACAGTAGCTAGCACATTGGTTTGATAGTAGCATAGTTGGGATGGACAGTAGCTAGCACATTGGTTTGATAGTAGCATAGTTGGGATGGACAGTAGCTAGCACATTGGTTTGATAGCATAGTTGGGATGGACAGTAGCTAGCACATTGGTTTGATAGTAGCATAGTTGGGATGGACAGTAGCTAGCACATTGGTTTGATAGTAGCATAGTTGGGATGGACAGCAGCTAGCACATTGGTTTGATAGCATAGTTGGGATGGACAGTAGCTAGCACATTGGTTTGATAGTAGCATAGTTGGGATGGACAGTAGCTAGCACATTGGTTTAATAGTAGCATAGTTGGGATGGACAGTAGCTAGCACATTGGTTTGATAGTAGCATAGTTGGGATAGACAGTAGCTAGCACATTGGTTTGATAGTAGCATAGTTGGGATGGACAGTAGCTAGCACATTGGTTTGATAGTAGCATAGTTGGGATGGACAGTAGCTAGCACATTGGTTTGATAGCATATTTGGGATGGACAGTAGCTAGCACATTGGTTTGATAGTAGCATAGTTGGGATGGACAGTAGCTAGCACATAGGTTTGATAGTAGCATAGTTGGGATGGACAGTAGCTAGCACATTGGTTTGATAGTAGCATAGTTGGGATGGACAGTAGCTAGCACATATGTTTGATAGCATAGTTGGGATGGACAGTAGCTAGCACATTGGTTTGATAGTAGCATAGTTGGGATGGACAGTAGCTAGCACATTGGTTTGATAGTAGCATAGTTGGGATGGACAGTAGCTAGCACATAGGTTTGATAGTAGCATAGTTGGGATGGACAGTAGCTAGCACATTGGTTTGATAGTAGCATAGTTGGGATGGACAGTAGCTAGCACATATGTTTGATAGCATAGTTGGGATGGACAGTAGCTAGCACATTGGTTTGATAGTAGCATAGTTGGGATGGACAGTAGCTAGCACATTGGTTTGATAGTAGCATAGTTGGGATGGACAGTAGCTAGCACATTGGTTTGATAGCATAGTTGGGATGGACAGTAGCTAGCACATTGGTTTGATAGTAGCATAGTTGGGATGGACAGTAGCTAGCACATTGGTTTGATAGTAGCATAGTTGGGATGGACAGTAGCTAGCACATTGGTTTGATAGCATAGTTGGGATGGACAGTAGCTAGCACATTGGTTTGATAGTAGCATAGTTGGGATGGACAGTAGCTAGCACATTGGTTTGATAGTAGCATAGTTGGGATGGACAGCAGCTAGCACATTGGTTTGATAGCATAGTTGGGATGGACAGTAGCTAGCACATTGGTTTGATAGTAGCATAGTTGGGATGGACAGTAGCTAGCACATTGGTTTAATAGTAGCATAGTTGGGATGGACAGTAGCTAGCACATTGGTTTGATAGTAGCATAGTTGGGATAGACAGTAGCTAGCACATTGGTTTGATAGTAGCATAGTTGGGATGGACAGTAGCTAGCACATTGGTTTGATAGTAGCATAGTTGGGATGGACAGTAGCTAGCACATTGGTTTGATAGTAGCATAGTTGGGATGGACAGTAGCTAGCACATTGGTTTGATAGTAGCATAGTTGGGATGTACAGTAGCTAGCACATTGGTTTGATAGCATAGTTGGGATGGACAGTAGCTAGCACATTGGTTTGATAGTAGCATAGTTGGGATGGACAGTAGCTAGCACATTAGTTTGATAGTAGCATAGTTGGGATGGACAGTAGTTAGCACATTGGTTTGATAGTGGCATAGTTGGGATAGACAGTAGCTAGCACATTGGTTTGATAGTAGCATAGTTGGGATGGACAGTAGCTAGCACATTGGTTTGATAGCATAGTTGGGATGGACAGTAGCTAGCACATTGGTTTGATAGTAGCATAGTTGGGATGGACAGTAGCTAGCACATTGGTTTGATAGTAGCATAGTTGGGATGGACAGCAGCTAGCACATTGGTTTGATAGCATAGTTGGGATGGACAGTAGCTAGCACATTGGTTTGATAGTAGCATAGTTGGGATGGACAGTAGCTAGCACATTGGTTTAATAGTAGCATAGTTGGGATGGACAGTAGCTAGCACATTGGTTTGATAGTAGCATAGTTGGGATAGACAGTAGCTAGCACATTGGTTTGATAGTAGCATAGTTGGGATGGACAGTAGCTAGCACATTGGTTTGATAGTAGCATAGTTGGGATGGACAGTAGCTAGCACATTGGTTTGATAGTAGCATAGTTGGGATGGACAGTAGCTAGCACATTGGTTTGATAGTAGCATAGTTGGGATGTACAGTAGCTAGCACATTGGTTTGATAGCATAGTTGGGATGGACAGTAGCTAGCACATTGGTTTGATAGTAGCATAGTTGGGATGGACAGTAGCTAGCACATTAGTTTGATAGTAGCATAGTTGGGATGGACAGTAGTTAGCACATTGGTTTGATAGTGGCATAGTTGGGATAGACAGTAGCTAGCATATTGGTTTGATAGTAGCATAGTTGGGATGGACAGTAGCTAGCACATTGGTTTGATAGTAGCATAGTTGGGATGGACAGTAGCTAGCACATTGGTTTGATAGTAGCATAGTTGGGATGGACAGTAGCTAGCACATTGGTTTGATAGTAGCATAGTTAAGATGGACAGTAGCTAGCACATTGGTTTGATAGCATATTTGGGATGGACAGTAGCTAGCACATTGGTTTGATAGTAGCATTGTTGGGATGGACAGTAGCTAGCACATTGGTTTGATAGTAGCATAGTTGGGATGGACAGTAGCTAGCACATTGGTTTGATAGTAGCATAGTTGGGATGGACAGTAGCTAGCACATTGGTTTGATAGCATAGTTGGGATGGACAGTAGCTAGCACATTGGTTTGATAGTAGCATAGTTGGGATGGACAGTAGCTAGCACATTGGTTTGATAGTAGCATAGTTGGGATGGACAGCAGCTAGCACATTGGTTTGATAGCATAGTTGGGATGGACAGTAGCTAGCACATTGGTTTGATAGTAGCATAGTTGGGATGGACAGTAGCTAGCACATTGGTTTAATAGTAGCATAGTTGGGATGGACAGTAGCTAGCACATTGGTTTGATAGTAGCATAGTTGGGATAGACAGTAGCTAGCACATTGGTTTGATAGTAGCATAGTTGGGATGGACAGTAGCTAGCACATTGGTTTGATAGTAGCATAGTTGGGATGGACAGTAGCTAGCACATTGGTTTGATAGTAGCATAGTTGGGATGGACAGTAGCTAGCACATTGGTTTGATAGTAGCATAGTTGGGATGTACAGTAGCTAGCACATTGGTTTGATAGCATAGTTGGGATGGACAGTAGCTAGCACATTGGTTTGATAGTAGCATAGTTGGGATGGACAGTAGCTAGCACATTAGTTTGATAGTAGCATAGTTGGGATGGACAGTAGTTAGCACATTGGTTTGATAGTGGCATAGTTGGGATAGACAGTAGCTAGCACATTGGTTTGATAGTAGCATAGTTGGGATGGACAGTAGCTAGCACATTGGTTTGATAGTAGCATAGTTGGGATGGACAGTAGCTAGCACATTGGTTTGATAGTAGCATAGTTGGGATGGACAGTAGCTAGCACATTGGTTTGATAGTAGCATAGTTGGGATGGACAGTAGCTAGCACATTGGTTTGATAGTAGCATAGTTGGGATGGACAGTAGCTAGCACATAGGTTTGATAGCATAGTTGGGATGGACAGTAGCTAGCACATTGGTTTGATAGTAGCATAGTTGGGATAGACAGTAGCTAGCACATTGGTTTGATAGTAGCATAGTTGGGATGGACAGTAGCTAGCACATTGGTTTGATAGTAGCAGAGTTGGGATGGACAGTAGCTAGCACATTGGTTTGATAGTGGCATAGTTGGGATAGACAGTAGCTAGCACATTGGTTTGATAGCATAGTTGGGATGGACAGTAGCTAGCACATTGGTTTGATAGTAGCATAGTTGGGATGGACAGTAGCTAGCACATTGGTTTGATATTAGCATAGTTGGGATGGACAGTAGCTAGCACATTGGTTTGATAGTAGCATAGTTGGGATGTACAGTAGCTAGCACATTGGTTTGATAGTAGCATAGTTGGGATGGACAGTAGTTAGCACATTGGTTTGATAGTGGCATAGTTGGGATAGACAGTAGCTAGCACATTGGTTTGATAGTAGCATAGTTGGGATGGACAGTAGCTAGCACATTGGTTTGATAGTAGCATAGTTGGGATGGACAGTAGCTAGCACATTGGTTTGATAGTAGGATAGTTGGGATGGACAGTAGCTAGCACATAGGTTTGATAGCATAGTTGGGATGGACAGTAGCTAGCACATTGGTTTGATAGTAGCATAGTTGGGATGGACAGTAGTTAGCACATTGGTTTGATAGTGGCATAGTTGGGATAGACAGTAGCTAGCACATTGGTTTGATAGTAGCATAGTTGGGATGGACAGGAGCTAGCACATTGGTTTGATAGTAGCATAGTTGGGATGGACAGTAGCTAGCACATTGGTTTGATAGTAGGATAGTTGGGATGGACAGTAGCTAGCACATAGGTTTGATAGCATAGTTGGGATGGACAGTAGCTAGCACATTGGTTTGATAGTAGCATAGTTGGGATGGACAGTAGCTAGCACATTGGTTTGATAGTAGCATTGTTGGGATGGACAGTAGCTAGCACATTGGTTTGATAGCATAGTTGGGATGGACAGTAGCTAGCATATTGGTTTGATAGTAGCATAGTTGGGATGGACAGTAGCTAGCACATTGGTTTGATAGTAGCATATTTGGGATAGACAGTAGCTAGCACATTGGTTTGATAGTAGCATAGTTGGGATGGACAGTAGCTAGCACATTGGTTTGATAGTAGCAGAGTTGGGATGGACAGTAGCTAGCACATTGGTTTGATAGTGGCATAGTTGGGATAGACAGTAGCTAGCACATTGGTTTGATAGCATAGTTGGGATGGACAGTAGCTAGCACATTGGTTTGATAGTAGCATAGTTGGGATGGACAGTAGCTAGCACATTGGTTTGATATTAGCATAGTTGGGATGGACAGTAGCTAGCACATTGGTTTGATAGTAGCATAGTTGGGATGTACAGTAGCTAGCACATTGGTTTGATAGTAGCATAGTTGGGATGGACAGTAGTTAGCACATTGGTTTGATAGTGGCATAGTTGGGATAGACAGTAGCTAGCACATTGGTTTGATATTAGCATAGTTGGGATGGACAGTAGCTAGCACATTGGTTTGATAGTAGCATAGTTGGGATGTACAGTAGCTAGCACATTGGTTTGATAGTAGCATAGTTGGGATGGACAGTAGTTAGCACATTGGTTTGATAGTGGCATAGTTGGGATGGACAGTAGCTAGCACATTGGTTTGATAGTAGCATAGATGGGATGGACAGTAGCTAGCACATTGGTTTGATAGTAGCATAGTTGGGATGGACAGTAGCTAGCACATTGGTTTGATAGTAGCATAGTTGGGATGGACAGTAGCTAACACATTGGTTTGATAGTAGCATAGTTGGGATGGACAGTAGCTAGCACATTGGTTTGATAGTAGCATAGTTGGGATGGACAGTAGCTAGCACATAGGTTTGATAGCATAGTTGGGATGGACAGTAGCTAGCACATTGGTTTGATAGTAGCATAGTTGGGATGGACAGTTGCTAGCACATTGGTTTGATAGTAGCATAGTTGGGATGGACAGGAGCTAGCACATTGGTTTGATAGTAGCATAGTTGGGATGGACAGTAGCTAGCACATTGGTTTGATAGTAGCATAGTTGGGATGGACAGTAGCTAGCACATTGGTTTGATAGTAGCAGAGTTGGGATGGACAGTAGCTAGCACATTGGTTTGATAGTGGCATAGTTGGGATAGACAGTAGCTAGCACATAGGTTTGATAGTAGCATAGTTGGGATGGACAGTAGCTAGCACATTGGTTTGATAGTAGCATAGTTGGGATGGACAGTAGCTAGCACATATGTTTGATAGCATAGTTGGGATGGACAGTAGCTAGCACATTGGTTTGATAGTAGCATAGTTGGGATGGACAGTAGCTAGCACATTGGTTTGATAGTAGCATAGTTGGGATGGACAGTAGCTAGCACATTGGTTTGATAGTAGCATAGTTGGGATGGACAGTAGCTAGCACATAGGTTTGATAGCATAGTTGGGATGGACAATAGCTAGCACATTGGTTTGATAGTAGCATAGTTGGGATGGACAGTAGCTAGCACATTGGTTTGATAGTAGCATAGTTGGGATGGACAGTAGCTAGCACATTGGTTTGATAGTAGCATAGTTGGGATGGACAGTAGCTAGCACATTGGTTTGATAGTAGCATAGTTGGGATGGACAGTAGCTAGCACATTGGTTTGATAGCATAGTTGGGATGGACAGTAGCTAGCACATTGGTTTGATAGTAGCATAGTTGGGATGGACAGTAGCTAGCACATTGGTTTGATAGTAGCATAGTTGGGATGGACAGTAGCTAGCACATTGGTTTGATAGTAGCATAGTTGGGATGGACAGCAGCTAGCACATTGGTTTGATAGCATAGTTGGGATGGACAGTAGCTAGCACATTGGTTTGATAGTAGCATAGTTGGGATGGACAGTAGCTAGCACATTGGTTTGATAGCATATTTGGGATGGACAGTAGCTAGCACATTGGTTTGATAGTAGCATAGTTGGGATGGACAGTAGCTAGCACATAGGTTTGATAGTAGCATAGTTGGGATGGACAGTAGCTAGCACATTGGTTTGATAGTAGCATAGTTGGGATGGACAGTAGCTAGCACATATGTTTGATAGCATAGTTGGGATGGACAGTAGCTAGCACATTGGTTTGATAGTAGCATAGTTGGGATGGACAGTAGCTAGCACATTGGTTTGATAGTAGCATAGTTGGGATGGACAGTAGCTAGCACATAGGTTTGATAGTAGCATAGTTGGGATGGACAGTAGCTAGCACATTGGTTTGATAGTAGCATAGTTGGGATGGACAGTAGCTAGCACATATGTTTGATAGCATAGTTGGGATGGACAGTAGCTAGCACATTGGTTTGATAGTAGCATAGTTGGGATGGACAGTAGCTAGCACATTGGTTTGATAGTAGCATAGTTGGGATGGACAGTAGCTAGCACATTGGTTTGATAGCATAGTTGGGATGGACAGTAGCTAGCACATTGGTTTGATAGTAGCATAGTTGGGATGGACAGTAGCTAGCACATTGGTTTGATAGTAGCATAGTTGGGATGGACAGTAGCTAGCACATTGGTTTGATAGCATAGTTGGGATGGACAGTAGCTAGCACATTGGTTTGATAGTAGCATAGTTGGGATGGACAGTAGCTAGCACATTGGTTTGATAGTAGCATAGTTGGGATGGACAGCAGCTAGCACATTGGTTTGATAGCATAGTTGGGATGGACAGTAGCTAGCACATTGGTTTGATAGTAGCATAGTTGGGATGGACAGTAGCTAGCACATTGGTTTAATAGTAGCATAGTTGGGATGGACAGTAGCTAGCACATTGGTTTGATAGTAGCATAGTTGGGATAGACAGTAGCTAGCACATTGGTTTGATAGTAGCATAGTTGGGATGGACAGTAGCTAGCACATTGGTTTGATAGTAGCATAGTTGGGATGGACAGTAGCTAGCACATTGGTTTGATAGTAGCATAGTTGGGATGGACAGTAGCTAGCACATTGGTTTGATAGTAGCATAGTTGGGATGTACAGTAGCTAGCACATTGGTTTGATAGCATAGTTGGGATGGACAGTAGCTAGCACATTGGTTTGATAGTAGCATAGTTGGGATGGACAGTAGCTAGCACATTAGTTTGATAGTAGCATAGTTGGGATGGACAGTAGTTAGCACATTGGTTTGATAGTGGCATAGTTGGGATAGACAGTAGCTAGCACATTGGTTTGATAGTAGCATAGTTGGGATGGACAGTAGCTAGCACATTGGTTTGATAGTAGCATAGTTGGGATGGACAGTAGCTAGCACATTGGTTTGATAGTAGCATAGTTGGGATGGACAGTAGCTAGCACATTGGTTTGATAGTAGCATAGTTAAGATGGACAGTAGCTAGCACATTGGTTTGATAGCATATTTGGGATGGACAGTAGCTAGCACATTGGTTTGATAGTAGCATTGTTGGGATGGACAGTAGCTAGCACATTGGTTTGATAGTAGCATAGTTGGGATGGACAGTAGCTAGCACATTGGTTTGATAGTAGCATAGTTGGGATGGACAGTAGCTAGCACATTGGTTTGATAGCATAGTTGGGATGGACAGTAGCTAGCACATTGGTTTGATAGTAGCATAGTTGGGATGGACAGTAGCTAGCACATTGGTTTGATAGTAGCATAGTTGGGATGGACAGCAGCTAGCACATTGGTTTGATAGCATAGTTGGGATGGACAGTAGCTAGCACATTGGTTTGATAGTAGCATAGTTGGGATGGACAGTAGCTAGCACATTGGTTTGATAGTAGGATAGTTGGGATGGACAGTAGCTAGCACATAGGTTTGATAGCATAGTTGGGATGGACAGTAGCTAGCACATTGGTTTGATAGTAGCATAGTTGGGATGGACAGTAGTTAGCACATTGGTTTGATAGTGGCATAGTTGGGATAGACAGTAGCTAGCACATTGGTTTAATAGTAGCATAGTTGGGATGGACAGGAGCTAGCACATTGGTTTGAT
This sequence comes from Borostomias antarcticus, assembly GCF_949987555.1. Classification (NCBI taxonomy): domain Eukaryota; kingdom Metazoa; phylum Chordata; class Actinopteri; order Stomiiformes; family Stomiidae; genus Borostomias; species Borostomias antarcticus. The sequence goes on from NC_140253.1 coordinate 12,887,811, forward strand.
AGTAGCATAGTTGGGATGGACAGTAGCTAGCACATTGGTTTGATAGTAGGATAGTTGGGATGGACAGTAGCTAGCACATAGGTTTGATAGCATAGTTGGGATGGACAGTAGCTAGCACATTGGTTTGATAGTAGCATAGTTGGGATGGACAGTAGCTAGCACATTGGTTTGATAGTAGCATTGTTGGGATGGACAGTAGCTAGCACATTGGTTTGATAGCATAGTTGGGATGGACAGTAGCTAGCATATTGGTTTGATAGTAGCATAGTTGGGATGGACAGTAGCTAGCACATTGGTTTGATAGTAGCATATTTGGGATAGACAGTAGCTAGCACATTGGTTTGATAGTAGCATAGTTGGGATGGACAGTAGCTAGCACATTGGTTTGATAGTAGCAGAGTTGGGATGGACAGTAGCTAGCACATTGGTTTGATAGTGGCATAGTTGGGATAGACAGTAGCTAGCACATTGGTTTGATAGCATAGTTGGGATGGACAGTAGCTAGCACATTGGTTTGATAGTAGCATAGTTGGGATGGACAGTAGCTAGCACATTGGTTTGATATTAGCATAGTTGGGATGGACAGTAGCTAGCACATTGGTTTGATAGTAGCATAGTTGGGATGTACAGTAGCTAGCACATTGGTTTGATAGTAGCATAGTTGGGATGGACAGTAGTTAGCACATTGGTTTGATAGTGGCATAGTTGGGATAGACAGTAGCTAGCACATTGGTTTGATATTAGCATAGTTGGGATGGACAGTAGCTAGCACATTGGTTTGATAGTAGCATAGTTGGGATGTACAGTAGCTAGCACATTGGTTTGATAGTAGCATAGTTGGGATGGACAGTAGTTAGCACATTGGTTTGATAGTGGCATAGTTGGGATGGACAGTAGCTAGCACATTGGTTTGATAGTAGCATAGATGGGATGGACAGTAGCTAGCACATTGGTTTGATAGTAGCATAGTTGGGATGGACAGTAGCTAGCACATTGGTTTGATAGTAGCATAGTTGGGATGGACAGTAGCTAACACATTGGTTTGATAGTAGCATAGTTGGGATGGACAGTAGCTAGCACATTGGTTTGATAGTAGCATAGTTGGGATGGACAGTAGCTAGCACATAGGTTTGATAGCATAGTTGGGATGGACAGTAGCTAGCACATTGGTTTGATAGTAGCATAGTTGGGATGGACAGTTGCTAGCACATTGGTTTGATAGTAGCATAGTTGGGATGGACAGGAGCTAGCACATTGGTTTGATAGTAGCATAGTTGGGATGGACAGTAGCTAGCACATTGGTTTGATAGTAGCATAGTTGGGATGGACAGTAGCTAGCACATTGGTTTGATAGTAGCAGAGTTGGGATGGACAGTAGCTAGCACATTGGTTTGATAGTGGCATAGTTGGGATAGACAGTAGCTAGCACATAGGTTTGATAGTAGCATAGTTGGGATGGACAGTAGCTAGCACATTGGTTTGATAGTAGCATAGTTGGGATGGACAGTAGCTAGCACATATGTTTGATAGCATAGTTGGGATGGACAGTAGCTAGCACATTGGTTTGATAGTAGCATAGTTGGGATGGACAGTAGCTAGCACATTGGTTTGATAGTAGCATAGTTGGGATGGACAGTAGCTAGCACATTGGTTTGATAGTAGCATAGTTGGGATGGACAGTAGCTAGCACATAGGTTTGATAGCATAGTTGGGATGGACAGTAGCTAGCACATTGGTTTGATAGTAGCATAGTTGGGATGGACAGTAGCTAGCACATTGGTTTGATAGTAGCATAGTTGGGATGGACAGTAGCTAGCACATTGGTTTGATAGTAGCATAGTTGGGATGGACAGTAGCTAGCACATTGGTTTGATAGTAGCATAGTTGGGATGGACAGTAGCTAGCACATTGGTTTGATAGCATAGTTGGGATGGACAGTAGCTAGCACATTGGTTTGATAGTAGCATAGTTGGGATGGACAGTAGCTAGCACATTGGTTTGATAGTAGCATAGTTGGGATGGACAGTAGCTAGCACATTGGTTTGATAGTAGCATAGTTGGGATGGACAGCAGCTAGCACATTGGTTTGATAGCATAGTTGGGATGGACAGTAGCTAGCACATTGGTTTGATAGTAGCATAGTTGGGATGGACAGTAGCTAGCACATTGGTTTGATAGCATATTTGGGATGGACAGTAGCTAGCACATTGGTTTGATAGTAGCATAGTTGGGATGGACAGTAGCTAGCACATAGGTTTGATAGTAGCATAGTTGGGATGGACAGTAGCTAGCACATTGGTTTGATAGTAGCATAGTTGGGATGGACAGTAGCTAGCACATATGTTTGATAGCATAGTTGGGATGGACAGAAGCTAGCACATTGGTTTGATAGTAGCATAGTTGGGATGGACAGTAGCTAGCACATTGGTTTGATAGTAGCATAGTTGGGATGGACAGTAGCTAGCACATAGGTTTGATAGTAGCATAGTTGGGATGGACAGTAGCTAGCACATTGGTTTGATAGTAGCATAGTTGGGATGGACAGTAGCTAGCACATATGTTTGATAGCATAGTTGGGATGGACAGTAGCTAGCACATTGGTTTGATAGTAGCATAGTTGGGATGGACAGTAGCTAGCACATTGGTTTGATAGTAGCATAGTTGGGATGGACAGTAGCTAGCACATTGGTTTGATAGCATAGTTGGGATGGACAGTAGCTAGCACATTGGTTTGATAGTAGCATAGTTGGGATGGACAGTAGCTAGCACATTGGTTTGATAGTAGCATAGTTGGGATGGACAGTAGCTAGCACATTGGTTTGATAGCATAGTTGGGATGGACAGTAGCTAGCACATTGGTTTGATAGTAGCATAGTTGGGATGGACAGTAGCTAGCACATTGGTTTGATAGTAGCATAGTTGGGATGGACAGCAGCTAGCACATTGGTTTGATAGCATAGTTGGGATGGACAGTAGCTAGCACATTGGTTTGATAGTAGCATAGTTGGGATGGACAGTAGCTAGCACATTGGTTTAATAGTAGCATAGTTGGGATGGACAGTAGCTAGCACATTGGTTTGATAGTAGCATAGTTGGGATAGACAGTAGCTAGCACATTGGTTTGATAGTAGCATAGTTGGGATGGACAGTAGCTAGCACATTGGTTTGATAGTAGCATAGTTGGGATGGACAGTAGCTAGCACATTGGTTTGATAGTAGCATAGTTGGGATGGACAGTAGCTAGCACATTGGTTTGATAGTAGCATAGTTGGGATGTACAGTAGCTAGCACATTGGTTTGATAGCATAGTTGGGATGGACAGTAGCTAGCACATTGGTTTGATAGTAGCATAGTTGGGATGGACAGTAGCTAGCACATTAGTTTGATAGTAGCATAGTTGGGATGGACAGTAGTTAGCACATTGGTTTGATAGTGGCATAGTTGGGATAGACAGTAGCTAGCACATTGGTTTGATAGTAGCATAGTTGGGATGGACAGTAGCTAGCACATTGGTTTGATAGTAGCATAGTTGGGATGGACAGTAGCTAGCACATTGGTTTGATAGTAGCATAGTTGGGATGGACAGTAGCTAGCACATTGGTTTGATAGTAGCATAGTTAAGATGGACAGTAGCTAGCACATTGGTTTGATAGCATATTTGGGATGGACAGTAGCTAGCACATTGGTTTGATAGTAGCATTGTTGGGATGGACAGTAGCTAGCACATTGGTTTGATAGTAGCATAGTTGGGATGGACAGTAGCTAGCACATTGGTTTGATAGTAGCATAGTTGGGATGGACAGTAGCTAGCACATTGGTTTGATAGCATAGTTGGGATGGACAGTAGCTAGCACATTGGTTTGATAGTAGCATAGTTGGGATGGACAGTAGCTAGCACATTGGTTTGATAGTAGCATAGTTGGGATGGACAGCAGCTAGCACATTGGTTTGATAGCATAGTTGGGATGGACAGTAGCTAGCACATTGGTTTGATAGTAGCATAGTTGGGATGGACAGTAGCTAGCACATTGGTTTAATAGTAGCATAGTTGGGATGGACAGTAGCTAGCACATTGGTTTGATAGTAGCATAGTTGGGATGGACAGTAGCTAGCACATTGGTTTGATAGTAGCATAGTTGGGATGGACAGTAGCTAGCACATTGGTTTGATAGTAGCATAGTTGGGATGGACAGTAGCTAGCACATTGGTTTGATAGTAGCATAGTTGGGATGGACAGTAGCTAGCACATTGGTTTGATAGTAGCATAGTTGGGATGTACAGTAGCTAGCACATTGGTTTGATAGCATAGTTGGGATGGACAGTAGCTAGCACATTGGTTTGATAGTAGCATAGTTGGGATGGACAGTAGCTAGCACATTAGTTTGATAGTAGCATAGTTGGGATGGACAGTAGTTAGCACATTGGTTTGATAGTGGCATAGTTGGGATAGACAGTAGCTAGCACATTGGTTTGATAGTAGCATAGTTGGGATGGACAGTAGCTAGCACATTGGTTTGATAGTAGCATAGTTGGGATGGACAGTAGCTAGCACATTGGTTTGATAGTAGCATAGTTGGGATGGACAGTAGCTAGCACATTGGTTTGATAGTAGCATAGTTGGGATGGACAGTAGCTAGCACATTGGTTTGATAGTAGCATAGTTGGGATGGACAGTAGCTAGCACATAGGTTTGATAGCATAGTTGGGATGGACAGTAGCTAGCACATTGGTTTGATAGTAGCATAGTTGGGATAGACAGTAGCTAGCACATTGGTTTGATAGTAGCATAGTTGGGATGGACAGTAGCTAGCACATTGGTTTGATAGTAGCAGAGTTGGGATGGACAGTAGCTAGCACATTGGTTTGATAGTGGCATAGTTGGGATAGACAGTAGCTAGCACATTGGTTTGATAGCATAGTTGGGATGGACAGTAGCTAGCACATTGGTTTGATAGTAGCATAGTTGGGATGGACAGTAGCTAGCACATTGGTTTGATATTAGCATAGTTGGGATGGACAGTAGCTAGCACATTGGTTTGATAGTAGCATAGTTGGGATGTACAGTAGCTAGCACATTGGTTTGATAGTAGCATAGTTGGGATGGACAGTAGTTAGCACATTGGTTTGATAGTGGCATAGTTGGGATAGACAGTAGCTAGCACATTGGTTTGATAGTAGCATAGTTGGGATGGACAGTAGCTAGCACATTGGTTTGATAGTAGCATAGTTGGGATGGACAGTAGCTAGCACATTGGTTTGATAGTAGGATAGTTGGGATGGACAGTAGCTAGCACATAGGTTTGATAGCATAGTTGGGATGGACAGTAGCTAGCACATTGGTTTGATAGTAGCATAGTTGGGATGGACAGTAGTTAGCACATTGGTTTGATAGTGGCATAGTTGGGATAGACAGTAGCTAGCACATTGGTTTGATAGTAGCATAGTTGGGATGGACAGGAGCTAGCACATTGGTTTGATAGTAGCATAGTTGGGATGGACAGTAGCTAGCACATTGGTTTGATAGTAGGATAGTTGGGATGGACAGTAGCTAGCACATAGGTTTGATAGCATAGTTGGGATGGACAGTAGCTAGCACATTGGTTTGATAGTAGCATAGTTGGGATGGACAGTAGCTAGCACATTGGTTTGATAGTAGCATTGTTGGGATGGACAGTAGCTAGCACATTGGTTTGATAGCATAGTTGGGATGGACAGTAGCTAGCATATTGGTTTGATAGTAGCATAGTTGGGATGGACAGTAGCTAGCACATTGGTTTGATAGTAGCATATTTGGGATAGACAGTAGCTAGCACATTGGTTTGATAGTAGCATAGTTGGGATGGACAGTAGCTAGCACATTGGTTTGATAGTAGCAGAGTTGGGATGGACAGTAGCTAGCACATTGGTTTGATAGTGGCATAGTTGGGATAGACAGTAGCTAGCACATTGGTTTGATAGCATAGTTGGGATGGACAGTAGCTAGCACATTGGTTTGATAGTAGCATAGTTGGGATGGACAGTAGCTAGCACATTGGTTTGATATTAGCATAGTTGGGATGGACAGTAGCTAGCACATTGGTTTGATAGTAGCATAGTTGGGATGTACAGTAGCTAGCACATTGGTTTGATAGTAGCATAGTTGGGATGGACAGTAGTTAGCACATTGGTTTGATAGTGGCATAGTTGGGATAGACAGTAGCTAGCACATTGGTTTGATATTAGCATAGTTGGGATGGACAGTAGCTAGCACATTGGTTTGATAGTAGCATAGTTGGGATGTACAGTAGCTAGCACATTGGTTTGATAGTAGCATAGTTGGGATGGACAGTAGTTAGCACATTGGTTTGATAGTGGCATAGTTGGGATGGACAGTAGCTAGCACATTGGTTTGATAGTAGCATAGATGGGATGGACAGTAGCTAGCACATTGGTTTGATAGTAGCATAGTTGGGATGGACAGTAGCTAGCACATTGGTTTGATAGTAGCATAGTTGGGATGGACAGTAGCTAACACATTGGTTTGATAGTAGCATAGTTGGGATGGACAGTAGCTAGCACATTGGTTTGATAGTAGCATAGTTGGGATGGACAGTAGCTAGCACATAGGTTTGATAGCATAGTTGGGATGGACAGTAGCTAGCACATTGGTTTGATAGTAGCATAGTTGGGATGGACAGTTGCTAGCACATTGGTTTGATAGTAGCATAGTTGGGATGGACAGGAGCTAGCACATTGGTTTGATAGTAGCATAGTTGGGATGGACAGTAGCTAGCACATTGGTTTGATAGTAGGATAGTTGGGATGGACAGTAGCTAGCACATAGGTTTGATAGCATAGTTGGGATGGACAGTAGCTAGCACATTGGTTTGATAGTAGCATAGTTGGGATGGACAGTAGCTAGCACATAGGTTTGATAGCATAGTTGGGATGGACAGTAGCTAGCACATTGGTTTGATAGTAGCATAGTTGGGATGGACAGTTACTAGCACATTGGTTTGATAGTAGCATAGTTGGGATGGACAGTAGCTTGCACATTGGTTTGATAGTAGCATAGTTGGGATGTACAGTAGCTAGCACATTGGTTTGATAGCATATTTGGGATGGACAGTAGCTAGCACATTGGTTTGATAGTAGCATAGTTGGGATGGACAGTAGCTATCACATTGGTTTGATAGTAGCATAGTTGGGATGGACAGTAGCTAGCACATAGGTTTGATAGCATAGTTGGGATGGACAGTAGCTAGCACATTGGTTTGATAGTAGCATAGTTGGGATGGACAGTAGCTAGCACATTGGTTTGATAGTAGCATAGTTGGGATGGACAGTAGCTAGCACATTGGTTTGATAGTAGCATAGTTGGGATGGACAGTAGCTAGCACATTGGTTTGATAGTAGCATAGTTGGGATGGACAGTAGCTAGCACATTGGTTTGATAGCATAGTTGGGATGGACAGTAGCTAGCACATTGGTTTGATAATAGCATAGTTGGGATGTACAGTAGCTAGCACATTGGTTTGATAGCATATTTGGGATGGACAGTAGCTAGCACATTGGTTTGATAGTAGCATAGTTGGGATGGACAGTAGCTAGCACATAGGTTTGATAGTAGCATAGTTGGGATGGACAGTAGCTAGCACATTGGTTTGATAGTAGCATAGTTGGGATGGACAGTAGCTAGCACATATGTTTGATAGCATAGTTGGGATGGACAGTAGCTAGCACATTGGTTTGATAGTAGCATAGTTGGGATGGACAGTAGCTAGCACATTGGTTTGATAGTAGCATAGTTGGGATGGACAGTAGCTAGCACATTGGTTTGATAGTAGCATAGTTGGGATGGACAGTAGCTAGCACATAGGTTTGATAGCATAGTTGGGATGGACAGTAGCTAGCACATTGGTTTGATAGTAGCATAGTTGGGATGGACAGTAGCTAGCACATTGGTTTGATAGTAGCATAGTTGGGATGGACAGTAGCTAGCACATTGGTTTGATAGTAGCATTGTTGGGATGGACAGTAGCTAGCACATTGGTTTGATAGTAGCATAGTTGGGATGGACAGTAGCTAGCACATTGGTTTGATAGTAGCATAGTTGGGATGGACAGTAGCTAGCACATTGGTTTGATAGCATAGTTGGGATGGACAGTAGCTAGCACATTGGTTTGATAGTAGCATAGTTGGGATGGACAGTAGCTAGCACATTGGTTTGATAGTAGCATAGTTGGGATGGACAGCAGCTAGCACATTGGTTTGATAGCATAGTTGGGATGGACAGTAGCTAGCACATTGGTTTGATAGTAGCATAGTTGGGATGGACAGTAGCTAGCACATTGGTTTAATAGTAGCATAGTTGGGATGGACAGTAGCTAGCACATTGGTTTGATAGTAGCATAGTTGGGATAGACAGTAGCTAGCACATTGGTTTGATAGTAGCATAGTTGGGATGGACAGTAGCTAGCACATTGGTTTGATAGTAGCATAGTTGGGATGGACAGTAGCTAGCACATTGGTTTGATAGCATATTTGGGATGGACAGTAGCTAGCACATTGGTTTGATAGTAGCATAGTTGGGATGGACAGTAGCTAGCACATAGGTTTGATAGTAGCATAGTTGGGATGGACAGTAGCTAGCACATTGGTTTGATAGTAGCATAGTTGGGATGGACAGTAGCTAGCACATATGTTTGATAGCATAGTTGGGATGGACAGTAGCTAGCACATTGGTTTGATAGTAGCATAGTTGGGATGGACAGTAGCTAGCACATTGGTTTGATAGTAGCATAGTTGGGATGGACAGTAGCTAGCACATAGGTTTGATAGTAGCATAGTTGGGATGGACAGTAGCTAGCACATTGGTTTGATAGTAGCATAGTTGGGATGGACAGTAGCTAGCACATATGTTTGATAGCATAGTTGGGATGGACAGTAGCTAGCACATTGGTTTGATAGTAGCATAGTTGGGATGGACAGTAGCTAGCACATTGGTTTGATAGTAGCATAGTTGGGATGGACAGTAGCTAGCACATTGGTTTGATAGCATAGTTGGGATGGACAGTAGCTAGCACATTGGTTTGATAGTAGCATAGTTGGGATGGACAGTAGCTAGCACATTGGTTTGATAGTAGCATAGTTGGGATGGACAGTAGCTAGCACATTTGTTTGATAGCATAGTTGGGATGGACAGTAGCTAGCACATTGGTTTGATAGTAGCATAGTTGGGATGGACAGTAGCTAGCACATTGGTTTGATAGTAGCATAGTTGGGATGGACAGCAGCTAGCACATTGGTTTGATAGCATAGTTGGGATGGACAGTAGCTAGCACATTGGTTTGATAGTAGCATAGTTGGGATGGACAGTAGCTAGCACATTGGTTTAATAGTAGCATAGTTGGGATGGACAGTAGCTAGCACATTGGTTTGATAGTAGCATAGTTGGGATAGACAGTAGCTAGCACATTGGTTTGATAGTAGCATAGTTGGGATGGACAGTAGCTAGCACATTGGTTTGATAGTAGCATAGTTGGGATGGACAGTAGCTAGCACATTGGTTTGATAGTAGCATAGTTGGGATGGACAGTAGCTAGCACATTGGTTTGATAGTAGCATAGTTGGGATGTACAGTAGCTAGCACATTGGTTTGATAGCATAGTTGGGATGGACAGTAGCTAGCACATTGGTTTGATAGTAGCATAGTTGGGATGGACAGTAGCTAGCACATTAGTTTGATAGTAGCATAGTTGGGATGGACAGTAGTTAGCACATTGGTTTGATAGTGGCATAGTTGGGATAGACAGTAGCTAGCACATTGGTTTGATAGTAGCATAGTTGGGATGGACAGTAGCTAGCACATTGGTTTGATAGTAGCATAGTTGGGATGGACAGTAGCTAGCACATTGGTTTGATAGTAGCATAGTTGGGATGGACAGTAGCTAGCACATTGGTTTGATAGTAGCATAGTTAAGATGGACAGTAGCTAGCACATTGGTTTGATAGTAGCATAGTTGGGATGGACAGTAGCTAGCACATAGGTTTGATAGCATAGTTGGGATGGACAGTAGCTAGCACATTGGTTTGATAGTAGCATAGTTGGGATGGACAGTAGCTAGCACATAGGTTTGATAGCATAGTTGGGATGGACAGTAGCTAGCACATTGGTTTGATAGTAGCATAGTTGGGATGGACAGTTGCTAGCACATTGGTTTGATAGTAGCATAGTTGGGATGGACAGTAGCTAGCACATTGGTTTGATAGTAGCATAGTTGGGATAGACAGTAGCTAGCACATTGGTTTGATAGTAGCATAGTTGGGATAGACAGTAGCTAGCACATTGGTTTGATAGTAGCATAGTTGGGATGGACAGGAGCTAGCACATTGGTTTGATAGTAGCATAGTTGGGATGGACAGTAGCTAGCACATTGGTTTGATAGTAGGATAGTTGGGATGGACAGTAGCTAGCACATAGGTTTGATAGCATAGTTGGGATGGACAGTAGCTAGCACATTGGTTTGATAGTAGCATAGTTGGGATGGACAGTAGCTAGCACATTGGTTTGATAGTAGCATAGTTGGGATGTACAGTAGCTAGCACATTGGTTTGATAGCATAGTTGGGATGGACAGTAGCTAGCATATTGGTTTGATAGTAGCATAGTTGGGATGGACAGTAGCTAGCACATTGGTTTGATAGTAGCATAGTTGGGATAGACAGTAGCTAGCACATTGGTTTGATAGTAGCATAGTTGGGATGGACAGTAGCTAGCACATTGGTTTGATAGTAGCAGAGTTGGGATGGACAGTAGCTAGCACATTGGTTTGATAGTGGCATAGTTGGGATAGACAGTAGCTAGCACATTGGTTTGATAGCATAGTTGGGATGGACAGTAGCTAGCACATTGGTTTGATAGTAGCATAGTTGGGATGGACAGTAGCTAGCACATTGGTTTGATATTAGCATAGTTGGGATGGACAGTAGCTAGCACATTGGTTTGATAGTAGCATAGTTGGGATGTACAGTAGCTAGCACATTGGTTTGATAGTAGCATAGTTGGGATGGACAGTAGTTAGCACATTGGTTTGATAGTGGCATAGTTGGGATAGACAGTAGCTAGCACATTGGTTTGATAGTAGCATAGTTGGGATGGACAGTAGCTAGCACATTGGTTTGATAGTAGCATAGTTGGGATGGACAGTAGCTAGCACATTGGTTTGATAGTAGGATAGTTGGGATGGACAGTAGCTAGCACATAGGTTTGATAGCATAGTTGGGATGGACAGTAGCTAGCACATTGGTTTGATAGTAGCATAGTTGGGATGGACAGTAGTTAGCACATTGGTTTGATAGTGGCATAGTTGGGATAGACAGTAGCTAGCACATTGGTTTGATAGTAGCATAGTTGGGATGGACAGGAGCTAGCACATTGGTTTGATAGTAGCAGAGTTGGGATGGACAGTAGCTAGCACATTGGTTTGATAGTGGCATAGTTGGGATAGACAGTAGCTAGCACATTGGTTTGATAGCATAGTTGGGATGGACAGTAGCTAGCACATTGGTTTGATAGTAGCATAGTTGGGATGGACAGTAGCTAGCACATTGGTTTGATATTAGCATAGTTGGGATGGACAGTAGCTAGCACATTGGTTTGATAGTAGCATAGTTGGGATGTACAGTAGCTAGCACATTGGTTTGATAGTAGCATAGTTGGGATAGACAGTAGTTAGCACATTGGTTTGATAGTGGCATAGTTGGGATAGACAGTAGCTAGCACATTGGTTTGATAGTAGCATAGATGGGATGGACAGTAGCTAGCACATTGGTTTGATAGTAGCATAGTTGGGATGGACCGTAGCTAGCACATTGGTTTGATAGTAGCATAGTTGGGATGGACAGTAGCTAACACATTGGTTTGATAGTAGCATAGTTGGGATGGACAGTAGCTAGCACATTGGTTTGATAGTAGCATAGTTGGGATGGACAGTAGCTAGCACATAGGTTTGATAGCATAGTTGGGATGGACAGTAGCTAGCACATTGGTTTGATAGTAGCATAGTTGGGATGGACAGTAGCTAGCACATAGGTTTGATAGCATAGTTGGGATGGACAGTAGCTAGCACATTGGTTTGATAGTAGCATAGTTGGGATGGACAGTAGCTAGCACATTGGTTTGATATTAGCATAGTTGGGATGGACAGTAGCTAGCACATTGGTTTGATAGTAGCATAGTTGGGATGTACAGTAGCTAGCACATTGGTTTGATAGTAGCATAGTTGGGATGGACAGTAGTTAGCACATTGGTTTGATAGTGGCATAGTTGGGATAGACAGTAGCTAGCACATTGGTTTGATAGTAGCATAGTTGGGATGGACAGTAGCTAGCACATTGGTTTGATAGTAGCATAGTTGGGATGGACAGTAGCTAGCACATTGGTTTGATAGTAGGATAGTTGGGATGGACAGTAGCTAGCACATAGGTTTGATAGCATAGTTGGGATGGACAGTAGCTAGCACATTGGTTTGATAGTAGCATAGTTGGGATGGACAGTAGTTAGCACATTGGTTTGATAGTGGCATAGTTGGGATAGACAGTAGCTAGCACATTGGTTTGATAGTAGCATAGTTGGGATGGACAGGAGCTAGCACATTGGTTTGATAGTAGCAGAGTTGGGATGGACAGTAGCTAGCACATTGGTTTGATAGTGGCATAGTTGGGATAGACAGTAGCTAGCACATTGGTTTGATAGCATAGTTGGGATGGACAGTAGCTAGCACATTGGTTTGATAGTAGCATAGTTGGGATGGACAGTAGCTAGCACATTGGTTTGATATTAGCATAGTTGGGATGGACAGTAGCTAGCACATTGGTTTGATAGTAGCATAGTTGGGATGTACAGTAGCTAGCACATTGGTTTGATAGTAGCATAGTTGGGATGGACAGTAGTTAGCACATTGGTTTGATAGTGGCATAGTTGGGATAGACAGTAGCTAGCACATTGGTTTGATAGTAGCATAGATGGGATGGACAGTAGCTAGCACATTGGTTTGATAGTAGCATAGTTGGGATGGACCGTAGCTAGCACATTGGTTTGATAGTAGCATAGTTGGGATGGACAGTAGCTAACACATTGGTTTGATAGTAGCATAGTTGGGATGGACAGTAGCTAGCACATTGGTTTGATAGTAGCATAGTTGGGATGGACAGTAGCTAGCACATAGGTTTGATAGCATAGTTGGGATGGACAGTAGCTAGCACATTGGTTTGATAGTAGCATAGTTGGGATGGACAGTAGCTAGCACATAGGTTTGATAGCATAGTTGGGATGGACAGTAGCTAGCACATTGGTTTGATAGTAGCATAGTTGGGATGTACAGTAGCTAGCACATTGGTTTGATAGCATAGTTGGGATGGACAGTAGCTAGCACATTGGTTTGATAGTAGCATAGTTGGGATGGACAGTAGCTAGCACATTAGTTTGATAGTAGCATAGTTGGGATGGACAGTAGTTAGCACATTGGTTTGATAGTGGCATAGTTGGGATAGACAGTAGCTAGCACATTGGTTTGATAGTAGCATAGTTGGGATGGACAGTAGCTAGCACATTGGTTTGATAGTAGCATAGTTGGGATGGACAGTAGCTAGCACATTGGTTTGATAGTAGCATAGTTGGGATGGACAGTAGCTAGCACATTGGTTTGATAGTAGCATAGTTAAGATGGACAGTAGCTAGCACATTGGTTTGATAGTAGCATAGTTGGGATGGACAGTAGCTAGCACATAGGTTTGATAGCATAGTTGGGATGGACAGTAGCTAGCACATTGGTTTGATAGTAGCATAGTTGGGATGGACAGTAGCTAGCACATAGGTTTGATAGCATAGTTGGGATGGACAGTAGCTAGCACATTGGTTTGATAGTAGCATAGTTGGGATGGACAGTTGCTAGCACATTGGTTTGATAGTAGCATAGTTGGGATGGACAGTAGCTAGCACATTGGTTTGATAGTAGCATAGTTGGGATAGACAGTAGCTAGCACATTGGTTTGATAGTAGCATAGTTGGGATAGACAGTAGCTAGCACATTGGTTTGATAGTAGCATAGTTGGGATGGACAGGAGCTAGCACATTGGTTTGATAGTAGCATAGTTGGGATGGACAGTAGCTAGCACATTGGTTTGATAGTAGGATAGTTGGGATGGACAGTAGCTAGCACATAGGTTTGATAGCATAGTTGGGATGGACAGTAGCTAGCACATTGGTTTGATAGTAGCATAGTTGGGATGGACAGTAGCTAGCACATTGGTTTGATAGTAGCATAGTTGGGATGTACAGTAGCTAGCACATTGGTTTGATAGCATAGTTGGGATGGACAGTAGCTAGCATATTGGTTTGATAGTAGCATAGTTGGGATGGACAGTAGCTAGCACATTGGTTTGATAGTAGCATAGTTGGGATAGACAGTAGCTAGCACATTGGTTTGATAGTAGCATAGTTGGGATGGACAGTAGCTAGCACATTGGTTTGATAGTAGCAGAGTTGGGATGGACAGTAGCTAGCACATTGGTTTGATAGTGGCATAGTTGGGATAGACAGTAGCTAGCACATTGGTTTGATAGCATAGTTGGGATGGACAGTAGCTAGCACATTGGTTTGATAGTAGCATAGTTGGGATGGACAGTAGCTAGCACATTGGTTTGATATTAGCATAGTTGGGATGGACAGTAGCTAGCACATTGGTTTGATAGTAGCATAGTTGGGATGTACAGTAGCTAGCACATTGGTTTGATAGTAGCATAGTTGGGATGGACAGTAGTTAGCACATTGGTTTGATAGTGGCATAGTTGGGATAGACAGTAGCTAGCACATTGGTTTGATAGTAGCATAGTTGGGATGGACAGTAGCTAGCACATTGGTTTGATAGTAGCATAGTTGGGATGGACAGTAGCTAGCACATTGGTTTGATAGTAGGATAGTTGGGATGGACAGTAGCTAGCACATAGGTTTGATAGCATAGTTGGGATGGACAGTAGCTAGCACATTGGTTTGATAGTAGCATAGTTGGGATGGACAGTAGTTAGCACATTGGTTTGATAGTGGCATAGTTGGGATAGACAGTAGCTAGCACATTGGTTTGATAGTAGCATAGTTGGGATGGACAGGAGCTAGCACATTGGTTTGATAGTAGCATAGTTGGGATGGACAGTAGCTAGCACATTGGTTTGATAGTAGCAGAGTTGGGATGGACAGTAGCTAGCACATTGGTTTGATAGTGGCATAGTTGGGATAGACAGTAGCTAGCACATTGGTTTGATAGCATAGTTGGGATGGACAGTAGCTAGCACATTGGTTTGATAGTAGCATAGTTGGGATGGACAGTAGCTAGCACATTGGTTTGATATTAGCATAGTTGGGATGGACAGTAGCTAGCACATTGGTTTGATAGTAGCATAGTTGGGATGTACAGTAGCTAGCACATTGGTTTGATAGTAGCATAGTTGGGATGGACAGTAGTTAGCACATTGGTTTGATAGTGGCATAGTTGGGATAGACAGTAGCTAGCACATTGGTTTGATAGTAGCATAGTTGGGATGGACAGTAGCTAGCACATTGGTTTGATAGTAGCATAGTTGGGATGGACAGTAGCTAGCACATTGGTTTGATAGTAGGATAGTTGGGATGGACAGTAGCTAGCACATAGGTTTGATAGCATAGTTGGGATGGACAGTAGCTAGCACATTGGTTTGATAGTAGCATAGTTGGGATGGACAGTAGTTAGCACATTGGTTTGATAGTGGCATAGTTGGGATAGACAGTAGCTAGCACATTGGTTTGATAGTAGCATAGTTGGGATGGACAGGAGCTAGCACATTGGTTTGATAGTAGCAGAGTTGGGATGGACAGTAGCTAGCACATTGGTTTGATAGTGGCATAGTTGGGATAGACAGTAGCTAGCACATTGGTTTGATAGCATAGTTGGGATGGACAGTAGCTAGCACATTGGTTTGATAGTAGCATAGTTGGGATGGACAGTAGCTAGCACATTGGTTTGATATTAGCATAGTTGGGATGGACAGTAGCTAGCACATTGGTTTGATAGTAGCATAGTTGGGATGTACAGTAGCTAGCACATTGGTTTGATAGTAGCATAGTTGGGATGGACAGTAGTTAGCACATTGGTTTGATAGTGGCATAGTTGGGATAGACAGTAGCTAGCACATTGGTTTGATAGTAGCATAGATGGGATGGACAGTAGCTAGCACATTGGTTTGATAGTAGCATAGTTGGGATGGACCGTAGCTAGCACATTGGTTTGATAGTAGCATAGTTGGGATGGACAGTAGCTAACACATTGGTTTGATAGTAGCATAGTTGGGATGGACAGTAGCTAGCACATTGGTTTGATAGTAGCATAGTTGGGATGGACAGTAGCTAGCACATAGGTTTGATAGCATAGTTGGGATGGACAGTAGCTAGCACATTGGTTTGATAGTAGCATAGTTGGGATGGACAGTAGCTAGCACATAGGTTTGATAGCATAGTTGGGATGGACAGTAGCTAGCACATTGGTTTGATAGTAGCATAGTTGGGATGTACAGTAGCTAGCACATTGGTTTGATAGCATAGTTGGGATGGACAGTAGCTAGCACATTGGTTTGATAGTAGCATAGTTGGGATGGACAGTAGCTAGCACATTAGTTTGATAGTAGCATAGTTGGGATGGACAGTAGTTAGCACATTGGTTTGATAGTGGCATAGTTGGGATAGACAGTAGCTAGCACATTGGTTTGATAGTAGCATAGTTGGGATGGACAGTAGCTAGCACATTGGTTTGATAGTAGCATAGTTGGGATGGACAGTAGCTAGCACATTGGTTTGATAGTAGCATAGTTGGGATGGACAGTAGCTAGCACATTGGTTTGATAGTAGCATAGTTAAGATGGACAGTAGCTAGCACATTGGTTTGATAGTAGCATAGTTGGGATGGACAGTAGCTAGCACATAGGTTTGATAGCATAGTTGGGATGGACAGTAGCTAGCACATTGGTTTGATAGTAGCATAGTTGGGATGGACAGTAGCTAGCACATAGGTTTGATAGCATAGTTGGGATGGACAGTAGCTAGCACATTGGTTTGATAGTAGCATAGTTGGGATGGACAGTTGCTAGCACATTGGTTTGATAGTAGCATAGTTGGGATGGACAGTAGCTAGCACATTGGTTTGATAGTAGCATAGTTGGGATAGACAGTAGCTAGCACATTGGTTTGATAGTAGCATAGTTGGGATAGACAGTAGCTAGCACATTGGTTTGATAGTAGCATAGTTGGGATGGACAGGAGCTAGCACATTGGTTTGATAGTAGCATAGTTGGGATGGACAGTAGCTAGCACATTGGTTTGATAGTAGGATAGTTGGGATGGACAGTAGCTAGCACATAGGTTTGATAGCATAGTTGGGATGGACAGTAGCTAGCACATTGGTTTGATAGTAGCATAGTTGGGATGGACAGTAGCTAGCACATTGGTTTGATAGTAGCATAGTTGGGATGTACAGTAGCTAGCACATTGGTTTGATAGCATAGTTGGGATGGACAGTAGCTAGCATATTGGTTTGATAGTAGCATAGTTGGGATGGACAGTAGCTAGCACATTGGTTTGATAGTAGCATAGTTGGGATAGACAGTAGCTAGCACATTGGTTTGATAGTAGCATAGTTGGGATGGACAGTAGCTAGCACATTGGTTTGATAGTAGCAGAGTTGGGATGGACAGTAGCTAGCACATTGGTTTGATAGTGGCATAGTTGGGATAGACAGTAGCTAGCACATTGGTTTGATAGCATAGTTGGGATGGACAGTAGCTAGCACATTGGTTTGATAGTAGCATAGTTGGGATGGACAGTAGCTAGCACATTGGTTTGATATTAGCATAGTTGGGATGGACAGTAGCTAGCACATTGGTTTGATAGTAGCATAGTTGGGATGTACAGTAGCTAGCACATTGGTTTGATAGTAGCATAGTTGGGATGGACAGTAGTTAGCACATTGGTTTGATAGTGGCATAGTTGGGATAGACAGTAGCTAGCACATTGGTTTGATAGTAGCATAGTTGGGATGGACAGTAGCTAGCACATTGGTTTGATAGTAGCATAGTTGGGATGGACAGTAGCTAGCACATTGGTTTGATAGTAGGATAGTTGGGATGGACAGTAGCTAGCACATAGGTTTGATAGCATAGTTGGGATGGACAGTAGCTAGCACATTGGTTTGATAGTAGCATAGTTGGGATGGACAGTAGTTAGCACATTGGTTTGATAGTGGCATAGTTGGGATAGACAGTAGCTAGCACATTGGTTTGATAGTAGCATAGTTGGGATGGACAGGAGCTAGCACATTGGTTTGATAGTAGCATAGTTGGGATGGACAGTAGCTAGCACATTGGTTTGATAGTAGCAGAGTTGGGATGGACAGTAGCTAGCACATTGGTTTGATAGTGGCATAGTTGGGATAGACAGTAGCTAGCACATTGGTTTGATAGCATAGTTGGGATGGACAGTAGCTAGCACATTGGTTTGATAGTAGCATAGTTGGGATGGACAGTAGCTAGCACATTGGTTTGATATTAGCATAGTTGGGATGGACAGTAGCTAGCACATTGGTTTGATAGTAGCATAGTTGGGATGTACAGTAGCTAGCACATTGGTTTGATAGTAGCATAGTTGGGATGGACAGTAGTTAGCACATTGGTTTGATAGTGGCATAGTTGGGATAGACAGTAGCTAGCACATTGGTTTGATAGTAGCATAGTTGGGATGGACAGTAGCTAGCACATTGGTTTGATAGTAGCATAGTTGGGATGGACAGTAGCTAGCACATTGGTTTGATAGTAGGATAGTTGGGATGGACAGTAGCTAGCACATAGGTTTGATAGCATAGTTGGGATGGACAGTAGCTAGCACATTGGTTTGATAGTAGCATAGTTGGGATGGACAGTAGTTAGCACATTGGTTTGATAGTGGCATAGTTGGGATAGACAGTAGCTAGCACATTGGTTTGATAGTAGCATAGTTGGGATGGACAGGAGCTAGCACATTGGTTTGATAGTAGCAGAGTTGGGATGGACAGTAGCTAGCACATTGGTTTGATAGTGGCATAGTTGGGATAGACAGTAGCTAGCACATTGGTTTGATAGCATAGTTGGGATGGACAGTAGCTAGCACATTGGTTTGATAGTAGCATAGTTGGGATGGACAGTAGCTAGCACATTGGTTTGATATTAGCATAGTTGGGATGGACAGTAGCTAGCACATTGGTTTGATAGTAGCATAGTTGGGATGTACAGTAGCTAGCACATTGGTTTGATAGTAGCATAGTTGGGATGGACAGTAGTTAGCACATTGGTTTGATAGTGGCATAGTTGGGATAGACAGTAGCTAGCACATTGGTTTGATAGTAGCATAGATGGGATGGACAGTAGCTAGCACATTGGTTTGATAGTAGCATAGTTGGGATGGACCGTAGCTAGCACATTGGTTTGATAGTAGCATAGTTGGGATGGACAGTAGCTAACACATTGGTTTGATAGTAGCATAGTTGGGATGGACAGTAGCTAGCACATTGGTTTGATAGTAGCATAGTTGGGATGGACAGTAGCTAGCACATAGGTTTGATAGCATAGTTGGGATGGACAGTAGCTAGCACATTGGTTTGATAGTAGCATAGTTGGGATGGACAGTAGCTAGCACATAGGTTTGATAGCATAGTTGGGATGGACAGTAGCTAGCACATTGGTTTGATAGTAGCATAGTTGGGATGGACAGTTGCTAGCACATTGGTTTGATAGTAGCATAGTTGGGATGGACAGGAGCTAGCACATTGGTTTGATAGTAGCATAGTTGGGATGGACAGTAGCTAGCACATTGGTTTGATAGTAGGATAGTTGGGATGGACAGTAGCTAGCACATAGGTTTGATAGCATAGTTGGGATGGACAGTAGCTAGCACATTGGTTTGATAGTAGCATAGTTGGGATGGACAGTAGCTAGCACATTGGTTTGATAGTAGCATAGTTGGGATGTACAGTAGCTAGCACATTGGTTTGATAGCATAGTTGGGATGGACAGTAGCTAGCATATTGGTTTGATAGTAGCATAGTTGGGATGGACAGTAGCTAGCACATTGGTTTGATAGTAGCATAGTTGGGATAGACAGTAGCTAGCACATTGGTTTGATAGTAGCATAGTTGGGATGGACAGTAGCTAGCACATTGGTTTGATAGTAGCATAGTTGGGATGGACAGTAGCTAGCACATTGGTTTGATAGTAGCATAGTTGGGATGGACAGTAGCTAGCACATTGGTTTGATAGTAGCATAGTTGGGATGGACAGTAGCTAGCACATAGGTTTGATAGCATAGTTGGGATGGACAGTAGCTAGCACATATGTTTGATAGCATAGTTGGGATGGACAGTAGCTAGCACATTGGTTTGATAGTAGCATAGTTGGGATGGACAGTAGCTAGCACATATGTTTGATAGCATAGTTGGGATGGACAGTAGCTAGCACATTGGTTTGATAGTAGCATAGTTGGGATGGACAGTAGCTAGCACATTGGTTTGATAGTAGCATAGTTGGGATGGACAGTAGCTAGCACATTGGTTTGATAGTAGCATAGTTGGGATGGACAGTAGCTAGCACAAAGGTTTGATAGCATAGTTGGGATGGACAGTAGCTAGCACATTGGTTTGATAGTAGCATAGTTGGGATGGACAGTAGCTAGCACATTGGTTTGATAGTAGCATAGTTGGGATGGACAGTAGCTAGCACATTGGTTTGATAGTAGCATTGTTGGGATGGACAGTAGCTAGCACATTGGTTTGATAGTAGCATAGTTGGGATGGACAGTAGCTAGCACATTGGTTTGATAGTAGCATAGTTGGGATGGACAGTAGCTAGCACATTGGTTTGATAGCATAGTTGGGATGGACAGTTGCTAGCACATTGGTTTGATAGTAGCATAGTTGGGATGGACAGTAGCTAGCACATTGGTTTGATAGTAGCATAGTTGGGATGGACAGCAGCTAGCACATTGGTTTGATAGCATAGTTGGGATGGACAGTAGCTAGCACATTGGTTTGATAGTAGCATAGTTGGGATGGACAGTAGCTAGCACATTGGTTTAATAGTATCATAGTTGGGATGGACAGTAGCTAGCACATTGGTTTTATAGTAGCATAGTTGGGATAGACAGTAGCTAGCACATTGGTTTGATAGTAGCATAGTTGGGATGGACAGTAGCTAGCACATTGGTTTGATAGTAGCATAGTTGGGATGGACAGTAGCTAGCACATTGGTTTGATAGTAGCATAGTTGGGATGGACAGTAGCTAGCACATTGGTTTGATAGTAGCATAGTTGGGATGTACAGTAGCTAGCACATTGGTTTGATAGCATAGTTGGGATGGACAGTAGCTAGCACATTGGTTTGATAGTAGCATAGTTGGGATGGACAGTAGCTAGCACATTAGTTTGATAGTAGCATAGTTGGGATGGACAGTAGTTAGCACATTGGTTTGATAGTGGCATAGTTGGGATAGACAGTAGCTAGCACATTGGTTTGATAGTAGCATAGTTGGGATGGACAGTAGCTAGCACATTGGTTTGATAGTAGCATAGTTGGGATGGACAGTAGCTAGCACATTGGTTTGATAGTAGCATAGTTGAAATGGACAGTAGCTAGCACATAGGTTTGATAGTAGCATAGTTGGGATGGACAGTAGCTAGCACATTGGTTTGATAGTAGCATAGTTGGGATGGACAGTAGCTAGCACATAGGTTTGATAGCATAGTTGGGATGGACAGTAGCTAGCACATTGGTTTGATAGTAGCATAGTTGGGATGGACAGTAGCTAGCACATAGGTTTGATAGCATAGTTGGGATGGACAGTAGCTAGCACATTGGTTTGATAGTAGCATAGTTGGGATGAACAGTTGCTAGCACATTGGTTTGATAGTAGCATAGTTGGGATGGACAGTAGCTAGCACATTGGTTTGATAGTAGCATAGTTGGGATAGACAGTAGCTAGCACATTGGTTTGATAGTAGCATAGTTGGGATAGACAGTAGCTAGCACATTGGTTTGATAGTAGCATAGTTGGGATGGACAGGAGCTAGCACATTGGTTTGATAGTAGCATAGTTGGGATGGACAGTAGCTAGCACATTGGTTTGATAGTAGGATAGTTGGGATGGACAGTAGCTAGCACATAGGTTTGATAGACTAGTTGGGATGGACAGTAGCTAGCACATTGGTTTGATAGTAGCATAGTTGGGATGGACAGTAGCTAGCACATTGGTTTGATAGTAGCATAGTTGGGATGTACAGTAGCTAGCACATTGGTTTGATAGCATAGTTGGGATGGACAGTAGCTAGCATATTGGTTTGATAGTAGCATAGTTGGGATGGACAGTAGCTAGCACATTGGTTTGATAGTAGCATAGTTGGGATAGACAGTAGCTAGCACATTGGTTTGATAGTAGCATAGTTGGGATGGACAGTAGCTAGCACATTGGTTTGATAGTAGCAGAGTTGGGATGGACAGTAGCTAGCACATTGGTTTGATAGTGGCATAGTTGGGATAGACAGTAGCTAGCACATTGGTTTGATAGCATAGTTGGGATGGACAGTAGCTAGCACATTGGTTTGATAGTAGCATAGTTGGGATGGACAGTAGCTAGCACATTGGTTTGATATTAGCATAGTTGGGATGGACAGTAGCTAGCACATTGGTTTGATAGTAGCATAGTTGGGATGTACAGTAGCTAGCACATTGGTTTGATAGTAGCATAGTTGGGATGGACAGTAGTTAGCACATTGGTTTGATAGTGGCATAGTTGGGATAGACAGTAGCTAGCACATTGGTTTGATAGTAGCATAGTTGGGATGGACAGTAGCTAGCACATTGGTTTGATAGTAGCATAGTTGGGATGGACAGTAGCTAGCACATTGGTTTGATAGTAGGATAGTTGGGATGGACAGTAGCTAGCACATAGGTTTGATAGCATAGTTGGGATGGACAGTAGCTAGCACATTGGTTTGATAGTAGCATAGTTGGGATGGACAGTAGTTAGCACATTGGTTTGATAGTGGCATAGTTGGGATAGACAGTAGCTATCACATTGGTTTGATAGTAGCATAGTTGGGATGGACAGGAGCTAGCACATTGGTTTGATAGTAGCATAGTTGGGATGGACAGTAGCTAGCACATTGGTTTGATAGTAGGATAGTTGGGATGGACAGTAGCTAGCACATAGGTTTGATAGCATAGTTGGGATGGACAGTAGCTAGCACATTGGTTTGATAGTAGCATAGTTGGGATGGACAGTAGCTAGCACATTGGTTTGATAGTAGCATTGTTGGGATGGACAGTAGCTAGCACATTGGTTTGATAGCATAGTTGGGATGGACAGTAGCTAGCATATTGGTTTGATAGTAGCATAGTTGGGATGGACAGTAGCTAGCACATTGGTTTGATAGTAGCATATTTGGGATAGACAGTAGCTAGCACATTGGTTTGATAGTAGCATAGTTGGGATGGACAGGAGCTAGCACATTGGTTTGATAGTAGCATAGTTGGGATGGACAGTAGCTAGCACATTGGTTTGATAGTAGCATAGTTGGGATGGACAGTAGCTAGCACATTGGTTTGATAGTAGCATAGTTGGGATGGACAGTAGCTAGCACATTGGTTTGATAGTAGCAGAGTTGGGATGGACAGTAGCTAGCACATTGGTTTGATAGTGGCATAGTTGGGATAGACAGTAGCTAGCACATTGGTTTGATAGCATAGTTGGGATGGACAGTAGCTAGCACATTGGTTTGATAGTAGCATAGTTGGGATGGACAGTAGCTAGCACATTGGTTTGATATTAGCATAGTTGGGATGGACAGTAGCTAGCACATTGGTTTGATAGTAGCATAGTTGGGATGTACAGTAGCTAGCACATTGGTTTGATAGTAGCATAGTTGGGATGGACAGTAGTTAGCACATTGGTTTGATAGTGGCATAGTTGGGATAGACAGTAGCTAGCACATTGGTTTGATAGTAGCATAGATGGGATGGACAGTAGCTAGCACATTGGTTTGATAGTAGCATAGTTGGGATGGACAGTAGCTAGCACATTGGTTTGATAGTAGCATAGTTGGGATGGACAGTAGCTAACACATTGGTTTGATAGTAGCATAGTTGGGATGGACAGTAGCTAGCACATTGGTTTTATAGTAGCATAGTTGGGATGGACAGTAGCTAGCACAGAGGTTTGATAGCATAGTTGGGATGGACAGTAGCTAGCACATTGGTTTGATAGTAGCATAGTTGGGATGGACAGTAGCTAGCACATAGGTTTGATAGCATAGTTGGGATGGACAGTAGCTAGCACATTGGTTTGATAGTAGCATAGTTGGGATGGACAGTTGCTAGCACATTGGTTTGATAGTAGCATAGTTGGGATGGACAGGAGCTAGCACATTGGTTTGATAGTAGCATAGTTGGGATGGACAGTAGCTAGCACATTGGTTTGATAGTAGGATAGTTGGGATGGACAGTAGCTAGCACATAGGTTTGATAGCATAGTTGGGATGGACAGTAGCTAGCACATTGGTTTGATAGTAGCATAGTTGGGATGGACAGTAGCTAGCACATTGGTTTGATAGTAGCATAGTTGGGATGTACAGTAGCTAGCACATTGGTTTGATAGCATAGTTGGGATGGACAGTAGCTAGCATATTGGTTTGATAGTAGCATAGTTGGGATGGACAGTAGCTAGCACATTGGTTTGATAGTAGCATAGTTGGGATAGACAGTAGCTAGCACATTGGTTTGATAGTAGCATAGTTGGGATGGACAGTAGCTAGCACATTGGTTTGATAGTAGCATAGTTGGGATGGACAGTAGCTAGCACATTGGTTTGATAGTAGCATAGTTGGGATGGACAGTAGCTAGCACATTGGTTTGATAGTAGCATAGTTGGGATGGACAGTAGCTAGCACATAGGTTTGATAGCATAGTTGGGATGGACAGTAGCTAGCACATTGGTTTGATAGTAGCATAGTTGGGATGGACAGTAGCTAGCACATTGGTTTGATAGTAGCATAGTTGGGATGGACAGTAGCTAGCACATTGGTTTGATAGTAGCATTGTTGGGATGGACAGTAGCTAGCACATTGGTTTGATAGTAGCATAGTTGGGATGGACAGTAGCTAGCACATTGGTTTGATAGTAGCATAGTTGGGATGGACAGTAGCTAGCACATTGGTTTGATAGCATAGTTGGGATGGACAGTAGCTAGCACATTGGTTTGATAGTAGCATAGTTGGGATGGACAGTAGCTAGCACATTGGTTTGATAGTAGCATAGTTGGGATGGACAGCAGCTAGCACATTGGTTTGATAGCATAGTTGGGATGGACAGTAGCTAGCACATTGGTTTGATAGTAGCATAGTTGGGATGGACAGTAGCTAGCACATTGGTTTAATAGTAGCATAGTTGGGATGGACAGTAGCTAGCACATTGGTTTGATAGTAGCATAGTTGGGATAGACAGTAGCTAGCACATTGGTTTGATAGTAGCATAGTTGGGATGGACAGTAGCTAGCACATTGGTTTGATAGTAGCATAGTTGGGATGGACAGTAGCTAGCACATTGGTTTGATAGTAGCATAGTTGGGATGGACAGTAGCTAGCACATTGGTTTGATAGTAGCATAGTTGGGATGTACAGTAGCTAGCACATTGGTTTGATAGCATAGTTGGGATGGACAGTAGCTAGCACATTGGTTTGATAGTAGCATAGTTGGGATGGACAGTAGCTAGCACATTAGTTTGATAGTAGCATAGTTGGGATGGACAGTAGTTAGCACATTGGTTTGATAGTGGCATAGTTGGGATAGACAGTAGCTAGCACATTGGTTTGATAGTAGCATAGTTGGGATGGACAGTAGCTAGCACATTGGTTTGATAGTAGCATAGTTGGGATGGACAGTAGCTAGCACATTGGTTTGATAGTAGCATAGTTGGGATGGACAGTAGCTAGCACATTGGTTTGATAGTAGCATAGTTGGGATGGACAGTAGCTAGCACATTGGTTTGATAGTAGCATAGTTGGGATGGACAGTAGCTAGCACATAGGTTTGATAGCATAGTTGGGATGGACAGTAGCTAGCACATTGGTTTGATAGTAGCATAGTTGGGATGGACAGTAGCTAGCACATAGGTTTGATAGCATAGTTGGGATGGACAGTAGCTAGCACATTGGTTTGATAGTAGCATAGTTGGGATGGACAGTTGCTAGCACATTGGTTTGATAGTAGCATAGTTGGGATGGACAGTAGCTAGCACATTGGTTTAATAGTAGCATAGTTGGGATGGACAGTAGCTAGCACATTGGTTTGATAGTAGCATAGTTGGGATAGACAGTAGCTAGCACATTGGTTTGATAGTAGCATAGTTGGGATGGACAGTAGCTAGCACATTGGTTTGATAGTAGCATAGTTGGGATGGACAGTAGCTAGCACATTGGTTTGATAGTAGCATAGTTGGGATGGACAGTAGCTAGCACATTGGTTTGATAGTAGCATAGTTGGGATGTACAGTAGCTAGCACATTGGTTTGATAGCATAGTTGGGATGGACAGTAGCTAGCACATTGGTTTGATAGTAGCATAGTTGGGATGGACAGTAGCTAGCACATTAGTTTGATAGTAGCATAGTTGGGATGGACAGTAGTTAGCACATTGGTTTGATAGTGGCATAGTTGGGATAGACAGTAGCTAGCACATTGGTTTGATAGTAGCATAGTTGGGATGGACAGTAGCTAGCACATTGGTTTGATAGTAGCATAGTTGGGATGGACAGTAGCTAGCACATTGGTTTGATAGTAGCATAGTTGGGATGGACAGTAGCTAGCACATTGGTTTGATAGTAGCATAGTTGGGATGGACAGTAGCTAGCACATTGGTTTGATAGTAGCATAGTTGGGATGGACAGTAGCTAGCACATAGGTTTGATAGCATAGTTGGGATGGACAGTAGCTAGCACATTGGTTTGATAGTAGCATAGTTGGGATGGACAGTAGCTAGCACATAGGTTTGATAGCATAGTTGGGATGGACAGTAGCTAGCACATTGGTTTGATAGTAGCATAGTTGGGATGGACAGTTGCTAGCACATTGGTTTGATAGTAGCATAGTTGGGATGGACAGTAGCTAGCACATTGGTTTGATAGTAGCATAGTTGGGATAGACAGTAGCTAGCACATTGGTTTGATAGTAGCATAGTTGGGATAGACAGTAGCTAGCACATTGGTTTGATAGTAGCATAGTTGGGATGGACAGGAGCTAGCACATTGGTTTGATAGTAGCATAGTTGGGATGGACAGTAGCTAGCACATTGGTTTGATAGTAGGATAGTTGGGATGGACAGTAGCTAGCACATAGGTTTGATAGCATAGTTGGGATGGACAGTAGCTAGCACATTGGTTTGATAGTAGCATAGTTGGGATGGACAGTAGCTAGCACATTGGTTTGATAGTAGCATAGTTGGGATGTACAGTAGCTAGCACATTGGTTTGATAGCATAGTTGGGATGGACAGTAGCTAGCATATTGGTTTGATAGTAGCATAGTTGGGATGGACAGTAGCTAGCACATTGGTTTGATAGTAGCATAGTTGGGATAGACAGTAGCTAGCACATTGGTTTGATAGTAGCATAGTTGGGATGGACAGTAGCTAGCACATTGGTTTGATAGTAGCAGAGTTGGGATGGACAGTAGCTAGCACATTGGTTTGATAGTGGCATAGTTGGGATAGACAGTAGCTAGCACATTGGTTTGATAGCATAGTTGGGATGGACAGTAGCTAGCACATTGGTTTGATAGTAGCATAGTTGGGATGGACAGTAGCTAGCACATTGGTTTGATAGCATAGTTGGGATGGACAGTAGCTAGCACATTGGTTTGATAGTAGCATAGTTGGGATGGACAGTAGCTAGCACATTGGTTTGATAGTAGCATAGTTGGGATGGACAGCAGCTAGCACATTGGTTTGATAGCATAGTTGGGATGGACAGTAGCTAGCACATTGGTTTGATAGTAGCATAGTTGGGATGGACAGTAGCTAGCACATTGGTTTAATAGTAGCATAGTTGGGATGGACAGTAGCTAGCACATTGGTTTGATAGTAGCATAGTTGGGATAGACAGTAGCTAGCACATTGGTTTGATAGTAGCATAGTTGGGATGGACAGTAGCTAGCACATTGGTTTGATAGTAGCATAGTTGGGATGGACAGTAGCTAGCACATTGGTTTGATAGTAGCATAGTTGGGATGGACAGTAGCTAGCACATTGGTTTGATAGTAGCATAGTTGGGATGTACAGTAGCTAGCACATTGGTTTGATAGCAAAGTTGGGATGGACAGTAGCTAGCACATTGGTTTGATAGTAGCATAGTTGGGATGGACAGTAGCTAGCACATTAGTTTGATAGTAGCATAGTTGGGATGGACAGTAGTTAGCACATTGGTTTGATAGTGGCATAGTTGGGATAGACAGTAGCTAGCACATTGGTTTGATAGTAGCATAGTTGGGATGGACAGTAGCTAGCACATTGGTTTGATAGTAGCATAGTTGGGATGGACAGTAGCTAGCACATTGGTTTGATAGTAGCATAGTTGGGATGGACAGTAGCTAGCACATTGGTTTGATAGTAGCATAGTTGGGATGGACAGTAGCTAGCACATTGGTTTGATAGTAGCATAGTTGGGATGGACAGTAGCTAGCACATAGGTTTGATAGCATAGTTGGGATGGACAGTAGCTAGCACATTGGTTTGATAGTAGCATAGTTGGGATGGACAGTAGCTAGCACATAGGTTTGATAGCATAGTTGGGATGGACAGTAGCTAGCACATTGGTTTGATAGTAGCATAGTTGGGATGGACAGTTGCTAGCACATTGGTTTGATAGTAGCATAGTTGGGATGGACAGTAGCTAGCACATTGGTTTGATAGTAGCATAGTTGGGATAGACAGTAGCTAGCACATTGGTTTGATAGTAGCATAGTTGGGATAGACAGTAGCTAGCACATTGGTTTGATAGTAGCATAGTTGGGATGGACAGGAGCTAGCACATTGGTTTGATAGTAGCATAGTTGGGATGGACAGTAGCTAGCACATTGGTTTGATAGTAGGATAGTTGGGATGGACAGTAGCTAGCACATAGGTTTGATAGCATAGTTGGGATGGACAGTAGCTAGCACATTGGTTTGATAGTAGCATAGTTGGGATGGACAGTAGCTAGCACATTGGTTTGATAGTAGCATAGTTGGGATGTACAGTAGCTAGCACATTGGTTTGATAGCATAGTTGGGATGGACAGTAGCTAGCATATTGGTTTGATAGTAGCATAGTTGGGATGGACAGTAGCTAGCACATTGGTTTGATAGTAGCATAGTTGGGATAGACAGTAGCTAGCACATTGGTTTGATAGTAGCATAGTTGGGATGGACAGTAGCTAGCACATTGGTTTGATAGTAGCAGAGTTGGGATGGACAGTAGCTAGCACATTGGTTTGATAGTGGCATAGTTGGGATAGACAGTAGCTAGCACATTGGTTTGATAGCATAGTTGGGATGGACAGTAGCTAGCACATTGGTTTGATAGTAGCATAGTTGGGATGGACAGTAGCTAGCACATTGGTTTGATATTAGCATAGTTGGGATGGACAGTAGCTAGCACATTGGTTTGATAGTAGCATAGTTGGGATGTACAGTAGCTAGCACATTGGTTTGATAGTAGCATAGTTGGGATGGACAGTAGTTAGCACATTGGTTTGATAGTGGCATAGTTGGGATAGACAGTAGCTAGCACATTGGTTTGATAGTAGCATAGTTGGGATGGACAGTAGCTAGCACATTGGTTTGATAGTAGCATAGTTGGGATGGACAGTAGCTAGCACATAGGTTTGATAGCATAGTTGGGATGGACAGTAGCTAGCACATTGGTTTGATAGTAGCATAGTTGGGATGGACAGTAGCTAGCACATTGGTTTGATAGTAGCATAGTTGGGATGGACAGTAGCTAGCACATTGGTTTGATAGCATAGTTGGGATGGACAGTAGCTAGCATATTGGTTTGATAGTAGCATAGTTGGGATGGACAGTAGCTAGCACATTGGTTTGATAGTAGCATATTTGGGATAGACAGTAGCTAGCACATTGGTTTGATAGTAGCATAGTTGGGATGGACAGTAGCTAGCACATTGGTTTGATAGTAGCAGAGTTGGGATGGACAGTAGCTAGCACATTGGTTTGATAGTGGCATAGTTGGGATAGACAGTAGCTAGCACATTGGTTTGATAGCATAGTTGGGATGGACAGTAGCTAGCACATTGGTTTGATAGTAGCATAGTTGGGATGGACAGTAGCTAGCACATTGGTTTGATATTAGCATAGTTGGGATGGACAGTAGCTAGCACATTGGTTTGATAGTAGCATAGTTGGGATGTACAGTAGCTAGCACATTGGTTTGATAGTAGCATAGTTGGGATGGACAGTAGTTAGCACATTGGTTTGATAGTGGCATAGTTGGGATAGACAGTAGCTAGCACATTGGTTTGATAGTAGCATAGATGGGATGGACAGTAGCTAGCACATTGGTTTGATAGTAGCATAGTTGGGATGGACAGTAGCTAGC
Source organism: Borostomias antarcticus (assembly GCF_949987555.1). Classification (NCBI taxonomy): domain Eukaryota; kingdom Metazoa; phylum Chordata; class Actinopteri; order Stomiiformes; family Stomiidae; genus Borostomias; species Borostomias antarcticus. Next base: position 12,918,531 of record NC_140253.1, read on the forward strand.
ACATTGGTTTGATAGTAGCATAGTTGGGATGGACAGTAGCTAACACATTGGTTTGATAGTAGCATAGTTGGGATGGACAGTAGCTAGCACATTGGTTTGATAGTAGCATAGTTGGGATGGACAGTAGCTAGCACATAGGTTTGATAGCATAGTTGGGATGGACAGTAGCTAGCACATTGGTTTGATAGTAGCATAGTTGGGATGGACAGTAGCTAGCACATAGGTTTGATAGCATAGTTGGGATGGACAGTAGCTAGCACATTGGTTTGATAGTAGCATAGTTGGGATGGACAGTTGCTAGCACATTGGTTTGATAGTAGCATATTTGGGATGGACAGGAGCTAGCACATTGGTTTGATAGTAGCATAGTTGGGATGGACAGTAGCTAGCACATTGGTTTAATAGTAGGATAGTTGGGATGGACAGTAGCTAGCACATAGGTTTGATAGTATAGTTGGGATGGACAGTAGCTAGCACATTGGTTTGATAGTAGCATAGTTGGGATGGACAGTAGCTAGCACATTGGTTTGATAGTAGCATAGTTGGGATGTACAGTAGCTAGCACATTGGTTTGATAGCATAGTTGGGATGGACAGTAGCTAGCATATTGGTTTGATAGTAGCATAGTTGGGATGGACAGTAGCTAGCACATTGGTTTGATAGTAGCATAGTTGTGATAGACAGTAGCTAGCACATTGGTTTGATAGTAGCATAGTTGGGATGGACAGTAGCTAGCACATTGGTTTGATAGTAGCAGAGTTGGGATGGACAGTAGCTAGCACATTGGTCTGATAGTGGCATAGTTGGGATAGACAGTAGCTAGCACATTGGTTTGATAGCATAGTTGGGATGGACAGTAGCTAGCACATTGGTTTGATAGTAGCATAGTTGGGATGGACAGTAGCTAGCACATTGGTTTGATATTAGCATAGTTGGGATGGACAGTAGCTAGCACATTGGTTTGATAGTAGCATAGTTGGGATGTACAGTAGCTAGCACATTGGTTTGATAGTAGCATAGTTGGGATGGACAGTAGTTAGCACATTGGTTTGATAGTGGCATAGTTGGGATAGACAGTAGCTAGCACATTGGTTTGATAGTAGCATAGTTGGGATGGACAGTAGCTAGCACATTGGTTTGATAGTAGCATAGTTGGGATGGACAGTAGCTAGCACATTGGTTTGATAGTAGCATAGTTGGGATGGACAGTAGCTAGCACATTGGTTTGATAGTAGCATAGTTGGGATGGACAGTAGCTAGCACATTGGTTTGATAGTAGCATAGTTGGGATGGACAGTAGCTAGCACATAGGTTTGATAGCATAGTTGGGATGGACAGTAGCTAGCACATTGGTTTGATAGTAGCATAGTTGGGATGGACAGTAGCTAGCACATAGGTTTGATAGCATAGTTGGGATGGACAGTAGCTAGCACATTGGTTTGATAGTAGCATAGTTGGGATGGACAGTTGCTAGCACATTGGTTTGATAGTAGCATATTTGGGATGGACAGTAGGTAGCACATTGGTTTGATAGTAGCATAGTTGGGATGGACAGTAGCTAGCACATATGTTTGATAGCATAGTTGGGATGGACAGTAGCTAGCACATTGGTTTGATAGTAGCATAGTTGGGATGGACAGTAGCTAGCACATTGGTTTGATAGTAGCATAGTTGGGATGGACAGTAGCTAGCACATTGGTTTGATAGTAGCATAGTTGGGATGGACAGTAGCTAGCACATTGGTTTGATAGTAGCATAGTTGGGATGGACAGTAGCTAGCACATTGGTTTGATAGTAGCATAGTTGGGATGGACAGTAGCTAGCACATAGGTTTGATAGCATAGTTGGGATGGACAGTAGCTAGCACATTGGTTTGATAGTAGCATAGTTGGGATGGACAGTAGCTAGCACATAGGTTTGATAGCATAGTTGGGATGGACAGTAGCTAGCACATTGGTTTGATAGTAGCATAGTTGGGATGGACAGTTGCTAGCACATTGGTTTGATAGTAGCATAGTTGGGATGGACAGTAGCTAGCACATTGGTTTGATAGTAGCATAGTTGGGATAGACAGTAGCTAGCACATTGGTTTGATAGTAGCATAGTTGGGATAGACAGTAGCTAGCACATTGGTTTGATAGTAGCATAGTTGGGATGGACAGGAGCTAGCACATTGGTTTGATAGTAGCATAGTTGGGATGGACAGTAGCTAGCACATTGGTTTGATAGTAGGATAGTTGGGATGGACAGTAGCTAGCACATAGGTTTGATAGCATAGTTGGGATGGACAGTAGCTAGCACATTGGTTTGATAGTAGCATAGTTGGGATGGACAGTAGCTAGCACATTGGTTTGATAGTAGCATAGTTGGGATGTACAGTAGCTAGCACATTGGTTTGATAGCATAGTTGGGATGGACAGTAGCTAGCATATTGGTTTGATAGTAGCATAGTTGGGATGGACAGTAGCTAGCACATTGGTTTGATAGTAGCATAGTTGGGATAGACAGTAGCTAGCACATTGGTTTGATAGTAGCATAGTTGGGATGGACAGTAGCTAGCACATTGGTTTGATAGTAGCAGAGTTGGGATGGACAGTAGCTAGCACATTGGTTTGATAGTGGCATAGTTGGGATAGACAGTAGCTAGCACATTGGTTTGATAGCATAGTTGGGATGGACAGTAGCTAGCACATTGGTTTGATAGTAGCATAGTTGGGATGGACAGTAGCTAGCACATTGGTTTGATATTAGCATAGTTGGGATGGACAGTAGCTAGCACATTGGTTTGATAGTAGCATAGTTGGGATGTACAGTAGCTAGCACATTGGTTTGATAGTAGCATAGTTGGGATGGACAGTAGTTAGCACATTGGTTTGATAGTGGCATAGTTGGGATAGACAGTAGCTAGCACATTGGTTTGATAGTAGCATAGTTGGGATGGACAGTAGCTAGCACATTGGTTTGATAGTAGCATAGTTGGGATGGACAGTAGCTAGCACATTGGTTTGATAGTAGGATAGTTGGGATGGACAGTAGCTAGCACATAGGTTTGATAGCATAGTTGGGATGGACAGTAGCTAGCACATTGGTTTGATAGTAGCATAGTTGGGATGGACAGTAGTTAGCACATTGGTTTGATAGTGGCATAGTTGGGATAGACAGTAGCTAGCACATTGGTTTGATAGTAGCATAGTTGGGATGGACAGGAGCTAGCACATTGGTTTGATAGTAGCATAGTTGGGATGGACAGTAGCTAGCACATTGGTTTGATAGTAGGATAGTTGGGATGGACAGTAGCTAGCACATAGGTTTGATAGCATAGTTGGGATGGACAGTAGCTAGCACATTGGTTTGATAGTAGCATAGTTGGGATGGACAGTAGCTAGCACATTGGTTTGATAGTAGCATAGTTGGGATGGACAGTAGCTAGCACATTGGTTTGATAGCATAGTTGGGATGGACAGTAGCTAGCATATTGGTTTGATAGTAGCATAGTTGGGATGGACAGTAGCTAGCACATTGGTTTGATAGTAGCATATTTGGGATAGACAGTAGCTAGCACATTGGTTTGATAGTAGCATAGTTGGGATGGACAGTAGCTAGCACATTGGTTTGATAGTAGCAGAGTTGGGATGGACAGTAGCTAGCACATTGGTTTGATAGTGGCATAGTTGGGATAGACAGTAGCTAGCACATTGGTTTGATAGCATAGTTGGGATGGACAGTAGCTAGCACATTGGTTTGATAGTAGCATAGTTGGGATGGACAGTAGCTAGCACATTGGTTTGATATTAGCATAGTTGGGATGGACAGTAGCTAGCACATTGGTTTGATAGTAGCATAGTTGGGATGTACAGTAGCTAGCACATTGGTTTGATAGTAGCATAGTTGGGATGGACAGTAGTTAGCACATTGGTTTGATAGTGGCATAGTTGGGATAGACAGTAGCTAGCACATTGGTTTGATAGTAGCATAGATGGGATGGACAGTAGCTAGCACATTGGTTTGATAGTAGCATAGTTGGGATGGACAGTAGCTAGCACATTGGTTTGATAGTAGCATAGTTGGGATGGACAGTAGCTAACACATTGGTTTGATAGTAGCATAGTTGGGATGGACAGTAGCTAGCACATTGGTTTGATAGTAGCATAGTTGGGATGGACAGTAGCTAGCACATAGGTTTGATAGCATAGTTGGGATGGACAGTAGCTAGCACATTGGTTTGATAGTAGCATAGTTGGGATGGACAGTAGCTAGCACATAGGTTTGATAGCATAGTTGGGATGGACAGTAGCTAGCACATTGGTTTGATAGTAGCATAGTTGGGATGGACAGTTGCTAGCACATTGGTTTGATAGTAGCATATTTGGGATGGACAGGAGCTAGCACATTGGTTTGATAGTAGCATAGTTGGGATGGACAGTAGCTAGCACATTGGTTTGATAGTAGGATAGTTGGGATGGACAGTAGCTAGCACATAGGTTTGATAGTATAGTTGGGATGGACAGTAGCTAGCACATTGGTTTGATAGTAGCATAGTTGGGATGGACAGTAGCTAGCACATTGGTTTGATAGTAGCATAGTTGGGATGTACAGTAGCTAGCACATTGGTTTGATAGCATAGTTGGGATGGACAGTAGCTAGCATATTGGTTTGATAGTAGCATAGTTGGGATGGACAGTAGCTAGCACATTGGTTTGATAGTAGCATAGTTGGGATAGACAGTAGCTAGCACATTGGTTTGATAGTAGCATAGTTGGGATGGACAGTAGCTAGCACATTGGTTTGATAGTAGCAGAGTTGGGATGGACAGTAGCTAGCACATTGGTCTGATAGTGGCATAGTTGGGATAGACAGTAGCTAGCACATTGGTTTGATAGCATAGTTGGGATGGACAGTAGCTAGCACATTGGTTTGATAGTAGCATAGTTGGGATGGACAGTAGCTAGCACATTGGTTTGATATTAGCATAGTTGGGATGGACAGTAGCTAGCACATTGGTTTGATAGTAGCATAGTTGGGATGTACAGTAGCTAGCACATTGGTTTGATAGTAGCATAGTTGGGATGGACAGTAGTTAGCACATTGGTTTGATAGTGGCATAGTTGGGATAGACAGTAGCTAGCACATTGGTTTGATAGTAGCATAGTTGGGATGGACAGTAGCTAGCACATTGGTTTGATAGTAGCATAGTTGGGATGGACAGTAGCTAGCACATTGGTTTGATAGTAGCATAGTTGGGATGGACAGTAGCTAGCACATTGGTTTGATAGTAGCATAGTTGGGATGGACAGTAGCTAGCACATTGGTTTGATAGTAGCATAGTTGGGATGGACAGTAGCTAGCACATAGGTTTGATAGCATAGTTGGGATGGACAGTAGCTAGCACATTGGTTTGATAGTAGCATAGTTGGGATGGACAGTAGCTAGCACATAGGTTTGATAGCATAGTTGGGATGGACAGTAGCTAGCACATTGGTTTGATAGTAGCATAGTTGGGATGGACAGTTGCTAGCACATTGGTTTGATAGTAGCATATTTGGGATGGACAGTAGGTAGCACATTGGTTTGATAGTAGCATAGTTGGGATGGACAGTAGCTAGCACATATGTTTGATAGCATAGTTGGGATGGACAGTAGCTAGCACATTGGTTTGATAGTAGCATAGTTGGGATGGACAGTAGCTAGCACATTGGTTTGATAGTAGCATAGTTGGGATGGACAGTAGCTAGCACATTGGTTTGATAGTAGCATAGTTGGGATGGACAGTAGCTAGCACATAGGTTTGATAGCATAGTTGGGATGGACAGTAGCTAGCACATTGGTTTGATAGTAGCATAGTTGGGATGGACAGTAGCTAGCACATTGGTTTGATAGTAGCATAGTTGGGATGGACAGTAGCTAGCACATTGGTTTGATAGTAGCATTGTTGGGATGGACAGTAGCTAGCACATTGGTTTGATAGTAGCATAGTTGGGATGGACAGTAGCTAGCACATTGGTTTGATAGTAGCATAGTTGGGATGGACAGTAGCTAGCACATTGGTTTGATAGCATAGTTGGGATGGACAGTAGCTAGCACATTGGTTTGATAGTAGCATAGTTGGGATGGACAGTAGCTAGCACATTGGTTTGATAGTAGCATAGTTGGGATGGACAGCAGCTAGCACATTGGTTTGATAGCATAGTTGGGATGGACAGTAGCTAGCACATTGGTTTGATAGTAGCATAGTTGGGATGGACAGTAGCTAGCACATTGGTTTAATAGTAGCATAGTTGGGATGGACAGAAGGTAGCACATTGGTTTGATAGTAGCATAGTTGGGATAGACAGTAGCTAGCACATTGGTTTGATAGTAGCATAGTTGGGATGGACAGTAGCTAGCACATTGGTTTGATAGTAGCATAGTTGGGATGGACAGTAGCTAGCACATTGGTTTGATAGTAGCATAGTTGGGATGGACAGTAGCTAGCACATTGGTTTGATAGTAGCATAGTTGGGATGTACAGTAGCTAGCACATTGGTTTGATAGCATAGTTGGGATGGACAGTAGCTAGCACATTGGTTTGATAGTAGCATAGTTGGGATGGACAGTAGCTAGCACATTGGTTTGATAGTAGCATAGTTGGGATGGACAGTAGTTAGCACATTGGTTTGATAGTGGCATAGTTGGGATAGACAGTAGCTAGCACATTGGTTTGATAGTAGCATAGTTGGGATGGACAGTAGCTAGCACATTGGTTTGATAGTAGCATAGTTGGGATGGACAGTAGCTAGCACATTGGTTTGATAGTAGCATAGTTTGGATGGACAGTAGCTAGCACATTGGTTTGATAGTAGCATAGTTGGGATGGACAGTAGCTAGCACATAGGTTTGATAGCATAGTTGGGATGGACAGTAGCTAGCACATTGGTTTGATAGTAGCATAGTTGGGATGGACAGTAGCTAGCACATAGGTTTGATAGCATAGTTGGGATGGACAGTAGCTAGCACATTGGTTTGATAGTAGCATAGTTGGGATGGACAGTTGCTAGCACATTGGTTTGATAGTAGCATAGTTGGGATGGACAGTAGCTAGCACATTGGTTTGATAGTAGCATAGTTGGGATAGACAGTAGCTAGCACATTGGTTTGATAGTAGCATAGTTGGGATAGACAGTAGCTAGCACATTGGTTTGATAGTAGCATAGTTGGGATGGACAGGAGCTAGCACATTGGTTTGATAGTAGCATAGTTGGGATGGACAGTAGCTAGCACATTGGTTTGATAGTAGGATAGTTGGGATGGACAGTAGCTAGCACATAGGTTTGATAGCATAGTTAGGATGGACAGTAGCTAGCACATTGGTTTGATAGCATAGTTGGGATGGACAGTAGCTAGCACATTGGTTTGATAGTAGCATAGTTGGGATGTTCAGTAGCTAGCACATTGGTTTGATAGCATAGTTGGGATGGACAGTAGCTAGCATATTGGTTTGATAGTAGCATAGTTGGGATGGACAGTAGCTAGCACATTGGTTTGATAGTAGCATAGTTGGGATAGACAGTAGCTAGCACATTGGTTTGATAGTAGCATAGTTGGGATGGACAGTAGCTAGCACATTGGTTTGATAGTAGCAGAGTTGGGATGGACAGTAGCTAGCACATTGGTTTGATAGTGGCATAGTTGGGATAGACAGTAGCTAGCACATTGGTTTGATAGCAGAGTTGGGATGGACAGTAGCTAGCACATTGGTTTGATAGTAGCATAGTTGGGATGGAAAGTAGCTAGCACATTGGTTTGATATTAGCATAGTTGGGATGGACAGTAGCTAGCACATTGGTTTGATAGTAGCATAGTTGGGATGTACAGTAGCTAGCACATTGGTTTGATAGTAGCATAGTTGGGATGGACAGTAGTTAGCACATTGGTTTGATAGTGGCATAGTTGGGATAGACAGTAGCTAGCACATTGGTTTGATAGTAGCATAGTTGGGATGGACAGTAGCTAGCACATTGGTTTGATAGTAGCATAGTTGGGATGGACAGTAGCTAGCACATTGGTTTGATAGTAGGATAGTTGGGATGGACAGTAGCTAGCACATAGCTTTGATAGCATAGTTGGGATGGACAGTAGCTAGCACATTGGTTTGATAGTAGCATAGTTGGGATGGACAGTAGTTAGCACATTGGTTTGATAGTGGCATAGTTGGGATAGACAGTAGCTAGCACATTGGTTTGATAGTAGCATAGTTGGGATGGACAGGAGCTAGCACATTGGTTTGATAGTAGCATAGTTGGGATGGACAGTAGCTAGCACATTGGTTTGATAGTAGGATAGTTGGGATGGACAGTAGCTAGCACATAGGTTTGATAGCATAGTTGGGATGGACAGTAGCTAGCACATTGGTTTGATAGTAGCATAGTTGGGATGGACAGTAGCTAGCACATTGGTTTGATAGTAGCATAGTTGGGATGGACAGTAGCTAGCACATTGGTTTGATAGTAGCATAGTTGGGATGTACAGTAGCTAGCACATTGGTTTGATAGTAGCATAGTTGGGATGGACAGTAGTTAGCACATTGGTTTGATAGTGGCATAGTTGGGATAGACAGTAGCTAGCACATTGGTTTGATAGTAGCATAGATGGGATGGACAGTAGCTAGCACATTGGTTTGATAGTAGCATAGTTGGGATGGACAGTAGCTAGCACATTGGTTTGATAGTAGCATAGTTGGGATGGACAGTAGCTAGCACATTGGTTTGATAGTAGCATAGTTGGGATGGACAGTAGCTAGCACATTGGTTTGATAGTAGCATAGTTGGGATGGACAGTAGCTAGCACATAGGTTTGATAGCATAGTTGGGATGGACAGTAGCTAGCACATTGGTTTGATTGTAGCATAGTTGGGATGGACAGTAGCTAGCACATAGGTTTGATAGCATAGTTGGGATGGACAGTAGCTAGCACATTGGTTTGATAGTAGCATAGTTGGGATGGACAGTTGCTAGCACATTGGTTTGATAGTAGCATAGTTGGGATGGACAGGAGCTAGCACATTGGTTTGATAGTAGCATAGTTGGGATGGACAGTAGCTAGCACATAGGTTTGATAGCATAGTTGGGATGGACAGTAGCTAGCACATTGGTTTGATAGTAGCATAGTTGGGATGGACAGTAGCTAGCACATTGGTTTGATAGTAGCATAGTTGGGATGGACAGTAGCTAGCACATAGGTTTGATAGCATAGTTGGGATGGACAGTAGCTAGCACATTGGTTTGATAGTAGCATAGTTGGGATGGACAGTAGCTAGCACATAGGTTTGATAGCATAGTTGGGATAGACAGTAGCTAGCACATTGGTTTGATAGTAGCATAGTTGGGATGGACAGTTGCTAGCACATTGGTTTGATAGTAGCATAGTTGGGATGGACAGTAGCTAGCACATTGGTTTGATAGTAGCATAGTTGGGATGGACAGTAGCTAGCACATTGGTTTGATAGTAGCATAGTTGGGATAGACAGTAGCTAGCACATTGGTTTGATAGTAGCATAGTTGGGATAGACAGTAGCTAGCACATTGGTTTGATAGTAGCATAGTTGGGATGGACAGTAGCTAGCACATTGGTTTGCTAGTAGCATAGTTGGGATGGACAGTAGCTAGCACATTGGTTTGATAGTAGCATAGTTGGGATAGACAGTAGCTAGCACATTGGTTTGATAGTAGCATAGTTGGGATGGACAGTAGCTAGCACATTGGTTTGATAGTAGGATAGTTGGGATGGACAGTAGCTAGCACATTGGTTTGATAGTGGCATAGTTGGGATAGACAGTAGCTAGCACATTGGTTTGATAGCATAGTTGGGATGGACAGTAGCTAGCACATTGGTTTGATAGTAGCATAGTTGGGATGGACAGTAGCTAGCACATTGGTTTGATATTAGCATAGTTGGGATGGACAGTAGCTAGCACATTGGTTTGATAGTAGCATAGTTGGGATGGACAGTAGCTAGCACATTGGTTTGATAGTAGCATAGTTGGGATGGACAGTAGTTAGCACATTGGTTTGATAGTGGCATAGTTGGGATAGACAGTAGCTAGCACATTGGTTTGATAGTAGCATAGTTGGGATGGACAGTAGCTAGCACATTGGTTTGATAGTAGCATAGTTGGGATGGACAGTAGCTAGCACATTGGTTTGATAGTAGGATAGTTGGGATGGACAGTAGCTAGCACATAGGTTTGATAGCATAGTTGGGATGGACAGTAGCTAGCACATTGGTTTGATAGTAGCATAGTTGGGATGGACAGTAGTTAGCACATTGGTTTGATAGTGGCATAGTTGGGATAGACAGTAGCTAGCACATTGGTTTGATAGTAGCATAGTTGGGATGGACAGGAGCTAGCACATTGGTTTGATAGTAGCATAGTTGGGATGGACAGTAGCTAGCACATTGGTTTGATAGTAGGATAGTTGGGATGGACAGTAGCTAGCACATTGGTTTGATAGTAGCATAGTTGGGATGGACAGTAGCTAGCACATTGGTTTGATAGTAGCATAGTTGGGATGGACAGTAGCTAGCACATTGGTTTGATAGTAGCATAGTTGGGATGTACAGTAGCTAGCACATTGGTTTGATAGCATAGTTGGGATGGACAGTAGCTAGCATATTGGTTTGATAGTAGCATAGTTGGGATGGACAGTAGCTAGCACATTGGTTTGATAGTAGCATAGTTGGGATAGACAGTAGCTAGCACATTGGTTTGATAGTAGCATAGTTGGGATGGACAGTAGCTAGCACATTGGTTTGATAGTAGCAGAGTTGGGATGGACAGTAGCTAGCACATTGGTTTGATAGTGGCATAGTTGGGATAGACAGTAGCTAGCACATTGGTTTGATAGCATAGTTGGGATGGACAGTAGCTAGCACATTGGTTTGATAGTAGCATAGTTGGGATGGAAAGTAGCTAGCACATTGGTTTGATATTAGCATAGTTGGGATGGACAGTAGCTAGCACATTGGTTTGATAGTAGCATAGTTGGGATGTACAGTAGCTAGCACATTGGTTTGATAGTAGCATAGTTGGGATGGACAGTAGTTAGCACATTGGTTTGATAGTGGCATAGTTGGGATAGACAGTAGCTAGCACATTGGTTTGATAGTAGCATAGTTGGGATGGACAGTAGCTAGCACATTGGTTTGATAGTAGCATAGTTGGGATGGACAGTAGCTAGCACATTGGTTTGATAGTAGCATAGTTGGGATGGACAGTAGCTAGCACATTGGTTTGATAGTAGCATAGTTGGGATGGACAGTAGCTAGCACATTGGTTTGATAGTAGCATAGTTGGGATGGACAGTAGCTAGCACATAGGTTTGATAGCATAGTTGGGATGGACAGTAGCTAGCACATTGGTTTGATAGTAGCATAGTTGGGATGGACAGTAGCTAGCACATAGGTTTGATAGCATAGTTGGGATGGACAGTAGCTAGCACATTGGTTTGATAGTAGCATAGTTGGGATGGACAGTTGCTAGCACATTGGTTTGATAGTAGCATAGTTGGGATGGACAGTAGCTAGCACATTGGTTTGATAGTAGCATAGTTGGGATGGACAGTAGCTAGCACATTGGTTTGATAGTAGCATAGTTGGGATGGACAGTAGCTAGCACATTGGTTTGATAGTAGCATAGTTGGGATAGACAGTAGCTAGCACATTGGTTTGATAGTAGCATAGTTGGGATAGACAGTAGCTAGCACATTGGTTTGATAGTAGCATAGTTGGGATGGACAGTAGCTAGCACATTGGTTTGATAGTAGCATAGTTGGGATGGACAGTAGCTAGCACATTGGTTTGATAGTAGCATAGTTGGGATGGACAGGAGCTAGCACATTGGTTTGATAGTAGCATAGTTGGGATGGACAGTAGCTAGCACATTGGTTTGATAGTAGGATAGTTGGGATGGACAGTAGCTAGCACATAGGTTTGATAGCATAGTTGGGATGGACAGTAGCTAGCACATTGGTCTGATAGTAGCATAGTTGGGATGGACAGTAGCTAGCACATTGGTTTGATAGTAGCATAGTTGGGATGTACAGTAGCTAGCACATTGGTTTGATAGCATAGTTGGGATGGACAGTAGCTAGCACATTGGTTTGATAGCATAGTTGGGATGGACAGTAGCTAGCATATTGGTTTGATAGTAGCATAGTTGGTATGGACAGTAGCTAGCACATTGGTTTGATAGAAGCATAGTTGGGATAGACAGTAGCTAGCACATTGGTTTGATAGTAGCATAGTTGGGATGGACAGTAGCTAGCACATTGGTTTGATAGTAGCATAGTTGGGATGGACAGTAGCTAGCACATTGGTTTGATAGTAGCATAGTTGGGATGGACAGTAGCTAGCACATTGGTTTGATAGTAGCAGAGTTGGGATGGACAGTAGCTAGCACATTGGTTTGATAGTGGCATAGTTGGGATAGACAGTAGCTAGCACATTGGTTTGATAGCATAGTTGGGATGGACAGTAGCTAGCACATTGGTTTGATAGTAGCATAGTTGGGATAGACAGTAGCTAGCACATTGGTTTGATAGTAGCATAGTTGGGATAGACAGTAGCTAGCACATTGGTTTGATAGTAGCATAGTTGGGATGGACAGTAGCTAGCACATTGGTTTGCTAGTAGCATAGATGGGATGGACAGTAGCAAGCACATTGGTTTGATAGTAGCATAGTTGGGATGGACAGTAGCTAGCACATTGGTTTGATAGTAGCATAGTTGGGATGGACAGTAGCTAGCACATTGGTTTGATAGTAGGATAGTTGGGATGGACAGTAGCTAGCACATAGGTTTGATAGCATAGTTGGGATGGACAGTAGCTATCACATTGGTTTGATAGTAGCATAGTTGGGATGGACAGTAGCTAGCACATTGGTTTGATAGTAGCATAGTTGGGATGTACAGTAGCTAGCACATTGGTTTGATAGCATAGTTGGGATGGACAGTAGCTAGCATATTGGTTTGATAGTAGCATAGTTGGGATGGACAGTAGCTAGCACATTGGTTTGATAGTAGCATAGTTGGGATAGACAGTAGCTAGCACATTGGTTTAATAGTAGCATAGTTGGGATGGACAGTAGCTAGCACATTGGTTTGATAGTAGCATAGTTGGGATGGACAGTAGCTAGCACATTGGTTTGATAGTAGCATAGTTGGGATGGACAGTAGCTAGCACATTGGTTTGATAGTAGCAGAGTTGGGATGGACAGTAGCTAGCACATTGGTTTGATAGTGGCATAGTTGGGATAGACAGTAGCTAGCACATTGGTTTGATAGCATAGTTGGGATGGACAGTAGCTAGCACATTGGTTTGATAGTAGCATAGTTGGGATGGACAGTAGCTAGCACATTGGTTTGATATTAGCATAGTTGGGATGGACAGTAGCTAGCACATTGGTTTGTTAGTAGCATAGTTGGGATGTACAGTAGCTAGCACATTGGTTTGATAGTAGCATAGTTGGGATGGACAGTAGCTAGCACATAGGTTTGATAGCATAGTTGGGATGGACAGTAGCTAGCACATTGGTTTGATAGTAGCAAAGTTGGGATGGACAGTTGCTAGCACATTGGTTTGATAGTAGCATAGTTGGGATGGACAATAGCTAGCACATTGGTTTGATAGTAGCATAGTTGGGATGGACAGTAGCTAGCACATTGGTTTGATAGTAGCATAGTTGGGATAGACAGTAGCTAGCACATTGGTTTGATAGTAGCATAGTTGGGATAGACAGTAGCTAGCACATTGGTTTGATAGTAGCATAGTTGGGATGGACAGTAGCTAGCACATTGGTTTGCTAGTAGCATAGATGGGATGGACAGTAGCTAGCACATTGGTTTGATAGTAGCATAGTTGGGATGGACAGTAACTAGCACATTGGTTTGATAGTAGCATAGTTGGGATGGACAGTAGCTAGCACATTGGTTTGATAGTAGGATAGTTGGGATGGACAGTAGCTAGCACATAGGTTTGATAGCATAGTTGGGATGGACAGTAGCTATCACATTGGTTTGATAGTAGCATAGTTGGGATGGACAGTAGCTAGCACATTGGTTTGATAGTAGCATAGTTGGGATGTACAGTAGCTAGCACATTGGTTTGATAGCATAGTTGGGATGGACAGTAGCTAGCATATTGGTTTGATAGTAGCATAGTTGGGATGGACAGTAGCTAGCACATTGGTTTGATAGTAGCATAGTTGGGATAGACAGTAGCTAGCACATTGGTTTGATAGTAGCATAGTTGGGATGGACAGTAGCTAGCACATTGGTTTGATAGTAGCATAGTTGGGATGGACAGTAGCTAGCACATTGGTTTGATAGTAGCATAGTTGGGATGGACAGTAGCTAGCACATTGGTTTGATAGTAGCAGAGTTGGGATGGACAGTAGCTAGCACATTGGTTTGATAGTGGCATAGTTGGGATAGACAGTAGCTAGCACATTGGTTTGATAGCATAGTTGGGATGGACAGTAGCTAGCACATTGGTTTGATAGTAGCATAGTTGGGATGGACAGTAGCTAGCACATTGGTTTGATATTAGCATAGTTGGGATGGACAGTAGCTAGCACATTGGTTTGATAGTAGCATAGTTGGGATGTACAGTAGCTAGCACATTGGTTTGATAGTAGCATAGTTGGGATGGACAGTAGCTAGCACATAGGTTTGATAGCATAGTTGGGATGGACAGTAGCTAGCACATTGGTTTGATAGTAGCATAGTTGGGATGGACAGTTGCTAGCACATTGGTTTGATAGTAGCATAGTTGGGATGGACAATAGCTAGCACATTGGTTTGATAGTAGCATAGTTGGGATGGACAGTAGCTAGCACATTGGTTTGATAGTAGCATAGTTGGGATGGACAGTAGCTAGCACATTGGTTTGATAGTAGCATAGTTGGGATAGACAGTAGATAGCACATTGGTTTGATAGTAGCATAGTTGGGATGGACAGTAGCTAGCACATTGGTTTGCTAGTAGCATAGTTGGGATGGACAGTAGCTAGCACATTGGTTTGATAGTAGCATAGTTGGGATGGACAGGAGCTAGCACATTGGTTTGATAGTAGCATAGTTGGGATGGACAGTAGCTAGCACATTGGTTTGATAGTAGGATAGTTGGGATGGACAGTAGCTAGCACATAGGTTTGATAGCATAGTTGGGATGGACAGTAGCTAGCACATTGGTTTGATAGTAGCATAGTTGGGATGGACAGTAGCTAGCACATTGGTTTGATAGTAGCATAGTTGGGATGTACAGTAGCTAGCACATTGGTTTGATAGCATAGTTGGGATGGACAGTAGCTAGCATATTGGTTTGATAGTAGCATAGTTGGGATGGACAGTAGCTAGCACATTGGTTTGATAGTAGCATAGTTGGGATAGACAGTAGCTAGCACATTGGTTTGATAGTAGCATAGTTGGGATGGACAGTAGCTAGCACATTGGTTTGATAGTAGCATAGTTGGGATGGACAGTAGCTAGCACATTGGTTTGATAGTAGCATAGTTGGGATGGACAGTAGCTAGCACATTGGTTTGATAGTAGCATAGTTGGGATGGACAGTAGCTAGCACATTGGTTTGATAGTAGCATAGTTGGGATGGACAGTAGCTAGCACATTGGTTTGATAGTAGCATAGTTGGGATGGACAGTAGCTAGCACATTGGTTTGATAGTAGCATAGTTGGGATGGACAGTAGCTAGCACATAGGTTTGATAGCATAGTTGGGATGGACAGTAGCTAGCACATTGGTTTGATAGTAGCATAGTTGGGATGGACAGTAGCTAGCACATAGGTTTGATAGCATAGTTGGGATGGACAGTAGCTAGCACATTGGTTTGATAGTAGCATAGTTGGGATGGACAGTTGCTAGCACATTGGTTTGATAGTAGCATAGTTGGGATAGACAGTAGCTAGCACATTGGTTTGATAGTAGCATAGTTGGGATGGACAGTAGCTAGCACATTGGTTTGATAGTAGCAGAGTTGGGATGGACAGTAGCTAGCACATTGGTTTGATAGTGGCATAGTTGGGATAGACAGTAGCTAGCACATTGGTTTGATAGCATAGTTGGGATGGACAGTAGCTAGCACATTGGTTTGATAGTAGCATAGTTGGGATGGACAGTAGCTAGCACATTGGTTTGATATTAGCATAGTTGGGATGGACAGTAGCTAGCACATTGGTTTGATAGTAGCATAGTTGGGATGTACAGTAGCTAGCACATTGGTTTGATAGTGGCATAGTTGGGATAGACAGTAGCTAGCACATTGGTTTGATAGTAGCATAGTTGGGATGGACAGTAGCTAGCACATTGGTTTGATAGTAGCATAGTTGGGATGGACAGTAGCTAGCACATTGGTTTGATAGTAGCATAGTTGGGATGGACAGTAGCTAGCACATTGGTTTGATAGTAGCATAGTTGGGATGGACAGTAGCTAGCACATTGGTTTGATAGTAGCATAGTTGGGATGGACAGTAGCTAGCACATAGGTTTGATAGCATAGTTGGGATGGACAGTAGCTAGCACATTGGTTTGATAGTAGCATAGTTGGGATGGACAGTAGCTAGCACATTGGTTTGATAGTAGCATAGTTGGGATGGACAGTAGCTAGCACATTGGTTTGATAGTAGCATAGTTGGGATAGACAGTAGCTAGCACATTGGTTTGATAGTAGCATAGTTGGGATGGACAGTAGCTAGCACATTGGTTTGATAGTAGCAGAGTTGGGATGGACAGTAGCTAGCACATTGGTTTGATAGTGGCATAGTTGGGATAGACAGTAGCTAGCACATTGGTTTGATAGCATAGTTGGGATGGACAGTAGCTAGCACATTGGTTTGATAGTAGCATAGTTGGGATGGACAGTAGCTAGCACATTGGTTTGATATTAGCATAGTTGGGATGGACAGTAGCTAGCACATTGGTTTGATAGCATAGTTGGGATGGACAGTAGCTAGCACATTGGTTTGATAGTAGCATAGTTGGGATGGACAGTAGCTAGCACATTGGTTTGATATTAGCATAGTTGGGATGGACAGTAGCTAGCACATTGGTTTGATAGTAGCATAGTTGGGATGGACAGTAGCTAGCACATTGGTTTGATAGTAGCATAGTTGGGATGGACAATAGTTAGCACATTGGTTTGATAGTGGCATAGTTGGGATAGACAGTAGCTAGCACATTGGTTTGATAGTAGCATAGTTGGGATGGACAGTAGCTAGCACATTGGTTTGATAGTAGCATAGTTGGGATGGACAGTAGCTAGCACATTGGTTTGATAGTAGGATAGTTGGGATGGACAGTAGCTAGCACATAGGTTTGATAGCATAGTTGGGATGGACAGTAGCTAGCACATTGGTTTGATAGTAGCATAGTTGGGATGGACAGTAGTTAGCACATTGGTTTGATAGTGGCATAGTTGGGATAGACAGTAGCTAGCACATTGGTTTGATAGTAGCATAGTTGGGATGGACAGGAGCTAGCACATTGGTTTGATAGTAGCATAGTTGGGATGGACAGTAGCTAGCACATTGGTTTGATAGTAGGATAGTTGGGATGGACAGTAGCTAGCACATTGGTTTGATAGTAGCATAGTTGGGATGGACAGTAGCTAGCACATTGGTTTGATAGTAGCATAGTTGGGATGGACAGTAGCTAGCACATTGGTTTGCTAGTAGCATAGTTGGGATGTACAGTAGCTAGCACATTGGTTTGATAGCATAGTTGGGATGGACAGTAGCTAGCATATTGGTTTGATAGTAGCATAGTTGGGATGGACAGTAGCTAGCACATTGGTTTGATAGTAGCATAGTTGGGATAGACAGTAGCTAGCACATTGGTTTGATAGTAGCATAGTTGGGATGGACAGTAGCTAGCACATTGGCTTGATAGTAGCAGAGTTGGGATGGACAGTAGCTAGCACATTGGTTTGATAGTGGCATAGTTGGGATAGACAGTAGCTAGCACATTGGTTTGATAGCATAGTTGGGATGGACAGTAGCTAGCACATTGGTTTGATAGTAGCATAGTTGGGATGGACAGTAGCTAGCACATTGGTTTGATATTAGCATAGTTGGGATGGACAGTAGCTAGCACATTGGTTTGATAGTAGCATAGTTGGGATGTACAGTAGCTAGCACATTGGTTTGATAGTAGCATAGTTGGGATGGACAGTAGTTAGCACATTGGTTTGATAGTGGCATAGTTGGGATAGACAGTAGCTAGCACATTGGTTTGATAGTAGCATAGTTGGGATGGACAGTAGCTAGCACATTGGTTTGATAGTAGCATAGTTGGGATGGACAGTAGCTAGCACATTGGTTTGATAGTAGCATAGTTGGGATGGACAGTAGCTAGCACATTGGTTTGATAGTAGCATAGTTGGGATGGACAGTAGCTAGCACATTGGTTTGATAGTAGCATAGTTGGGATGGACAGTAGCTAGCACATAGGTTTGATAGCATAGTTGGGATGGACAGTAGCTAGCACATTGGTTTGATAGTAGCATAGTTGGGATGGACAGTAGCTAGCACATAGGTTTGATAGCATAGTTGGGATGGACAGTAGCTAGCACATTGGTTTGATAGTGGCATAGTTGGGATAGACAGTAGCTAGCACATTGGTTTGATAGCATAGTTGGGATGGACAGTAGCTAGCACATTGGTTTGATAGTAGCATAGTTGGGATGGACAGTAGCTAGCACATTGGTTTGATATTAGCATAGTTGGGATGGACAGTAGCTAGCACATTGGTTTGATAGTAGCATAGTAGGGATGTACAGTAGCTAGCACATTGGTTTGATAGTAGCATAGTTGGGATGGACAGTAGTTAGCACATTGGTTTGATAGTGGCATAGTTGGGATAGACAGTAGCTAGCACATTGGTTTGATAGTAGCATAGTTGGGATGGACAGTAGCTAGCACATTGGTTTGATAGTAGCATAGTTGGGATGGACAGTAGCTAGCACATTGGTTTGATAGTAGCATAGTTGGGATGGACAGTAGCTAGCACATTGGTTTGATAGTAGCATAGTTGGGATGGACAGTAGCTAGCACATAGGTTTGATAGCATAGTTGGGATGGACAGTAGCTAGCACATTGGTTTGATAGTAGCATAGTTGGGATGGACAGTAGCTAGCACATAGGTTTGATAGCATAGTTCGGATGGACAGTAGCTAGCACATTGGTTTGATAGTAGCATAGTTGGGATGGACAGTTGCTAGCACATTGGTTTGATAGTAGCATAGTTGGGATGGACAGTAGCTAGCACATTGGTTTGATAGTAGCATAGTTGGGATGGACAGTAGCTAGCACATTGGTTTGATAGTAGCATAGTTGGGATGGACAGTAGCTAGCACATTGGTTTGATAGTAGCATAGTTGGGATAGACAGTAGCTAGCACATTGGTTTGATAGTAGCATAGTTGGGATGGACAGTAGCTAGCACATTGGTTTGCTAGTAGCATAGTTGGGATGGACAGTAGCTAGCACATTGGTTTGATAGTAGCATAGTTGGGATGGACAGGAGCTAGCACATTGGTTTGATAGTAGCATAGTTGGGATGGACAGTAGCTAGCACATTGGTTTGATAGTAGGATAGTTGGGATGGACAGTAGCTAGCACATAGGTTTGATAGCATCGTTGGGATGGACAGTAGCTAGCACATTGGTTTGATAGTAGCATAGTTGGGATGGACAGTAGCTAGCACATTGGTTTGATAGTAGCATAGTTGGGATGTACAGTAGCTAGCACATTGGTTTGATAGCATAGTTGGGATGGACAGTAGCTAGCACATTGGTTTGATAGCATAGTTCGGATGGACAGTAGCTAGCATATTGGTTTGATAGTAGCATAGTTGGGATGGACAGTAGCTAGCACATTGGTTTGATAGTAGCATAGTTGGGATAGACAGTAGCTAGCACATTGGTTTGATAGTAGCATAGTTGGGATGGACAGTAGCTAGCACATTGGTTTGATAGTAGCATAGTTGGGATGGACAGTAGCTAGCACATTGGTTTGATAGTAGCATAGTTGGGATGGACAGTAGCTAGCACATTGGTTTGATAGTAGCAGAGTTGGGATGGACAGTAGCTAGCACATTGGTTTGATAGTGGCATAGTTGGGATAGACAGTAGCTAGCACATTGGTTTGATAGCATAGTTGGGATGGACAGTAGCTAGCACATTGGTTTGATAGTAGCATAGTTGGGATAGACAGTAGCTAGCACATTGGTTTGATAGTAGCATAGTTGGGATAGACAGTAGCTAGCACATTGGTTTGATAGTAGCATAGTTGGGATGGACAGTAGCTAGCACATTGGTTTGCTAGTAGCATAGATGGGATGGACAGTAGCTAGCACATTGGTTTGATAGTAGCATAGTTGGGATGGACAGGAGCTAGCACATTGGTTTGATAGTAGCATAGTTGGGATGGACAGTAGCTAGCACATTGGTTTGATAGTAGGATAGTTGGGATGGACAGTAGCTAGCACATAGGTTTGATAGCATAGTTGGGATGGACAGTAGCTAGCACATTGGTTTGATAGTAGCATAGTTGGGATGGACAGTAGCTAGCACATTGGTTTGATAGTAGCATAGTTGGGATGTACAGTAGCTAGCACATTGGTTTGATAGCATAGTTGGGATGGACAGTAGCTAGCATATTGGTTTGATAGTAGCATAGTTGGGATGGACAGTAGCTAGCACATTGGTTTGATAGTAGCATAGTTGGGATAGACAGTAGCTAGCACATTGGTTTGATAGTAGCATAGTTGGGATGGACAGTAGCTAGCACATTGGTTTGATAGTAGCATAGTTGGGATGGACAGTAGCTAGCACATTGGTTTGATAGTAGCATAGTTGGGATGGACAGTAGCTAGCACATTGGTTTGATAGTAGCAGAGTTGGGATGGACAGTAGCTAGCACATTGGTTTGATAGTGGCATAGTTGGGATAGACAGTAGCTAGCACATTGGTTTGATAGCATAGTTGGGATGGACAGTAGCTAGCACATTGGTTTGATAGCATAGTTGGGATGGACAGTAGCTAGCACATTGGATTGATAGTAGCATAGTTGGGATGGACAGTAGCTAGCACATTGGTTTGATATTAGCATAGTTGGGATGGACAGTAGCTAGCACATTGGTTTGATAGTAGCATAGTTGGGATGTACAGTAGCTAGCACATTGGTTTGATAGTAGCATAGTTGGGATGGACAGTAGCTAGCACATAGGTTTGATAGCATAGTTGGGATGGACAGTAGCTAGCACATTGGTTTGATAGTAGCATAGTTGGGATGGACAGTTGCTAGCACATTGGTTTGATAGTAGCATAGTTGGGATGGACAATAGCTAGCACATTGGTTTGATAGTAGCATAGTTGGGATGGACAGTAGCTAGCACATTGGTTTGATAGTAGCATAGTTGGGATGGACAGTAGCTAGCACATTGGTTTGATAGTAGCATAGTTGGGATAGACAGTAGCTAGCACATTGGTTTGATAGTAGCATAGTTGGGATGGACAGTAGCTAGCACATTGGTTTGCTAGTAGCATAGTTGGGATGGACAGTAGCTAGCACATTGGTTTGATAGTAGCATAGTTGGGATGGACAGGAGCTAGCACATTGGTTTGATAGTAGCATAGTTGGGATGGACAGTAGCTAGCACATTGGTTTGATAGTAGGATAGTTGGGATGGACAGTAGCTAGCACATTGGTTTGATAGTAGCATAGTTGGGATAGACAGTAGCTAGCACATTGGTTTGATAGTAGCATAGTTGGGATGGACAGTAGCTAGCACATTGGTTTGATAGTAGCATAGTTGGGATGGACAGGAGCTAGCACATTGGTTTGATAGTAGCATAGTTGGGATAGACAGTAGCTAGCACATTGGTTTGATAGTAGCATAGTTGGGATAGACAGTAGCTAGCACATTGGTTTGATAGTAGCATAGTTGGGATGGACAGTAGCTAGCACATTGGTTTGCTAGTAGCATAGTTGGGATGGACAGTAGCTAGCACATTGGTTTGATAGTAGCATAGTTGGGATGGACGGGAGATAGCACATTGGTTTGATAGTAGCATAGTTGGGATGGACAGTAGCTAGCACATTGGTTTGATAGTAGGATAGTTGGGATGGACAGTAGCTAGCACATAGGTTTGATAGCATAGTTGGGATGGACAGTAGCTAGCACATTGGTTTGATAGTGGCATAGTTGGGATGGACAGTAGCTAGCACATTGGTTTGATAGTAGCATAGTTGGGATGGACAGTAGCTAGCACATTGGTTTGATAGTAGCATAGTTGGGATGGACAGTAGCTAGCACATTGGTTTGATAGTAGCATAGTTGGGATGGACAGTAGCTAGCACATTGGTTTGATAGTAGCAGAGTTGGGATGGACAGTAGCTAGCACATTGGTTTGATAGTGGCATAGTTGGGATAGACAGTAGCTAGCACATTGGTTTGATAGCATAGTTGGGATGGACAGTAGCTAGCACATTGGTTTGATAGTAGCATAGTTGGGATGGACAGTAGCTAGCACATTGGTTTGATATTAGCATAGTTGGGATGGACAGTAGCTAGCACATTGGTTTGATAGTAGCATAGTTGGGATGTACAGTAGCTAGCACATTGGTTTGATAGTAGCATAGTTGGGATGGACAGTAGCTAGCACATAGGTTTGATAGCATAGTTGGGATGGACAGTAGCTAGCACATTGGTTTGATAGTAGCATAGTTGGGATGGACAGTTGCTAGCACATTGGTTTGATAGTAGCATAGTTGGGATGGACAATAGCTAGCACATTGGTTTGATAGTAGCATAGTTGGGATGGACAGTAGCTAGCACATTGGTTTGATAGTAGCATAGTTGGGATGGACAGTAGCTAGCACATTGGTTTGATAGTAGCATAGTTGGGATAGACAGTAGATAGCACATTGGTTTGATAGTAGCATAGTTGGGATGGACAGTAGCTAGCACATTGGTTTGCTAGTAGCATAGTTGGGATGGACAGTAGCTAGCACATTGGTTTGATAGTAGCATAGTTGGGATGGACAGGAGCTAGCACATTGGTTTGATAGTAGCATAGTTGGGATGGACAGTAGCTAGCACATTGGTTTGATAGTAGGATAGTTGGGATGGACAGTAGCTAGCACATAGGTTTGATAGCATAGTTGGGATGGACAGTAGCTAGCACATTGGTTTGATAGTAGCATAGTTGGGATGGACAGTAGCTAGCACATTGGTTTGATAGTAGCATAGTTGGGATGTACAGTAGCTAGCACATTGGTTTGATAGCATAGTTGGGATGGACAGTAGCTAGCATATTGGTTTGATAGTAGCATAGTTGGGATGGACAGTAGCTAGCACATTGGTTTGATAGTAGCATAGTTGGGATAGACAGTAGCTAGCACATTGGTTTGATAGTAGCATAGTTGGGATGGACAGTAGCTAGCACATTGGTTTGATAGTAGCATAGTTGGGATGGACAGTAGCTAGCACATTGGTTTGATAGTAGCATAGTTGGGATGGACAGTAGCTAGCACATTGGTTTGATAGTAGCATAGTTGGGATGGACAGTAGCTAGCACATTGGTTTGATAGTAGCATAGTTGGGATGGACAGTAGCTAGCACATTGGTTTGATAGTAGCATAGTTGGGATGGACAGTAGCTAGCACATTGGTTTGATAGTAGCATAGTTGGGATGGACAGTAGCTAGCACATAGGTTTGATAGCATAGTTGGGATGGACAGTAGCTAGCACATTGGTTTGATAGTAGCATAGTTGGGATGGACAGTAGCTAGCACATAGGTTTGATAGCATAGTTGGGATGGACAGTAGCTAGCACATTGGTTTGATAGTAGCATAGTTGGGATGGACAGTTGCTAGCACATTGGTTTGATAGTAGCATAGTTGGGATAGACAGTAGCTAGCACATTGGTTTGATAGTAGCATAGTTGGGATGGACAGTAGCTAGCACATTGGTTTGATAGTAGCAGAGTTGGGATGGACAGTAGCTAGCACATTGGTTTGATAGTGGCATAGTTGGGATAGACAGTAGCTAGCACATTGGTTTGATAGCATAGTTGGGATGGACAGTAGCTAGCACATTGGTTTGATAGTAGCATAGTTGGGATGGACAGTAGCTAGCACATTGGTTTGATATTAGCATAGTTGGGATGGACAGTAGCTAGCACATTGGTTTGATAGTAGGATAGTTGGGATGGACAGTAGCTAGCACATAGGTTTGATAGCATAGTTGGGATGGACAGTAGCTAGCACATTGGTTTGATAGTAGCATAGTTGGGATGGACAGTAGTTAGCACATTGGTTTGATAGTGGCATAGTTGGGATAGACAGTAGCTAGCACATTGGTTTGATAGTAGCATAGTTGGGATGGACAGGAGCTAGCACATTGGTTTGATAGTAGCATAGTTGGGATGGACAGTAGCTAGCACATTGGTTTGATAGTAGGATAGTTGGGATGGACAGTAGCTAGCACATTGGTTTGATAGTAGCATAGTTGGGATGGACAGTAGCTAGCACATTGGTTTGATAGTAGCATAGTTGGGATGGACAGTAGCTAGCACATTGGTTTGATAGTAGCATAGTTGGGATGTACAGTAGCTAGCACATTGGTTTGATAGCATAGTTGGGATGGACAGTAGCTAGCATATTGGTTTGATAGTAGCATAGTTGGGATGGACAGTAGCTAGCACATTGGTTTGATAGTAGCATAGTTGGGATAGACAGTAGCTAGCACATTGGTTTGATAGTAGCATAGTTGGGATGGACAGTAGCTAGCACATTGGTTTGATAGTAGCAGAGTTGGGATGGACAGTAGCTAGCACATTGGTTTGATAGTGGCATAGTTGGGATAGACAGTAGCTAGCACATTGGTTTGATAGCATAGTTGGGATGGACAGTAGCTAGCACATTGGTTTGATAGTAGCATAGTTGGGATGGACAGTAGCTAGCACATTGGTTTGATATTAGCATAGTTGGGATGGACAGTAGCTAGCACATTGGTTTGATAGTAGCATAGTTGGGATGTACAGTAGCTAGCACATTGGTTTGATAGTAGCATAGTTGGGATGGACAGTAGTTAGCACATTGGTTTGATAGTGGCATAGTTGGGATAGACAGTAGCTAGCACATTGGTTTGATAGTAGCATAGTTGGGATGGACAGTAGCTAGCACATTGGTTTGATAGTAGCATAGTTGGGATGGACAGTAGCTAGCACATTGGTTTGATAGTAGCATAGTTGGGATGGACAGTAGCTAGCACATTGGTTTGATAGTAGCATAGTTGGGATGGACAGTAGCTAGCACATTGGTTTGATAGTAGCATAGTTGGGATGGACAGTAGCTAGCACATAGGTTTGATAGCATAGTTGGGATGGACAGTAGCTAGCACATTGGTTTGATAGTAGCATAGTTGGGATGGACAGTAGCTAGCACATAGGTTTGATAGCATAGTTGGGATGGACAGTAGCTAGCACATTGGTTTGATAGTGGCATAGTTGGGATAGACAGTAGCTAGCACATTGGTTTGATAGCATAGTTGGGATGGACAGTAGCTAGCACATTGGTTTGATAGTAGCATAGTTGGGATGGACAGTAGCTAGCACATTGGTTTGATATTAGCATAGTTGGGATGGACAGTAGCTAGCACATTGGTTTGATAGTAGCATAGTAGGGATGTACAGTAGCTAGCACATTGGTTTGATAGTAGCATAGTTGGGATGGACAGTAGTTAGCACATTGGTTTGATAGTGGCATAGTTGGGATAGACAGTAGCTAGCACATTGGTTTGATAGTAGCATAGTTGGGATACACAGTAGCTAGCACATTGGTTTGATAGTAGCATAGTTGGGATGGACAGTAGCTAGCACATTGGTTTGATAGTAGCATAGTTGGGATGGACAGTAGCTAGCACATTGGTTTGATAGTAGCATAGTTGGGATGGACAGTAGCTAGCACATTGGTTTGATAGTAGCATAGTTGGGATGGACAGTAGCTAGCACATAGGTTTGATAGCATAGTTGGGATGGACAGTAGCTAGCACATTGGTTTGATAGTAGCATAGTTGGGATGGACAGTAGCTAGCACATAGGTTTGATAGCATAGTTGGGATGGACAGTAGCTAGCACATTGGTTTGATAGTAGCATAGTTGGGATGGACAGTTGCTAGCACATTGGTTTGATAGTAGCATAGTTGGGATGGACAGTAGCTAGCACATTGGTTTGATAGTAGCATAGTTGGGATGGACAGTAGCTAGCACATTGGTTTGATAGTAGCATAGTTGGGATGGACAGTAGCTAGCACATTGGTTTGATAGTAGCATAGTTGGGATAGACAGTAGCTAGCACATTGGTTTGATAGTAGCATAGTTGGGATGGACAGTAGCTAGCACATTGGTTTGCTAGTAGCATAGTTGGGATGGACAGTAGCTAGCACATTGGTTTGATAGTAGCATAGTTGGGATGGACAGGAGCTAGCACATTGGTTTGATAGTAGCATAGTTGGGATGGACAGTAGCTAGCACATTGGTTTGATAGTAGGATAGTTGGGATGGACAGTAGCTAGCACATAGGTTTGATAGCATCGTTGGGATGGACAGTAGCTAGCACATTGGTTTGATAGTAGCATAGTTGGGATGGACAGTAGCTAGCACATTGGTTTGATAGTAGCATAGTTGGGATGTACAGTAGCTAGCACATTGGTTTGATAGCATAGTTGGGATGGACAGTAGCTAGCACATTGGTTTGATAGCATAGTTCGGATGGACAGTAGCTAGCATATTGGTTTGATAGTAGCATAGTTGGGATGGACAGTAGCTAGCACATTGGTTTGATAGTAGCATAGTTGGGATAGACAGTAGCTAGCACATTGGTTTGATAGTAGCATAGTTGGGATGGACAGTAGCTAGCACATTGGTTTGATAGTAGCATAGTTGGGATGGACAGTAGCTAGCACATTGGTTTGATAGTAGCATAGTTGGGATGGACAGTAGCTAGCACATTGGTTTGATAGTAGCAGAGTTGGGATGGACAGTAGCTAGCACATTGGTTTGATAGTGGCATAGTTGGGATAGACAGTAGCTAGCACATTGGTTTGATAGCATAGTTGGGATGGACAGTAGCTAGCACATTGGTTTGATAGTAGCATAGTTGGGATAGACAGTAGCTAGCACATTGGTTTGATAGTAGCATAGTTGGGATAGACAGTAGCTAGCACATTGGTTTGATAGTAGCATAGTTGGGATGGACAGTAGCTAGCACATTGGTTTGCTAGTAGCATAGATGGGATGGACAGTAGCTAGCACATTGGTTTGATAGTAGCATAGTTGGGATGGACAGGAGCTAGCACATTGGTTTGATAGTAGCATAGTTGGGATGGACAGTAGCTAGCACATTGGTTTGATAGTAGGATAGTTGGGATGGACAGTAGCTAGCACATAGGTTTGATAGCATAGTTGGGATGGACAGTAGCTAGCACATTGGTTTGATAGTAGCATAGTTGGGATGGACAGTAGCTAGCACATTGGTTTGATAGTAGCATAGTTGGGATGTACAGTAGCTAGCACATTGGTTTGATAGCATAGTTGGGATGGACAGTAGCTAGCATATTGGTTTGATAGTAGCATAGTTGGGATGGACAGTAGCTAGCACATTGGTTTGATAGTAGCATAGTTGGGATAGACAGTAGCTAGCACATTGGTTTGATAGTAGCATAGTTGGGATGGACAGTAGCTAGCACATTGGTTTGATAGTAGCATAGTTGGGATGGACAGTAGCTAGCACATTGGTTTGATAGTAGCATAGTTGGGATGGACAGTAGCTAGCACATTGGTTTGATAGTAGCAGAGTTGGGATGGACAGTAGCTAGCACATTGGTTTGATAGTGGCATAGTTGGGATAGACAGTAGCTAGCACATTGGTTTGATAGCATAGTTGGGATGGACAGTAGCTAGCACATTGGTTTGATAGCATAGTTGGGATGGACAGTAGCTAGCACATTGGTTTGATAGTAGCATAGTTGGGATGGACAGTAGCTAGCACATTGGTTTGATATTAGCATAGTTGGGATGGACAGTAGCTAGCACATTGGTTTGATAGTAGCATAGTTGGGATGTACAGTAGCTAGCACATTGGTTTGATAGTAGCATAGTTGGGATGGACAGTAGCTAGCACATAGGTTTGATAGCATAGTTGGGATGGACAGTAGCTAGCACATTGGTTTGATAGTAGCATAGTTGGGATGGACAGTTGCTAGCACATTGGTTTGATAGTAGCATAGTTGGGATGGACAATAGCTAGCACATTGGTTTGATAGTAGCATAGTTGGGATGGACAGTAGCTAGCACATTGGTTTGATAGTAGCATAGTTGGGATGGACAGTAGCTAGCACATTGGTTTGATAGTAGCATAGTTGGGATAGACAGTAGCTAGCACATTGGTTTGATAGTAGCATAGTTGGGATGGACAGTAGCTAGCACATTGGTTTGCTAGTAGCATAGTTGGGATGGACAGTAGCTAGCACATTGGTTTGATAGTAGCATAGTTGGGATGGACAGGAGCTAGCACATTGGTTTGATAGTAGCATAGTTGGGATGGACAGTAGCTAGCACATTGGTTTGATAGTAGGATAGTTGGGATGGACAGTAGCTAGCACATTGGTTTGATAGTAGCATAGTTGGGATAGACAGTAGCTAGCACATTGGTTTGATAGTAGCATAG
Organism: Borostomias antarcticus; assembly: GCF_949987555.1. Taxonomy (NCBI): domain Eukaryota; kingdom Metazoa; phylum Chordata; class Actinopteri; order Stomiiformes; family Stomiidae; genus Borostomias; species Borostomias antarcticus. Next base: position 12,947,308 of record NC_140253.1, read on the forward strand.
TTGGGATGGACAGTAGCTAGCACATTGGTTTGATAGTAGCATAGTTGGGATGGACAGGAGCTAGCACATTGGTTTGATAGTAGCATAGTTGGGATAGACAGTAGCTAGCACATTGGTTTGATAGTAGCATAGTTGGGATAGACAGTAGCTAGCACATTGGTTTGATAGTAGCATAGTTGGGATGGACAGTAGCTAGCACATTGGTTTGCTAGTAGCATAGTTGGGATGGACAGTAGCTAGCACATTGGTTTGATAGTAGCATAGTTGGGATGGACGGGAGATAGCACATTGGTTTGATAGTAGCATAGTTGGGATGGACAGTAGCTAGCACATTGGTTTGATAGTAGGATAGTTGGGATGGACAGTAGCTAGCACATAGGTTTGATAGCATAGTTGGGATGGACAGTAGCTAGCACATTGGTTTGATAGTGGCATAGTTGGGATGGACAGTAGCTAGCACATTGGTTTGATAGTAGCATAGTTGGGATGTACAGTAGCTAGCACATTGGTTTGATAGCATAGTTGGGATGGACAGTAGCTAGCATATTGGTTTGATAGTAGCATAGTTGGGATGGACAGTAGCTAGCACATTGGTTTGATAGTAGCATAGTTGGGATAGACAGTAGCTAGCACATTGGTTTGATAGTAGCATAGTTGGGATGGACAGTAGCTAGCACATTGGTTTGATAGTAGCATAGTTGGGATGTACAGTAGCTAGCACATTGGTTTGATAGTAGCATAGTTGGGATGGACAGTAGTTAGCACATTGGTTTGATAGTGGCATAGTTGGGATAGACAGTAGCTAGCACATTGGTTTGATAGTAGCATAGTTGGGATGGACAGTAGCTAGCACATTGGTTTGATAGTAGCATAGTTGGGATGGACAGTAGCTAGCACATTGGTTTGATAGTAGCATAGTTGGGATGGACAGTAGCTAGCACATTGGTTTGATAGTAGCATAGTTGGGATGGACAGTAGCTAGCACATTGGTTTGATAGTAGCATAGTTGGGATGGACAGTAGCTAGCACATAGGTTTGATAGCATAGTTGGGATGGACAGTAGCTAGCACATTGGTTTGATAGTAGCATAGTTGGGATGGACAGTAGCTAGCACATAGGTTTGATAGCATAGTTGGGATGGACAGTAGCTAGCACATTGGTTTGATAGTGGCATAGTTGGGATAGACAGTAGCTAGCACATTGGTTTGATAGCATAGTTGGGATGGACAGTAGCTAGCACATTGGTTTGATAGTAGCATAGTTGGGATGGACAGTAGCTAGCACATTGGTTTGATATTAGCATAGTTGGGATGGACAGTAGCTAGCACATTGGTTTGATAGTAGCATAGTTGGGATGTACAGTAGCTAGCACATTGGTTTGATAGTAGCATAGTTGGGATGGACAGTAGTTAGCACATTGGTTTGATAGTGGCATAGTTGGGATAGACAGTAGCTAGCACATTGGTTTGATAGTAGCATAGTTGGGATGGACAGTAGCTAGCACATTGGTTTGATAGTAGCATAGTTGGGATGGACAGTAGCTAGCACATTGGTTTGATAGTAGCATAGTTGGGATGGACAGTAGCTAGCACATTGGTTTGATAGTAGCATAGTTGGGATGGACAGTAGCTAGCACATTGGTTTGATAGTAGCATAGTTGGGATGGACAGTAGCTAGCACATAGGTTTGATAGCATAGTTGGGATGGACAGTAGCTAGCACATTGGTTTGATAGTAGCATAGTTGGGATGGACAGTAGCTAGCACATAGGTTTGATAGCATAGTTGGGATGGACAGTAGCTAGCACATTGGTTTGATAGTAGCATAGTTGGGATGGACAGTTGCTAGCACATTGGTTTGATAGTAGCATAGTTGGGATGGACAGTAGCTAGCACATTGGTTTGATAGTAGCATAGTTGGGATGGACAGTAGCTAGCACATTGGTTTGATAGTAGCATAGTTGGGATGGACAGTAGCTAGCACATTGGTTTGATAGTAGCATAGTTGGGATAGACAGTAGCTAGCACATTGGTTTGATAGTAGCATAGTTGGGATGGACAGTAGCTAGCACATTGGTTTGCTAGTAGCATAGTTGGGATGGACAGGAGCTAGCACATTGGTTTGATAGTAGCATAGTTGGGATGGACAGTAGCTAGCACATTGGTTTGATAGTAGGATAGTTGGGATGGACAGTAGCTAGCACATAGGTTTGATAGCATCGTTGGGATGGACAGTAGCTAGCACATTGGTTTGATAGTAGCATAGTTGGGATGGACAGTAGCTAGCACATTGGTTTGATAGTAGCATAGTTGGGATGTACAGTAGCTAGCACATTGGTTTGATAGCATAGTTGGGATGGACAGTAGCTAGCACATTGGTTTGATAGCATAGTTGGGATGGACAGTAGCTAGCATATTGGTTTGATAGTAGCATAGTTGGGATGGACAGTAGCTAGCACATTGGTTTGATAGTAGCATAGTTGGGATAGACAGTAGCTAGCACATTGGTTTGATAGTAGCATAGTTGGGATGGACAGTAGCTAGCACATTGGTTTGATAGTAGCATAGTTGGGATGGACAGTAGCTAGCACATTGGTTTGATAGTAGCATAGTTGGGATGGACAGTAGCTAGCACATTGGTTTGATAGTAGCAGAGTTGGGATGGACAGTAGCTAGCACATTGGTTTGATAGTGGCATAGTTGGGATAGACAGTAGCTAGCACATTGGTTTGATAGCATAGTTGGGATGGACAGTAGCTAGCACATTGGTTTGATAGTAGCATAGTTGGGATAGACAGTAGCTAGCACATTGGTTTGATAGTAGCATAGTTGGGATAGACAGTAGCTAGCACATTGGTTTGATAGTAGCATAGTTGGGATGGACAGTAGCTAGCACATTGGTTTGCTAGTAGCATAGATGGGATGGACAGTAGCTAGCACATTGGTTTGATAGTAGCATAGTTGGGATGGACAGGAGCTAGCACATTGGTTTGATAGTAGCATAGTTGGGATGGACAGTAGCTAGCACATTGGTTTGATAGTAGGATAGTTGGGATGGACAGTAGCTAGCACATAGGTTTGATAGCATAGTTGGGATGGACAGTAGCTAGCACATTGGTTTGATAGTAGCATAGTTGGGATGGACAGTAGCTAGCACATTGGTTTGATAGTAGCATAGTTGGGATGTACAGTAGCTAGCACATTGGTTTGATAGCATAGTTGGGATGGACAGTAGCTAGCATATTGGTTTGATAGTAGCATAGTTGGGATGGACAGTAGCTAGCACATTGGTTTGATAGTAGCATAGTTGGGATAGACAGTAGCTAGCACATTGGTTTGATAGTAGCATAGTTGGGATGGACAGTAGCTAGCACATTGGTTTGATAGTAGCATAGTTGGGATGGACAGTAGCTAGCACATTGGTTTGATAGTAGCATAGTTGGGATGGACAGTAGCTAGCACATTGGTTTGATAGTAGCAGAGTTGGGATGGACAGTAGCTAGCACATTGGTTTGATAGTGGCATAGTTGGGATAGACAGTAGCTAGCACATTGGTTTGATAGCATAGTTGGGATGGACAGTAGCTAGCACATTGGTTTGATAGCATAGTTGGGATGGACAGTAGCTAGCACATTGGTTTGATAGTAGCATAGTTGGGATGGACAGTAGCTAGCACATTGGTTTGATATTAGCATAGTTGGGATGGACAGTAGCTAGCACATTGGTTTGATAGTAGCATAGTTGGGATGTACAGTAGCTAGCACATTGGTTTGATAGTAGCATAGTTGGGATGGACAGTAGCTAGCACATAGGTTTGATAGCATAGTTGGGATGGACAGTAGCTAGCACATTGGTTTGATAGTAGCATAGTTGGGATGGACAGTTGCTAGCACATTGGTTTGATAGTAGCATAGTTGGGATGGACAATAGCTAGCACATTGGTTTGATAGTAGCATAGTTGGGATGGACAGTAGCTAGCACATTGGTTTGATAGTAGCATAGTTGGGATGGACAGTAGCTAGCACATTGGTTTGATAGTAGCATAGTTGGGATAGACAGTAGCTAGCACATTGGTTTGATAGTAGCATAGTTGGGATGGACAGTAGCTAGCACATTGGTTTGCTAGTAGCATAGTTGGGATGGACAGTAGCTAGCACATTGGTTTGATAGTAGCATAGTTGGGATGGACAGGAGCTAGCACATTGGTTTGATAGTAGCATAGTTGGGATGGACAGTAGCTAGCACATTGGTTTGATAGTAGGATAGTTGGGATGGACAGTAGCTAGCACATTGGTTTGATAGTAGCATAGTTGGGATAGACAGTAGCTAGCACATTGGTTTGATAGTAGCATAGTTGGGATGGACAGTAGCTAGCACATTGGTTTGATAGTAGCATAGTTGGGATGGACAGGAGCTAGCACATTGGTTTGATAGTAGCATAGTTGGGATAGACAGTAGCTAGCACATTGGTTTGATAGTAGCATAGTTGGGATAGACAGTAGCTAGCACATTGGTTTGATAGTAGCATAGTTGGGATGGACAGTAGCTAGCACATTGGTTTGCTAGTAGCATAGTTGGGATGGACAGTAGCTAGCACATTGGTTTGATAGTAGCATAGTTGGGATGGACAGGAGCTAGCACATTGGTTTGATAGTAGCATAGTTGGGATGGACAGTAGCTAGCACATTGGTTTGATAGTAGGATAGTTGGGATGGACAGTAGCTAGCACATAGGTTTGATAGCATAGTTGGGATGGACAGTAGCTAGCACATTGGTTTGATAGTGGCATAGTTGGGATGGACAGTAGCTAGCACATTGGTTTGATAGTAGCATAGTTGGGATGTACAGTAGCTAGCACATTGGTTTGATAGCATAGTTGGGATGGACAGTAGCTAGCATATTGGTTTGATAGTAGCATAGTTGGGATGGACAGTAGCTAGCACATTGGTTTGATAGTAGCATAGTTGGGATAGACAGTAGCTAGCACATTGGTTTGATAGTAGCATAGTTGGGATGGACAGTAGCTAGCACATTGGTTTGATAGTAGCATAGTTGGGATGGACAGTAGCTAGCACATTGGTTTGATAGTAGCATAGTTGGGATGGACAGTAGCTAGCACATTGGTTTGATAGTAGCAGAGTTGGGATGGACAGTAGCTAGCACATTGGTTTGATAGTGGCATAGTTGGGAAAGACAGTAGCTAGCACATTGGTTTGATAGCATAGTTGGGATGGACAGTAGCTAGCACATTGGTTTGATAGTAGCATAGTTGGGATAGACAGTAGCTAGCACATTGGTTTGATAGTAGCATAGTTGGGATAGACAGTAGCTAGCACATTGGTTTGATAGTAGCATAGTTGGGATGGACAGTAGCTAGCACATTGGTTTGCTAGTAGCATAGTTGGGATGGACAGTAGCTGGCACATTGGTTTGATAGTAGGATAGTTGGGATGGACAGTAGCTAGCACATAGGTTTGATAGCATAGTTGGGATGGACAGTAGCTAGCACATTGGTTTGATAGTAGCATAGTTGGGATGGACAGTAGCTAGCACATAGGTTTGATAGCATAGTTGGGATGGACAGTAGCTAGCACATTGGTTTGATAGTAGCATAGTTGGGATGGACAGTTGCTAGCACATTGGTTTGATAGTAGCATAGTTGGGATGGACAGTAGCTAGCACATTGGTTTGATAGTAGCATAGTTGGGATAGACAGTAGCTAGCACATTGGTTTGATAGTAGCATAGTTGGGATAGACAGTAGCTAGCACATTGGTTTGATAGTAGCATAGTTGGGATGGACAGGAGCTAGCACATTGGTTTGATAGTAGCATAGTTGGGATGGACAGTAGCTAGCACATTGGTTTGATAGTAGGATAGTTGGGATGGACAGTAGCTAGCACATAGGTTTGATAGCATAGTTGGGATGGACAGTAGCTAGCACATTGGTTTGATAGTAGCATAGTTGGGATGGACAGTAGCTAGCACATTGGTTTGATAGTAGGATAGTTGGGATGGACAGTAGCTAGCACATAGGTTTGATAGCATAGTTGGGATAGACAGTAGCTAGCACATTGGTTTGATAGTAGCATAGTTGGGATGGACAGTAGCTAGCACATTGGTTTGCTAGTAGCATAGTTGGGATGGACAGTAGCTAGCACATTGGTTTGATAGTAGCATAGTTGGGATGGACAGGAGCTAGCACATTGGTTTGATAGTAGCATAGTTGGGATGGACAGTAGCTAGCACATTGGTTTGATAGTAGGATAGTTGGGATGGACAGTAGCTAGCACATAGGTTTGATAGCATAGTTGGGATAGACAGTAGCTAGCACATTGGTTTGATAGTAGCATAGTTGGGATGGACAGTAGCTAGCACATTGGTTTGCTAGTAGCATAGTTGGGATGGACAGTAGCTAGCACATTGGTTTGATAGTAGCATAGTTGGGATGGACAGGAGCTAGCACATTGGTTTGATAGTAGCATAGTTGGGATGGACAGTAGCTAGCACATTGGTTTGATAGTAGGATAGTTGGGATGGACAGTAGCTAGCACATTGGTTTGATAGTAGCATAGTTGGGATAGACAGTAGCTAGCACATTGGTTTGATAGTAGCATAGTTGGGATGGACAGTAGCTAGCACATTGGTTTGATAGTAGCATAGTTGGGATGGACAGGAGCTAGCACATTGGTTTGATAGTAGCATAGTTGGGATAGACAGTAGCTAGCACATTGGTTTGATAGTAGCATAGTTGGGATAGACAGTAGCTAGCACATTGGTTTGATAGTAGCATAGTTGGGATGGACAGTAGCTAGCACATTGGTTTGCTAGTAGCATAGTTGGGATGGACAGTAGCTAGCACATTGGTTTGATAGTAGCATAGTTGGGATGGACAGGAGCTAGCACATTGGTTTGATAGTAGCATAGTTGGGATGGACAGTAGCTAGCACATTGGTTTGATAGTAGGATAGTTGGGATGGACAGTAGCTAGCACATAGGTTTGATAGCATAGTTGGGATGGACAGTAGCTAGCACATTGGTTTGATAGTGGCATAGTTGGGATGGACAGTAGCTAGCACATTGGTTTGATAGTAGCATAGTTGGGATGTACAGTAGCTAGCACATTGGTTTGATAGCATAGTTGGGATGGACAGTAGCTAGCATATTGGTTTGATAGTAGCATAGTTGGGATGGACAGTAGCTAGCACATTGGTTTGATAGTAGCATAGTTGGGATAGACAGTAGCTAGCACATTGGTTTGATAGTAGCATAGTTGGGATGGACAGTAGCTAGCACATTGGTTTGATAGTAGCATAGTTGGGATGGACAGTAGCTAGCACATTGGTTTGATAGTAGCATAGTTGGGATGGACAGTAGCTAGCACATTGGTTTGATAGTAGCAGAGTTGGGATGGACAGTAGCTAGCACATTGGTTTGATAGTGGCATAGTTGGGAAAGACAGTAGCTAGCACATTGGTTTGATAGCATAGTTGGGATGGACAGTAGCTAGCACATTGGTTTGATAGTAGCATAGTTGGGATAGACAGTAGCTAGCACATTGGTTTGATAGTAGCATAGTTGGGATAGACAGTAGCTAGCACATTGGTTTGATAGTAGCATAGTTGGGATGGACAGTAGCTAGCACATTGGTTTGCTAGTAGCATAGTTGGGATGGACAGTAGCTGGCACATTGGTTTGATAGTAGGATAGTTGGGATGGACAGTAGCTAGCACATAGGTTTGATAGCATAGTTGGGATGGACAGTAGCTAGCACATTGGTTTGATAGTAGCATAGTTGGGATGGACAGTAGCTAGCACATAGGTTTGATAGCATAGTTGGGATGGACAGTAGCTAGCACATTGGTTTGATAGTAGCATAGTTGGGATGGACAGTTGCTAGCACATTGGTTTGATAGTAGCATAGTTGGGATGGACAGTAGCTAGCACATTGGTTTGATAGTAGCATAGTTGGGATAGACAGTAGCTAGCACATTGGTTTGATAGTAGCATAGTTGGGATAGACAGTAGCTAGCACATTGGTTTGATAGTAGCATAGTTGGGATGGACAGGAGCTAGCACATTGGTTTGATAGTAGCATAGTTGGGATGGACAGTAGCTAGCACATTGGTTTGATAGTAGGATAGTTGGGATGGACAGTAGCTAGCACATAGGTTTGATAGCATAGTTGGGATGGACAGTAGCTAGCACATTGGTTTGATAGTAGCATAGTTGGGATGGACAGTAGCTAGCACATTGGTTTGATAGTAGCATAGTTGGGATGTACAGTAGCTAGCACATTGGTTTGATAGCATAGTTGGGATGGACAGTAGCTAGCATATTGGTTTGATAGTAGCATAGTTGGGATGGACAGTAGCTAGCACATTGGTTTGATAGTAGCATAGTTGGGATAGACAGTAGCTAGCACATTGGTTTGATAGTAGCATAGTTGGGATGGACAGTAGCTAGCACATTGGTTTGATAGTAGCAGAGTTGGGATGGACAGTAGCTAGCACATTGGTTTGATAGTGGCATAGTTGGGATAGACAGTAGCTAGCACATTTGTTTGATAGCATAGTTGGGATGGACAGTAGCTAGCACATTGGTTTGATAGTAGCATAGTTGGGATGGACAGTAGCTAGCACATTGGTTTGATATTAGCATAGTTGGGATGGACAGTAGCTAGCACATTGGTTTGATAGTAGCATAGTTGGGATGGACAGTAGCTAGCACATTGGTTTGATAGTAGCATAGTTGGGATGGACAGTAGTTAGCACATTGGTTTGATAGTGGCATAGTTGGGATAGACAGTAGCTAGCACATTGGTTTGATAGTAGCATAGTTGGGATGGACAGTAGCTAGCACATTGGTTTGATAGTAGCATAGTTGGGATGGACAGTAGCTAGCACATTGGTTTGATAGTAGGATAGTTGGGATGGACAGTAGCTAGCACATAGGTTTGATAGCATAGTTGGGATGGACAGTAGCTAGCACATTGGTTTGATAGTAGCATAGTTGGGATGGACAGTAGTTAGCACATTGGTTTGATAGTGGCATAGTTGGGATAGACAGTAGCTAGCACATTGGTTTGATAGTAGCATAGTTGGGATGGACAGGAGCTAGCACATTGGTTTGATAGTAGCATAGTTGGGATGGACAGTAGCTAGCACATTGGTTTGATAGTAGGATAGTTGGGATGGACAGTAGCTAGCACATTGGTTTGATAGTAGCATAGTTGGGATGGACAGTAGCTAGCACATTGGTTTGATAGTAGCATAGTTGGGATGGACAGTAGCTAGCACATTGGTTTGATAGTAGCATAGTTGGGATGTACAGTAGCTAGCACATTGGTTTGATAGCATAGTTGGGATGGACAGTAGCTAGCATATTGGTTTGATAGTAGCATAGTTGGGATGGACAGTAGCTAGCACATTGGTTTGATAGTAGCATAGTTGGGATAGACAGTAGCTAGCACATTGGTTTGATAGTAGCATAGTTGGGATGGACAGTAGCTAGCACATTGGTTTGATAGTAGCAGAGTTGGGATGGACAGTAGCTAGCACATTGGTTTGATAGTGGCATAGTTGGGATAGACAGTAGCTAGCACATTGGTTTGATAGCATAGTTGGGATGGACAGTAGCTAGCACATTGGTTTGATAGTAGCATAGTTGGGATGGACAGTAGCTAGCACATTGGTTTGATATTAGCATAGTTGGGATGGACAGTAGCTAGCACATTGGTTTGATAGTAGCATAGTTGGGATGTACAGTAGCTAGCACATTGGTTTGATAGTAGCATAGTTGGGATGGACAGTAGTTAGCACATTGGTTTGATAGTGGCATAGTTGGGATAGACAGTAGCTAGCACATTGGTTTGATAGTAGCATAGTTGGGATGGACAGTAGCTAGCACATTGGTTTGATAGTAGCATAGTTGGGATAGACAGTAGCTAGCACATTGGTTTGATAGTAGCATAGTTGGGATGGACAGTAGCTAGCACATTGGTTTGATAGTAGCATAGTTGGGATGTACAGTAGCTAGCACATTGGTTTGATAGTAGCATAGTTGGGATGGACAGTAGTTAGCACATTGGTTTGATAGTGGCATAGTTGGGATAGACAGTAGCTAGCACATTGGTTTGATAGTAGCATAGTTGGGATGGACAGTAGCTAGCACATTGGTTTGATAGTAGCATAGTTGGGATGGACAGTAGCTAGCACATTGGTTTGATAGTAGCATAGTTGGGATGGACAGTAGCTAGCACATTGGTTTGATAGTAGCATAGTTGGGATGGACAGTAGCTAGCACATTGGTTTGATAGTAGCATAGTTGGGATGGACAGTAGCTAGCACATAGGTTTGATAGCATAGTTGGGATGGACAGTAGCTAGCACATTGGTTTGATAGTAGCATAGTTGGGATGGACAGTAGCTAGCACATAGGTTTGATAGCATAGTTGGGATGGACAGTAGCTAGCACATTGGTTTGATAGTGGCATAGTTGGGATAGACAGTAGCTAGCACATTGGTTTGATAGCATAGTTGGGATGGACAGTAGCTAGCACATTGGTTTGATAGTAGCATAGTTGGGATGGACAGTAGCTAGCACATTGGTTTGATATTAGCATAGTTGGGATGGACAGTAGCTAGCACATTGGTTTGATAGTAGCATAGTTGGGATGTACAGTAGCTAGCACATTGGTTTGATAGTAGCATAGTTGGGATGGACAGTAGTTAGCACATTGGTTTGATAGTGGCATAGTTGGGATAGACAGTAGCTAGCACATTGGTTTGATAGTAGCATAGTTGGGATGGACAGTAGCTAGCACATTGGTTTGATAGTAGCATAGTTGGGATGGACAGTAGCTAGCACATTGGTTTGATAGTAGCATAGTTGGGATGGACAGTAGCTAGCACATTGGTTTGATAGTAGCATAGTTGGGATGGACAGTAGCTAGCACATTGGTTTGATAGTAGCATAGTTGGGATGGACAGTAGCTAGCACATAGGTTTGATAGCATAGTTGGGATGGACAGTAGCTAGCACATTGGTTTGATAGTAGCATAGTTGGGATGGACAGTAGCTAGCACATAGGTTTGATAGCATAGTTGGGATGGACAGTAGCTAGCACATTGGTTTGATAGTAGCATAGTTGGGATGGACAGTTGCTAGCACATTGGTTTGATAGTAGCATAGTTGGGATGGACAGTAGCTAGCACATTGGTTTGATAGTAGCATAGTTGGGATGGACAGTAGCTAGCACATTGGTTTGATAGTAGCATAGTTGGGATGGACAGTAGCTAGCACATTGGTTTGATAGTAGCATAGTTGGGATAGACAGTAGCTAGCACATTGGTTTGATAGTAGCATAGTTGGGATGGACAGTAGCTAGCACATTGGTTTGCTAGTAGCATAGTTGGGATGGACAGTAGCTAGCACATTGGTTTGATAGTAGCATAGTTGGGATGGACAGGAGCTAGCACATTGGTTTGATAGTAGCATAGTTGGGATGGACAGTAGCTAGCACATTGGTTTGATAGTAGGATAGTTGGGATGGACAGTAGCTAGCACATAGGTTTGATAGCATCGTTGGGATGGACAGTAGCTAGCACATTGGTTTGATAGTAGCATAGTTGGGATGGACAGTAGCTAGCACATTGGTTTGATAGTAGCATAGTTGGGATGTACAGTAGCTAGCACATTGGTTTGATAGCATAGTTGGGATGGACAGTAGCTAGCACATTGGTTTGATAGCATAGTTGGGATGGACAGTAGCTAGCATATTGGTTTGATAGTAGCATAGTTGGGATGGACAGTAGCTAGCACATTGGTTTGATAGTAGCATAGTTGGGATAGACAGTAGCTAGCACATTGGTTTGATAGTAGCATAGTTGGGATGGACAGTAGCTAGCACATTGGTTTGATAGTAGCATAGTTGGGATGGACAGTAGCTAGCACATTGGTTTGATAGTAGCATAGTTGGGATGGACAGTAGCTAGCACATTGGTTTGATAGTAGCAGAGTTGGGATGGACAGTAGCTAGCACATTGGTTTGATAGTGGCATAGTTGGGATAGACAGTAGCTAGCACATTGGTTTGATAGCATAGTTGGGATGGACAGTAGCTAGCACATTGGTTTGATAGTAGCATAGTTGGGATAGACAGTAGCTAGCACATTGGTTTGATAGTAGCATAGTTGGGATAGACAGTAGCTAGCACATTGGTTTGATAGTAGCATAGTTGGGATGGACAGTAGCTAGCACATTGGTTTGCTAGTAGCATAGATGGGATGGACAGTAGCTAGCACATTGGTTTGATAGTAGCATAGTTGGGATGGACAGGAGCTAGCACATTGGTTTGATAGTAGCATAGTTGGGATGGACAGTAGCTAGCACATTGGTTTGATAGTAGGATAGTTGGGATGGACAGTAGCTAGCACATAGGTTTGATAGCATAGTTGGGATGGACAGTAGCTAGCACATTGGTTTGATAGTAGCATAGTTGGGATGGACAGTAGCTAGCACATTGGTTTGATAGTAGCATAGTTGGGATGTACAGTAGCTAGCACATTGGTTTGATAGCATAGTTGGGATGGACAGTAGCTAGCATATTGGTTTGATAGTAGCATAGTTGGGATGGACAGTAGCTAGCACATTGGTTTGATAGTAGCATAGTTGGGATAGACAGTAGCTAGCACATTGGTTTGATAGTAGCATAGTTGGGATGGACAGTAGCTAGCACATTGGTTTGATAGTAGCATAGTTGGGATGGACAGTAGCTAGCACATTGGTTTGATAGTAGCATAGTTGGGATGGACAGTAGCTAGCACATTGGTTTGATAGTAGCAGAGTTGGGATGGACAGTAGCTAGCACATTGGTTTGATAGTGGCATAGTTGGGATAGACAGTAGCTAGCACATTGGTTTGATAGCATAGTTGGGATGGACAGTAGCTAGCACATTGGTTTGATAGCATAGTTGGGATGGACAGTAGCTAGCACATTGGTTTGATAGTAGCATAGTTGGGATGGACAGTAGCTAGCACATTGGTTTGATATTAGCATAGTTGGGATGGACAGTAGCTAGCACATTGGTTTGATAGTAGCATAGTTGGGATGTACAGTAGCTAGCACATTGGTTTGATAGTAGCATAGTTGGGATGGACAGTAGCTAGCACATAGGTTTGATAGCATAGTTGGGATGGACAGTAGCTAGCACATTGGTTTGATAGTAGCATAGTTGGGATGGACAGTTGCTAGCACATTGGTTTGATAGTAGCATAGTTGGGATGGACAATAGCTAGCACATTGGTTTGATAGTAGCATAGTTGGGATGGACAGTAGCTAGCACATTGGTTTGATAGTAGCATAGTTGGGATGGACAGTAGCTAGCACATTGGTTTGATAGTAGCATAGTTGGGATAGACAGTAGCTAGCACATTGGTTTGATAGTAGCATAGTTGGGATGGACAGTAGCTAGCACATTGGTTTGCTAGTAGCATAGTTGGGATGGACAGTAGCTAGCACATTGGTTTGATAGTAGCATAGTTGGGATGGACAGGAGCTAGCACATTGGTTTGATAGTAGCATAGTTGGGATGGACAGTAGCTAGCACATTGGTTTGATAGTAGGATAGTTGGGATGGACAGTAGCTAGCACATTGGTTTGATAGTAGCATAGTTGGGATAGACAGTAGCTAGCACATTGGTTTGATAGTAGCATAGTTGGGATGGACAGTAGCTAGCACATTGGTTTGATAGTAGCATAGTTGGGATGGACAGGAGCTAGCACATTGGTTTGATAGTAGCATAGTTGGGATAGACAGTAGCTAGCACATTGGTTTGATAGTAGCATAGTTGGGATAGACAGTAGCTAGCACATTGGTTTGATAGTAGCATAGTTGGGATGGACAGTAGCTAGCACATTGGTTTGCTAGTAGCATAGTTGGGATGGACAGTAGCTAGCACATTGGTTTGATAGTAGCATAGTTGGGATGGACAGGAGCTAGCACATTGGTTTGATAGTAGCATAGTTGGGATGGACAGTAGCTAGCACATTGGTTTGATAGTAGGATAGTTGGGATGGACAGTAGCTAGCACATAGGTTTGATAGCATAGTTGGGATGGACAGTAGCTAGCACATTGGTTTGATAGTGGCATAGTTGGGATGGACAGTAGCTAGCACATTGGTTTGATAGTAGCATAGTTGGGATGTACAGTAGCTAGCACATTGGTTTGATAGCATAGTTGGGATGGACAGTAGCTAGCATATTGGTTTGATAGTAGCATAGTTGGGATGGACAGTAGCTAGCACATTGGTTTGATAGTAGCATAGTTGGGATAGACAGTAGCTAACACATTGGTTTGATAGTAGCATAGTTGGGATGGACAGTAGCTAGCACATTGGTTTGATAGTAGCATAGTTGGGATGGACAGTAGCTAGCACATTGGTTTGATAGTAGCATAGTTGGGATGGACAGTAGCTAGCACATTGGTTTGATAGTAGCAGAGTTGGGATGGACAGTAGCTAGCACATTGGTTTGATAGTGGCATAGTTGGGAAAGACAGTAGCTAGCACATTGGTTTGATAGCATAGTTGGGATGGACAGTAGCTAGCACATTGGTTTGATAGTAGCATAGTTGGGATAGACAGTAGCTAGCACATTGGTTTGATAGTAGCATAGTTGGGATAGACAGTAGCTAGCACATTGGTTTGATAGTAGCATAGTTGGGATGGACAGTAGCTAGCACATTGGTTTGCTAGTAGCATAGTTGGGATGGACAGTAGCTGGCACATTGGTTTGATAGTAGGATAGTTGGGATGGACAGTAGCTAGCACATAGGTTTGATAGCATAGTTGGGATGGACAGTAGCTAGCACATTGGTTTGATAGTAGCATAGTTGGGATGGACAGTAGCTAGCACATAGGTTTGATAGCATAGTTGGGATGGACAGTAGCTAGCACATTGGTTTGATAGTAGCATAGTTGGGATGGACAGTTGCTAGCACATTGGTTTGATAGTAGCATAGTTGGGATGGACAGTAGCTAGCACATTGGTTTGATAGTAGCATAGTTGGGATAGACAGTAGCTAGCACATTGGTTTGATAGTAGCATAGTTGGGATAGACAGTAGCTAGCACATTGGTTTGATAGTAGCATAGTTGGGATGGACAGGAGCTAGCACATTGGTTTGATAGTAGCATAGTTGGGATGGACAGTAGCTAGCACATTGGTTTGATAGTAGGATAGTTGGGATGGACAGTAGCTAGCACATAGGTTTGATAGCATAGTTGGGATGGACAGTAGCTAGCACATTGGTTTGATAGTAGCATAGTTGGGATGGACAGTAGCTAGCACATTGGTTTGATAGTAGGATAGTTGGGATGGACAGTAGCTAGCACATAGGTTTGATAGCATAGTTGGGATAGACAGTAGCTAGCACATTGGTTTGATAGTAGCATAGTTGGTATGGACAGTAGCTAGCACATTGGTTTGCTAGTAGCATAGTTGGGATGGACAGTAGCTAGCACATTGGTTTGATAGTAGCATAGTTGGGATGGACAGGAGCTAGCACATTGGTTTGATAGTAGCATAGTTGGGATGGACAGTAGCTAGCACATTGGTTTGATAGTAGGATAGTTGGGATGGACAGTAGCTAGCACATAGGTTTGATAGCATAGTTGGGATAGACAGTAGCTAGCACATTGGTTTGATAGTAGCATAGTTGGGATGGACAGTAGCTAGCACATTGGTTTGCTAGTAGCATAGTTGGGATGGACAGTAGCTAGCACATTGGTTTGATAGTAGCATAGTTGGGATGGACAGGAGCTAGCACATTGGTTTGATAGTAGCATAGTTGGGATGGACAGTAGCTAGCACATTGGTTTGATAGTAGGATAGTTGGGATGGACAGTAGCTAGCACATTGGTTTGATAGTAGCATAGTTGGGATAGACAGTAGCTAGCACATTGGTTTGATAGTAGCATAGTTGGGATGGACAGTAGCTAGCACATTGGTTTGATAGTAGCATAGTTGGGATGGACAGGAGCTAGCACATTGGTTTGATAGTAGCATAGTTGGGATAGACAGTAGCTAGCACATTGGTTTGATAGTAGCATAGTTGGGATAGACAGTAGCTAGCACATTGGTTTGATAGTAGCATAGTTGGGATGGACAGTAGCTAGCACATTGGTTTGCTAGTAGCATAGTTGGGATGGACAGTAGCTAGCACATTGGTTTGATAGTAGCATAGTTGGGATGGACAGGAGCTAGCACATTGGTTTGATAGTAGCATAGTTGGGATGGACAGTAGCTAGCACATTGGTTTGATAGTAGGATAGTTGGGATGGACAGTAGCTAGCACATAGGTTTGATAGCATAGTTGGGATGGACAGTAGCTAGCACATTGGTTTGATAGTGGCATAGTTGGGATGGACAGTAGCTAGCACATTGGTTTGAAAGTAGCATAGTTGGGATGTACAGTAGCTAGCACATTGGTTTGATAGCATAGTTGGGATGGACAGTAGCTAGCATATTGGTTTGATAGTAGCATAGTTGGGATGGACAGTAGCTAGCACATTGGTTTGATAGTAGCATAGTTGGGATAGACAGTAGCTAGCACATTGGTTTGATAGTAGCATAGTTGGGATGGACAGTAGCTAGCACATTGGTTTGATAGTAGCATAGTTGGGATGGACAGTAGCTAGCACATTGGTTTGATAGTAGCATAGTTGGGATGGACAGTAGCTAGCACATTGGTTTGATAGTAGCAGAGTTGGGATGGACAGTAGCTAGCACATTGGTTTGATAGTGGCATAGTTGGGAAAGACAGTAGCTAGCACATTGGTTTGATAGCATAGTTGGGATGGACAGTAGCTAGCACATTGGTTTGATAGTAGCATAGTTGGGATAGACAGTAGCTAGCACATTGGTTTGATAGTAGCATAGTTGGGATAGACAGTAGCTAGCACATTGGTTTGATAGTAGCATAGTTGGGATGGACAGTAGCTAGCACATTGGTTTGCTAGTAGCATAGTTGGGATGGACAGTAGCTGGCACATTGGTTTGATAGTAGGATAGTTGGGATGGACAGTAGCTAGCACATAGGTTTGATAGCATAGTTGGGATGGACAGTAGCTAGCACATTGGTTTGATAGTAGCATAGTTGGGATGGACAGTAGCTAGCACATAGGTTTGATAGCATAGTTGGGATGGACAGTAGCTAGCACATTGGTTTGATAGTAGCATAGTTGGGATGGACAGTTGCTAGCACATTGGTTTGATAGTAGCATAGTTGGGATGGACAGTAGCTAGCACATTGGTTTGATAGTAGCATAGTTGGGATAGACAGTAGCTAGCACATTGGTTTGATAGTAGCATAGTTGGGATAGACAGTAGCTAGCACATTGGTTTGATAGTAGCATAGTTGGGATGGACAGGAGCTAGCACATTGGTTTGATAGTAGCATAGTTGGGATGGACAGTAGCTAGCACATTGGTTTGATAGTAGGATAGTTGGGATGGACAGTAGCTAGCACATAGGTTTGATAGCATAGTTGGGATGGACAGTAGCTAGCACATTGGTTTGATAGTAGCATAGTTGGGATGGACAGTAGCTAGCACATTGGTTTGATAGTAGCATAGTTGGGATGTACAGTAGCTAGCACATTGGTTTGATAGCATAGTTGGGATGGACAGTAGCTAGCATATTGGTTTGATAGTAGCATAGTTGGGATGGACAGTAGCTAGCACATTGGTTTGATAGTAGCATAGTTGGGATAGACAGTAGCTAGCACATTGGTTTGATAGTAGCATAGTTGGGATGGACAGTAGCTAGCACATTGGTTTGATAGTAGCAGAGTTGGGATGGACAGTAGCTAGCACATTGGTTTGATAGTGGCATAGTTGGGATAGACAGTAGCTAGCACATTTGTTTGATAGCATAGTTGGGATGGACAGTAGCTAGCACATTGGTTTGATAGTAGCATAGTTGGGATGGACAGTAGCTAGCACATTGGTTTGATATTAGCATAGTTGGGATGGACAGTAGCTAGCACATTGGTTTGATAGTAGCATAGTTGGGATGGACAGTAGCTAGCACATTGGTTTGATAGTAGCATAGTTGGGATGGACAGTAGTTAGCACATTGGTTTGATAGTGGCATAGTTGGGATAGACAGTAGCTAGCACATTGGTTTGATAGTAGCATAGTTGGGATGGACAGTAGCTAGCACATTGGTTTGATAGTAGCATAGTTGGGATGGACAGTAGCTAGCACATTGGTTTGATAGTAGGATAGTTGGGATGGACAGTAGCTAGCACATAGGTTTGATAGCATAGTTGGGATGGACAGTAGCTAGCACATTGGTTTGATAGTAGCATAGTTGGGATGGACAGTAGTTAGCACATTGGTTTGATAGTGGCATAGTTGGGATAGACAGTAGCTAGCACATTGGTTTGATAGTAGCATAGTTGGGATGGACAGGAGCTAGCACATTGGTTTGATAGTAGCATAGTTGGGATGGACAGTAGCTAGCACATTGGTTTGATAGTAGGATAGTTGGGATGGACAGTAGCTAGCACATTGGTTTGATAGTAGCATAGTTGGGATGGACAGTAGCTAGCACATTGGTTTGATAGTAGCATAGTTGGGATGGACAGTAGCTAGCACATTGGTTTGATAGTAGCATAGTTGGGATGTACAGTAGCTAGCACATTGGTTTGATAGCATAGTTGGGATGGACAGTAGCTAGCATATTGGTTTGATAGTAGCATAGTTGGGATGGACAGTAGCTAGCACATTGGTTTGATAGTAGCATAGTTGGGATAGACAGTAGCTAGCACATTGGTTTGATAGTAGCATAGTTGGGATGGACAGTAGCTAGCACATTGGTTTGATAGTAGCAGAGTTGGGATGGACAGTAGCTAGCACATTGGTTTGATAGTGGCATAGTTGGGATAGACAGTAGCTAGCACATTGGTTTGATAGCATAGTTGGGATGGACAGTAGCTAGCACATTGGTTTGATAGTAGCATAGTTGGGATGGACAGTAGCTAGCACATTGGTTTGATATTAGCATAGTTGGGATGGACAGTAGCTAGCACATTGGTTTGATAGTAGCATAGTTGGGATGTACAGTAGCTAGCACATTGGTTTGATAGTAGCATAGTTGGGATGGACAGTAGTTAGCACATTGGTTTGATAGTGGCATAGTTGGGATAGACAGTAGCTAGCACATTGGTTTGATAGTAGCATAGTTGGGATGGACAGTAGCTAGCACATTGGTTTGATAGTAGCATAGTTGGGATGGACAGTAGCTAGCACATTGGTTTGATAGTAGCATAGTTGGGATGGACAGTAGCTAGCACATTGGTTTGATAGTAGCATAGTTGGGATGGACAGTAGCTAGCACATTGGTTTGATAGTAGCATAGTTGGGATGGACAGTAGCTAGCACATTGGTTTGATAGTAGCATAGTTGGGATGGACAGTAGCTAGCACATTGGTTTGATAGTAGCATAGTTGGGATGGACAGTAGCTAGCACATAGGTTTGATAGCATAGTTGGGATGGACAGTAGCTAGCACATTGGTTTGATAGTAGCATAGTTGGGATGGACAGTAGCTAGCACATAGGTTTGAAAGCATAGTTGGGATGGACAGTAGCTAGCACATTGGTTTGATAGTGGCATAGTTGGGATAGACAGTAGCTAGCACATTGGTTTGATAGCATAGTTGGGATGGACAGTAGCTAGCACATTGGTTTGATAGTAGCATAGTTGGGATGGACAGTAGCTAGCACATTGGTTTGATATTAGCATAGTTGGGATGGACAGTAGCTAGCACATTGGTTTGATAGTAGCATAGTTGGGATGTACAGTAGCTAGCACATTGGTTTGATAGTAGCATAGTTGGGATGGACAGTAGTAAGCACATTGGTTTGATAGTGGCATAGTTGGGATAGACAGTAGCTAGCACATTGGTTTGATAGTAGCATAGTTGGGATGGACAGTAGCTAGCACATTGGTTTGATAGTAGCATAGTTGGGATGGACAGTAGCTAGCACATTGGTTTGATAGTAGCATAGTTGGGATGGACAGTAGCTAGCACATTGGTTTGATAGTAGCATAGTTGGGATGGACAGTAGCTAGCACATTGGTTTGATAGTAGCATAGTTGGGATGGACAGTAGCTAGCACATAGGTTTGATAGCATAGTTGGGATGGACAGTAGCTAGCACATTGGTTTGATAGTAGCATAGTTGGGATGGACAGTAGCTAGCACATAGGTTTGATAGCATAGTTGGGATGGACAGTAGCTAGCACATTGGTTTGATAGTAGCATAGTTGGGATGGACAGTTGCTAGCACATTGGTTTGATAGTAGCATAGTTGGGATGGACAGTAGCTAGCACATTGGTTTGATAGTAGCATAGTTGGGATGGACAGTAGCTAGCACATTGGTTTGATAGTAGCATAGTTGGGATGGACAGTAGCTAGCACATTGGTTTGATAGTAGCATAGTTGGGATAGACAGTAGCTAGCACATTGGTTTGATAGTAGCATAGTTGGGATAGACAGTAGCTAGCACATTGGTTTAATAGTAGCATAGTTGGGATGGACAGTAGCTAGCACATTGGTTTGCTAGTAGCATAGTTGGGATGGACAGTAGCTAGCACATTGGTTTGATAGTAGCATAGTTGGGATGGACAGGAGCTAGCACATTGGTTTGATAGTAGCATAGTTGGGATGGACAGTAGCTAGCACATTGGTTTGATAGTAGGATAGTTGGGATGGACAGTAGCTAGCACATAGGTTTGATAGCATAGTTGGGATGGACAGTAGCTAGCACATTGGTTTGATAGTAGCATAGTTGGGATGGACAGTAGCTAGCACATTGGTTTGATAGTAGCATAGTTGGGATGTACAGTAGCTAGCACATTGGTTTGATAGCATAGTTGGGATGGACAGTAGCTAGCACATTGGTTTGATAGCATAGTTGGGATGGACAGTAGCTAGCATATTGGTTTGATAGTAGCATAGTTGGGATGGACAGTAGCTAGCACATTGGTTTGATAGTAGCATAGTTGGGATGTACAGTAGCTAGCACATTGGTTTGATAGCATAGTTGGGATGGACAGTAGCTAGCATATTGGTTTGATAGTAGCATAGTTGGGATGGACAGTAGCTAGCACATTGGTTTGATAGTAGCATAGTTGGGATAGACAGTAGCTAGCACATTGGTTTGATAGTAGCATAGTTGGGATGGACAGTAGCTAGCACATTGGTTTGATAGTAGCATAGTTGGGATGGACAGTAGCTAGCACATTGGTTTGATAGTAGCATAGTTGGGATGGACAGTAGCTAGCACATTGGTTTGATAGTAGCATAGTTGGGATGGACAGTAGCTAGCACATTGGTTTGATAGTAGCATAGTTGGGATGGACAGTAGCTAGCACATTGGTTTGATAGTAGCATAATTGGGATGGACAGTAGCTAGCACATTGGTTTGATAGTAGCATAGTTGGGATGGACAGTAGCTAGCACATAGGTTTGATAGCATAGTTGGGATGGACAGTAGCTAGCACATTGGTTTGATAGTAGCATAGTTGGGATGGACAGTAGCTAGCACATTGGTTTGATAGTAGCAGAGTTGGGATGGACAGTAGCTAGCACATTGGTTTGATAGTGGCATAGTTGGGATAGACAGTAGCTAGCACATTGGTTTGATAGCATAGTTGGGATGGACAGTAGCTAGCACATTGGTTTGATAGTAGCATAGTTGGGATAGACAGTAGCTAGCACATTGGTTTGATAGTAGCATAGTTGGGATAGACAGTAGCTAGCACATTGGTTTGATAGTAGCATAGTTGGGATGGACAGTAGCTAGCACATTGGTTTGCTAGTAGCATAAATGGGATGGACAGTAGCTAGCACATTGGTTTGATAGTAGCATAGTTGGGATGGACAGGAGCTAGCACATTGGTTTGATAGTAGCATAGTTGGGATGGACAGTAGCTAGCACATTGGTTTGATAGTAGGATAGTTGGGATGGACAGTAGCTAGCACATAGGTTTGATAGCATAGTTGGGATGGACAGTAGCTAGCACATTGGTTTGATAGTAGCATAGTTGGGATGGACAGTAGCTAGCACATTGGTTTGATAGTAGCATAGTTGGGATGTACAGTAGCTAGCACATTGGTTTGATAGCATAGTTGGGATGGACAGTAGCTAGCATATTGGTTTGATAGTAGCATAGTTGGGATGGACAGTAGCTAGCACATTGGTTTGATAGTAGCATAGTTGGGATAGACAGTAGCTAGCACATTGGTTTGATAGTAGCATAGTTGGGATGGACAGTAGCTAGCACATTGGTTTGATAGTAGCATAGTTGGGATGGACAGTAGCTAGCACATTGGTTTGATAGTAGCATAGTTGGGATGGACAGTAGCTAGCACATTGGTTTGATAGTAGCAGAGTTGGGATGGACAGTAGCTAGCACATTGGTTTGATAGTGGCATAGTTGGGATAGACAGTAGCTAGCACATTGGTTTGATAGCATAGTTGGGATGGACAGTAGCTAGCACATTGGTTTGATAGCATAGTTGGGATGGACAGTAGCTAGCACATTGGTTTGATAGTAGCATAGTTGGGATGGACAGTAGCTAGCACATTGGTTTGATATTAGCATAGTTGGGATGGACAGTAGCTAGCACATTGGTTTGATAGTAGCATAGTTGGGATGTACAGTAGCTAGCACATTGGTTTGATAGTAGCATAGTTGGGATGGACAGTAGCTAGCACATAGGTTTGATAGCATAGTTGGGATGGACAGTAGCTAGCACATTGGTTTGATAGTAGCATAGTTGGGATGGACAGTTGCTAGCACATTGGTTTGATAGTAGCATAGTTGGGATGGACAATAGCTAGCACATTGGTTTGATAGTAGCATAGTTGGGATGGACAGTAGCTAGCACATTGGTTTGATAGTAGCATAGTTGGGATGGACAGTAGCTAGCACATTGGTTTGATAGTAGCATAGTTGGGATAGACAGTAGCTAGCACATTGGTTTGATAGTAGCATAGTTGGGATGGACAGTAGCTAGCACATTGGTTTGCTAGTAGCATAGTTGGGATGGACAGTAGCTAGCACATTGGTTTGATAGTAGCATAGTTGGGATGGACAGTAGCTAGCACATTGGTTTGATAGTAGGATAGTTGGGATGGACAGTAGCTAGCACATAGGTTTGATAGCATAGTTGGGATGGACAGTAGCTAGCACATTGGTTTGATAGTAGCATAGTTGGGATGGACAGTAGTTAGCACATTGGTTTGATAGTGGCATAGTTGGGATAGACAGTAGCTAGCACATTGGTTTGATAGTAGCATAGTTGGGATGGACAGGAGCTAGCACATTGGTTTGATAGTAGCATAGTTGGGATGGACAGTAGCTAGCACATTGGTTTGATAGTAGGATAGTTGGGATGGACAGTAGCTAGCACATTGGTTTGATAGTAGCATAGTTGGGATGGACAGTAGCTAGCACATTGGTTTGATAGTAGCATAGTTGGGATGGACAGTAGCTAGCACATTGGTTTGATAGTAGCATAGTTGGGATGTACAGTAGCTAGCACATTGGTTTGATAGCATAGTTGGGATGGACAGTAGCTAGCATATTGGTTTGATAGTAGCATAGTTGGGATGGACAGTAGCTAGCACATTGGTTTGATAGTAGCATAGTTGGGATAGACAGTAGCTAGCACATTGGTTTGATAGTAGCATAGTTGGGATGGACAGTAGCTAGCACATTGGTTTGATAGTAGCAGAGTTGGGATGGACAGTAGCTAGCACATTGGTTTGATAGTGGCATAGTTGGGATAGACAGTAGCTAGCACATTGGTTTGATAGCATAGTTGGGATGGACAGTAGCTAGCACATTGGTTTGATAGTAGCATAGTTGGGATGGACAGTAGCTAGCACATTGGTTTGATATTAGCATAGTTGGGATGGACAGTAGCTAGCACATTGGTTTGATAGTAGCATAGTTGGGATGTACAGTAGCTAGCACATTGGTTTGATAGTAGCATAGTTGGGATGTACAGTAGTTAGCACATTGGTTTGATAGTGGCATAGTTGGGATAGACAGTAGCTAGCACATTGGTTTGATAGTAGCATAGTTGGGATGGACAGTAGCTAGCACATTGGTTTGATAGTAGCATAGTTGGGATGGACAGTAGCTAGCACATTGGTTTGATAGTAGCATAGTTGGGATGGACAGTAGCTAGCACATTGGTTTGATAGTAGCATAGTTGGGATGGACAGTAGCTAGCACATTGGTTTGATAGTAGCATAGTTGGGATGGACAGTAGCTAGCACATTGGTTTGATAGTAGCATAGTTGGGATGGACAGTAGCTAGCACATTGGTTTGATAGTAGCATAGTTGGGATGGACAGTAGCTAGCACATAGGTTTGATAGCATAGTTGGGATGGACAGTAGCTAGCACATTGGTTTGATAGTAGCATAGTTGGGATGGACAGTAGCTAGCACATAGGTTTGAAAGCATAGTTGGGATGGACAGTAGCTAGCACATTGGTTTGATAGTGGCATAGTTGGGATAGACAGTAGCTAGCACATTGGTTTGATAGCATAGTTGGGATGGACAGTAGCTAGCACATTGGTTTGATAGTAGCATAGTTGGGATGGACAGTAGCTAGCACATTGGTTTGATATTAGCATAGTTGGGATGGACAGTAGCTAGCACATTGGTTTGATAGTAGCATAGTTGGGATGTACAGTAGCTAGCACATTGGTTTGATAGTAGCATAGTTGGGATGGACAGTAGTAAGCACATTGGTTTGATAGTGGCATAGTTGGGATAGACAGTAGCTAGCACATTGGTTTGATAGTAGCATAGTTGGGATGGACAGTAGCTAGCACATTGGTTTGATAGTAGCATAGTTGGGATGGACAGTAGCTAGCACATTGGTTTGATAGTAGCATAGTTGGGATGGACAGTAGCTAGCACATTGGTTTGATAGTAGCATAGTTGGGATGGACAGTAGCTAGCACATTGGTTTGATAGTAGCATAGTTGGGATGGACAGTAGCTAGCACATAGGTTTGATAGCATAGTTGGGATGGACAGTAGCTAGCACATTGGTTTGATAGTAGCATAGTTGGGATGGACAGTAGCTAGCACATAGGTTTGATAGCATAGTTGGGATGGACAGTAGCTAGCACATTGGTTTGATAGTAGCATAGTTGGGATGGACAGTTGCTAGCACATTGGTTTGATAGTAGCATAGTTGGGATGGACAGTAGCTAGCACATTGGTTTGATAGTAGCATAGTTGGGATGGACAGTAGCTAGCACATTGGTTTGATAGTAGCATAGTTGGGATGGACAGTAGCTAGCACATTGGTTTGATAGTAGCATAGTTGGGATAGACAGTAGCTAGCACATTGGTTTGATAGTAGCATAGTTGGGATAGACAGTAGCTAGCACATTGGTTTAATAGTAGCATAGTTGGGATGGACAGTAGCTAGCACATTGGTTTGCTAGTAGCATAGTTGGGATGGACAGTAGCTAGCACATTGGTTTGATAGTAGCATAGTTGGGATGGACAGGAGCTAGCACATTGGTTTGATAGTAGCATAGTTGGGATGGACAGTAGCTAGCACATTGGTTTGATAGTAGGATAGTTGGGATGGACAGTAGCTAGCACATAGGTTTGATAGCATAGTTGGGATGGACAGTAGCTAGCACATTGGTTTGATAGTAGCATAGTTGGGATGGACAGTAGCTAGCACATTGGTTTGATAGTAGCATAGTTGGGATGTACAGTAGCTAGCACATTGGTTTGATAGCATAGTTGGGATGGACAGTAGCTAGCACATTGGTTTGATAGCATAGTTGGGATGGACAGTAGCTAGCATATTGGTTTGATAGTAGCATAGTTGGGATGGACAGTAGCTAGCACATTGGTTTGATAGTAGCATAGTTGGGATAGACAGTAGCTAGCACATTGGTTTGATAGTAGCATAGTTGGGATGGACAGTAGCTAGCACATTGGTTTGATAGTAGCATAGTTGGGATGGACAGTAGCTAGCACATTGGTTTGATAGTAGCATAGTTGGGATGGACAGTAGCTAGCACATTGGTTTGATAGTAGCAGAGTTGGGATGGACAGTAGCTAGCACATTGGTTTGATAGTGGCATAGTTGGGATAGACAGTAGCTAGCACATTGGTTTGATAGCATAGTTGGGATGGACAGTAGCTAGCACATTGGTTTGATAGTAGGATAGTTGGGATGGACAGTAGCTAGCACATAGGTTTGATAGCATAGTTGGGATGGACAGTAGCTAGCACATTGGTTTGATAGTAGCATAGTTGGGATGGACAGTAGCTAGCACATTGGTTTGATAGTAGCATAGTTGGGATGTACAGTAGCTAGCACATTGGTTTGATAGCATAGTTGGGATGGACAGTAGCTAGCATATTGGTTTGATAGTAGCATAGTTGGGATGGACAGTAGCTAGCACATTGGTTTGATAGTAGCATAGTTGGGATAGACAGTAGCTAGCACATTGGTTTGATAGTAGCATAGTTGGGATGGACAGTAGCTAGCACATTGGTTTGATAGTAGCATAGTTGGGATGGACAGTAGCTAGCACATTGGTTTGATAGTAGCATAGTTGGGATGGACAGTAGCTAGCACATTGGTTTGATAGTAGCATAGTTGGGATGGACAGTAGCTAGCACATTGGTTTGATAGTAGCATAGTTGGGATGGACAGTAGCTAGCACATTGGTTTGATAGTAGCATAATTGGGATGGACAGTAGCTAGCACATTGGTTTGATAGTAGCATAGTTGGGATGGACAGTAGCTAGCACATAGGTTTGATAGCATAGTTGGGATGGACAGTAGCTAGCACATTGGTTTGATAGTAGCATAGTTGGGATGGACAGTAGCTAGCACATTGGTTTGATAGTAGCAGAGTTGGGATGGACAGTAGCTAGCACATTGGTTTGATAGTGGCATAGTTGGGATAGACAGTAGCTAGCACATTGGTTTGATAGCATAGTTGGGATGGACAGTAGCTAGCACATTGGTTTGATAGTAGCATAGTTGGGATAGACAGTAGCTAGCACATTGGTTTGATAGTAGCATAGTTGGGATAGACAGTAGCTAGCACATTGGTTTGATAGTAGCATAGTTGGGATGGACAGTAGCTAGCACATTGGTTTGCTAGTAGCATAAATGGGATGGACAGTAGCTAGCACATTGGTTTGATAGTAGCATAGTTGGGATGGACAGGAGCTAGCACATTGGTTTGATAGTAGCATAGTTGGGATGGACAGTAGCTAGCACATTGGTTTGATAGTAGGATAGTTGGGATGGACAGTAGCTAGCACATAGGTTTGATAGCATAGTTGGGATGGACAGTAGCTAGCACATTGGTTTGATAGTAGCATAGTTGGGATGGACAGTAGCTAGCACATTGGTTTGATAGTAGCATAGTTGGGATGTACAGTAGCTAGCACATTGGTTTGATAGCATAGTTGGGATGGACAGTAGCTAGCATATTGGTTTGATAGTAGCATAGTTGGGATGGACAGTAGCTAGCACATTGGTTTGATAGTAGCATAGTTGGGATAGACAGTAGCTAGCACATTGGTTTGATAGTAGCATAGTTGGGATGGACAGTAGCTAGCACATTGGTTTGATAGTAGCATAGTTGGGATGGACAGTAGCTAGCACATTGGTTTGATAGTAGCATAGTTGGGATGGACAGTAGCTAGCACATTGGTTTGATAGTAGCAGAGTTGGGATGGACAGTAGCTAGCACATTGGTTTGATAGTGGCATAGTTGGGATAGACAGTAGCTAGCACATTGGTTTGATAGCATAGTTGGGATGGACAGTAGCTAGCACATTGGTTTGATAGCATAGTTGGGATGGACAGTAGCTAGCACATTGGTTTGATAGTAGCATAGTTGGGATGGACAGTAGCTAGCACATTGGTTTGATATTAGCATAGTTGGGATGGACAGTAGCTAGCACATTGGTTTGATAGTAGCATAGTTGGGATGTACAGTAGCTAGCACATTGGTTTGATAGTAGCATAGTTGGGATGGACAGTAGCTAGCACATAGGTTTGATAGCATAGTTGGGATGGACAGTAGCTAGCACATTGGTTTGATAGTAGCATAGTTGGGATGGACAGTTGCTAGCACATTGGTTTGATAGTAGCATAGTTGGGATGGACAATAGCTAGCACATTGGTTTGATAGTAGCATAGTTGGGATGGACAGTAGCTAGCACATTGGTTTGATAGTAGCATAGTTGGGATGGACAGTAGCTAGCACATTGGTTTGATAGTAGCATAGTTGGGATAGACAGTAGCTAGCACATTGGTTTGATAGTAGCATAGTTGGGATGGACAGTAGCTAGCACATTGGTTTGCTAGTAGCATAGTTGGGATGGACAGTAGCTAGCGCATTGGTTTGATAGTAGCATAGTTGGGATGGACAGGAGCTAGCACATTGGTTTGATAGTAGCATAGTTGGGATGGACAGTAGCTAGCACATTGGTTTGATAGTAGGATAGTTGGGATGGACAGTAGCTAGCACATAGGTTTGATAGCATAGTTGGGATGGACAGTAGCTAGCACATTGGTTTGATAGTAGCATAGTTGGGATGGACAGTAGCTAGCACATTGGTTTGATAGTAGCATAGTTGGGATGTACAGTAGCTAGCACATTGGTTTGATAGCATAGTTGGGATGGACAGTAGCTAGCATATTGGTTTGATAGTAGCATAGTTGGGATGGACAGTAGCTAGCACATTGGTTTGATAGTAGCATAGTTGGGATAGACAGTAGCTAGCACATTGGTTTGATAGTAGCATAGTTGGGATGGACAGTAGCTAGCACATTGGTTTGATAGTAGCATAGTTGGGATGGACAGTAGCTAGCACATTGGTTTGATAGTAGCATAGTTGGGATGGACAGTAGCTAGCACATTGGTTTGATAGTAGCATAGTTGGGATGGACAGTAGCTAGCACATTGGTTTGATAGTAGCATAGTTGGGATGGACAGTAGCTAGCACATTGGTTTGATAGTAGCATAATTGGGATGGACAGTAGCTAGCACATTGGTTTGATAGTAGCATAGTTGGGATGGACAGTAGCTAGCACATAGGTTTGATAGCATAGTTGGGATGGACAGTAGCTAGCACATTGGTTTGATAGTAGCATAGTTGGGATGGACAGTAGCTAGCACATAGGTTTGATAGCATAGTTGGGATGGACAGTAGCTAGCACATTGGTTTGATAGTAGCATAGTTGGGATGGACAGTTGCTAGCACATTGGTTTGATAGTAGCATAGTTGGGATGGACAGTAGCTAGCACATTGGTTTGATAGTAGCATAGTTGGGATGGACAGTAGCTAGCACATTGGTTTGATAGTAGCATAGTTGGGATGGACAGTAGCTAGCACATTGGTTTGATAGTAGCATAGTTGGGATAGACAGTAGCTAGCACATTGGTTTGATAGTAGCATAGTTGGGATAGACAGTAGCTAGCACATTGGTTTGATAGTAGCATAGTTGGGATGGACAGTAGCTAGCACATTGGTTTGCTAGTAGCATAGTTGGGATGGACAGTAGCTAGCACATTGGTTTGATAGTAGCATAGTTGGGATGGACAGGAGCTAGCACATTGGTTTGATAGTAGCATAGTTGGGATGGACAGTAGCTAGCACATTGGTTTGATAGTAGCATAGTTGGGATTAACAGTAGCTAGCACATAGGTTTGATAGCATAGTTGGGATGGACAGTAGCTAGCACATTGGTTTGATAGTAGCATAGTTGGGATGGACAGTAGCTAGCACATTGGTTTGCTAGTAGCATAGTTGGGATGGACAGTAGCTAGCACATTGGTTTGATAGTAGCATAGTTGGGATGGACAGGAGCTAGCACATTGGTTTGATAGTAGCATAGTTGGGATGGACAGTAGCTAGCACATTGGTTTGATAGTAGCATAGTTGGGATTAACAGTAGCTAGCACATAGGTTTGATAGCATAGTTGGGATGGACAGTAGCTAGCACATTGGTTTGATAGTAGCATAGTTGGGATGGACAGTAGCTAGCACATTGGTTTGATAGTAACATAGTTGGGATGGACAGTAGCTAGCACATTGGTTTGATAGTAGCATAGTTGGGATGGACAGTAGCTAGCACATTGGTTTGATAGTAGCATAGTTGGGATGTACAGTAGCTAGCACATTGGTTTGATAGCATATTTGGGATGGACAGTAGCTAGCACATTGGTTTGATAGTAGCATAGTTGGGATGGACAGTAGCTATCACATTGGTTTGATAGTAGCATAGTTGGGATGGACAGTAGCTAGCACATAGGTTTGATAGCATAGTTGGGATGGACAGTAGCTAGCACATTGGTTTGATAGTAGCATAGTTGGGATGGACAGTAGCTAGCACATTGGTTTGATAGTAGCATAGTTGGGATGGACAGTAGCTAGCACATTGGTTTGATAGTTGCATAGTTGGGATGGACAGTAGCTAGCACATTGGTTTGATAGCATAGTTGGGATGGACAGTAGCTAGCACATTGGTTTGATAGTAGCATAGTTGGGATGGACAGTAGCTAGCACATTCGTTTGATAGTAGCATAGTTGGGATAGACAGTAGCTAGCACATTGGTTTGATAGTAGCATAGTTGGGATGGACAGTAGCTAGCACATTGGTTTGATAGTAGCATAGTTGGGATGGACAGTAGCTAGCACATTGGTTTGATAATAGCATAGTTGGGATGTACAGTAGCTAGCACATTGGTTTGATAGCATATTTGGGATGTACAGTAGCTAGCACATTGGTTTGATAGTAGCATAGTTGGGATGGACAGTAGCTAGCACATAGGTTTGATAGCATAGTTGGGATGGACAGTAGCTAGCACATTGGTTTGATAGTAGCATAGTTGGGATTAACAGTAGCTAGCACATAGGTTTGATAGCATAGTTGGGATGGACAGTAGCTAGCACATTGGTTTGATAGTAGCATAGTTGGGATGGACAGTAGCTAGCACATTGGTTTGCTAGTAGCATAGTTGGGATGGACAGTAGCTAGCACATTGGTTTGATAGTAGCATAGTTGGGATGGACAGGAGCTAGCACATTGGTTTGATAGTAGCATAGTTGGGATGGACAGTAGCTAGCACATTGGTTTGATAGTAGCATAGTTGGGATTAACAGTAGCTAGCACATAGGTTTGATAGCATAGTTGGGATGGACAGTAGCTAGCACATTGGTTTGATAGTAGCATAGTTGGGATGGACAGTAGCTAGCACATTGGTTTGATAGTAGCATAGTTGGGATGGACAGTAGCTAGCACATTGGTTTGATAGTAGCATAGTTGGGATGGACAGTAGCTAGCACATTGGTTTGATAGTAGCATAGTTGGGATGTACAGTAGCTAGCACATTGGTTTGATAGCATATTTGGGATGGACAGTAGCTAGCACATTGGTTTGATAGTAGCATAGTTGGGATGGACAGTAGCTATCACATTGGTTTGATAGTAGCATAGTTGGGATGGACAGTAGCTAGCACATAGGTTTGATAGCATAGTTGGGATGGACAGTAGCTAGCACATTGGTTTGATAGTAGCATAGTTGGGATGGACAGTAGCTAGCACATTGGTTTGATAGTAGCATAGTTGGGATGGACAGTAGCTAGCACATTGGTTTGATAGTTGCATAGTTGGGATGGACAGTAGCTAGCACATTGGTTTGATAGCATAGTTGGGATGGACAGTAGCTAGCACATTGGTTTGATAGTAGCATAGTTGGGATGGACAGTAGCTAGCACATTCGTTTGATAGTAGCATAGTTGGGATAGACAGTAGCTAGCACATTGGTTTGATAGAAGCATAGTTGGGATGGACAGTAGCTAGCACATTGGTTTGATAGTAGCATAGTTGGGATGGACAGTAGCTAGCACATTGGTTTGATAATAGCATAGTTGGGATGTACAGTAGCTAGCACATTGGTTTGATAGCATATTTGGGATGTACAGTAGCTAGCACATTGGTTTGATAGTAGCATAGTTGGGATGGACAGTAGCTAGCACATAGGTTTGATAGCATAGTTGGGATGGACAGTAGCTAGCACATTGGTTTGATAGTAGCATAGTTGGGATGGACAGTAGCTAGCACATTGGTTTGATAGTAGCATAGTTGGGATTAACAGTAGCTAGCACATAGGTTTGATAGCATAGTTGGGATGGACAGTAGCTAGCACATTGGTTTGATAGTAGCATAGTTGGGATGGACAGTAGCTAGCACATTGGTTTGATAGAAGCATAGTTGGGATGGACAGTAGCTAGCACATTGGTTTGATAGTAGCATAGTTGGGATGGACAGTAGCTAGCACATTGGTTTGATAGTAGCATAGTTGGGATGTACAGTAGCTAGCACATTGGTTTGATAGCATATTTGGGATGGACAGTAGCTAGCACATTGGTTTGATAGTAGCATAGTTGGGATGTACAGTAGCTATCACATTGGTTTGATAGTAGCATAGTTGGGATGGACAGTAGCTAGCACATAGGTTTGATAGCATAGTTGGGATGGACAGTAGCTAGCACATTGGTTTGATAGTAGCATAGTTGGGATGGACAGTAGCTAGCACATTGGTTTGATAGTAGCATAGTTGGGATGGACAGTAGCTAGCACATTGGTTTGATAGTTGCATAGTTGGGATGGACAGTAGCTAGCACATTGGTTTGATAGTAGCATAGTTGGGATGGACAGTAGCTAGCACATTGGTTTGATAGTAGCATAGTTGGGATGGACAGTAGCTAGCACATTGGTTTGATAGTAGCATAGTTGGGATGGACAGTAGCTAGCACATTGGTTTGATAGTAGCATAGTTGGGATGTACAGTAGCTAGCACATTGGTTTGATAGCATATTTGGGATGGACAGTAGCTAGCACATTGGTTTGATAGTAGCATAGTTGGGATGGACAGTAGCTATCACATTGGTTTGATAGTAGCATAGTTGGGATGGACAGTAGCTAGCACATAGGTTTGATAGCATAGTTGGGATGGACAGTAGCTAGCACATTGGTTTGATAGTAGCATAGTTGGGATGGACAGTAGCTAGCACATTGGTTTGATAGTAGCATAGTTGGGATGGACAGTAGCTAGCACATTGGTTTGATAGTTGCATAGTTGGGATGGACAGTAGCTAGCACATTGGTTTGATAGCATAGTTGGGATGGACAGTAGCTAGCACATTGGTTTGATAGTAGCATAGTTGGGATGGACAGTAGCTAGCACATTCGTTTGATAGTAGCATAGTTGGGATAGACAGTAGCTAGCACATTGGTTTGATAGTAGCATAGTTGGGATGGACAGTAGCTAGCACATTGGTTTGATAGTAGCATAGTTGGGATGGACAGTAGCTAGCACATTGGTTTGATAATAGCATAGTTGGGATGTACAGTAGCTAGCACATTGGTTTGATAGCATATTTGGGATGTACAGTAGCTAGCACATTGGTTTGATAGTAGCATAGTTGGGATGGACAGTAGCTAGCACATAGGTTTGATAGCATAGTTGGGATGGACAGTAGCTAGCACATTGGTTTGATAGTAGCATAGTTGGGATGGACAGTAGCTAGCACATTGGTTTGATAGTAGCATAGTTGGGATTAACAGTAGCTAGCACATAGGTTTGATAGCATAGTTGGGATGGACAGTAGCTAGCACATTGGTTTGATAGTAGCATAGTTGGGATGGACAGTAGCTAGCACATTGGTTTGATAGAAGCATAGTTGGGATGGACAGTAGCTAGCACATTGGTTTGATAGTAGCATAGTTGGGATGGACAGTAGCTAGCACATTGGTTTGATAGTAGCATAGTTGGGATGTACAGTAGCTAGCACATTGGTTTGATAGCATATTTGGGATGGACAGTAGCTAGCACATTGGTTTGATAGTAGCATAGTTGGGATGTACAGTAGCTATCACATTGGTTTGATAGTAGCATAGTTGGGATGGACAGTAGCTAGCACATAGGTTTGATAGCATAGTTGGGATGGACAGTAGCTAGCACATTGGTTTGATAGTAGCATAGTTGGGATGGACAGTAGCTAGCACATTGGTTTGATAGTAGCATAGTTGGGATGGACAGTAGCTAGCACATTGGTTTGATAGTAGCATAGTTGGGATGGACAGTAGCTAGCACATTGGTTTGATAGTAGCATAGTTGGGATGGACAGTAGCTAGCACATTCGTTTGATAGTAGCATAGTTGGGATAGACAGTAGCTAGCACATTGGTTTGATAGTAGCATAGTTGGGATGGACAGTAGCTAGCACATTGGTTTGATAGTAGCATAGTTGGGATGGACAGTAGCTAGCACATTGGTTTGATAATAGCATAGTTGGGATGTACAGTAGCTAGCACATTGGTTTGATAGCATATTTGGGATGTACAGTAGCTAGCACATTGGTTTGATAGTAGCATAGTTGGGATGGACAGTAGCTAGCACATAGGTTTGATAGCATAGTTGGGATGGACAGTAGCTAGCACATTGGTTTGATAGTAGCATAGTTGGGATGGACAGTAGCTAGCACATTGGTTTGATAGTAGCATAGTTGGGATTAACAGTAGCTAGCACATAGGTTTGATAGCATAGTTGGGATGGACAGTAGCTAGCACATTGGTTTGATAGCATAGTTGGGATGGTCAGTAGCTAGCACATTGGTTTGATAGTAGCATAGTTGGGATGGACAGTAGCTAGCACATTGGTTTGATAGTAGCATAGTTGGGATTAACAGTAGCTAGCACATAGGTTTGATAGCATAGTTGGGATGGACAGTAGCTAGCACATTGGTTTGATAGTAGCATAGTTGGGATGGACAGTAGCTAGCACATTGGTTTGATAGTAGCATAGTTGGGATGGACAGTAGCTAGCACATTGGTTTGATAGTAGCATAGTTGGGATGGACAGTAGCTAGCACATTGGTTTGATAGTAGCATAGTTGGGATGGACAGTAGCTAGCACATTCGTTTGATAGTAGCATAGTTGGGATAGACAGTAGCTAGCACATTGGTTTGATAGTAGCATAGTTGGGATGGACAGTAGCTAGCACATTGGTTTGATAGTAGCATAGTTGGGATGGACAGTAGCTAGCACATAGGTTTGATAGCATAGTTGGGATGGACAGTAGCTAGCACATTGGTTTGATAGTAGCATAGTTGGGATTAACAGTAGCTAGCACATAGGTTTGATAGCATAGTTGGGATGGACAGTAGCTAGCACATTGGTTTGATAGTAGCATAGTTGGGATGGACAGTAGCTAGCACATTGGTTTGCTAGTAGCATAGTTGGGATGGACAGTAGCTAGCACATTGGTTTGATAGTAGCATAGTTGGGATGGACAGGAGCTAGCACATTGGTTTGATAGTAGCATAGTTGGGATGGACAGTAGCTAGCACATTGGTTTGATAGTAGCATAGTTGGGATGGACAGTAGCTAGCACATTGGTTTGATAGTAGCATAGTTGGGATGGACAGTAGCTAGCACATTGGTTTGATAGTAGCATAGTTGGGATGGACAGTAGCTACCACATTGGTTTGATAGTAGCATAGTTGGGATGTACAGTAGCTAGCACATTGGTTTGATAGCATATTTGGGATGGACAGTAGCTAGCACATTGGTTTGATAGTAGCATAGTTGGGATGGACAGTAGCTATCACATTGGTTTGATAGTAGCATAGTTGGGATGGACAGTAGCTAGCACATAGGTTTGATAGCATAGTTGGGATGGACAGTAGCTAGCACATTGGTTTGATAGTAGCATAGTTGGGATGGACAGTAGCTAGCACATTGGTTTGATAGTTGCATAGTTGGGATGGACAGTAGCTAGCACATTGGTTTGATAGCATAGTTGGGATGGACAGTAGCTAGCACATTGGTTTGATAGTAGCATAGTTGGGATTAACAGTAGCTAGCACATAGGTTTGATAGCATAGTTGGGATGGACAGTAGCTAGCACATTGGTTTGATAGTAGCATAGTTGGGATGGACAGTAGCTAGCACATTGGTTTGCTAGTAGCATAGTTGGGATGGACAGTAGCTAGCACATTGGTTTGATAGTAGCATAGTTGGGATGGACAGGAGCTAGCACATTGGTTTGATAGTAGCATAGTTGGGATGGACAGTAGCTAGCACATTGGTTTGATAGTAGCATAGTTGGGATGGACAGTAGCTAGCACATTGGTTTGATAGTAGCATAGTTGGGATGGACAGTAGCTAGCACATTGGTTTGATAGTAGCATAGTTGGGATGGACAGTAGCTACCACATTGGTTTGATAGTAGCATAGTTGGGATGTACAGTAGCTAGCACATTGGTTTGATAGCATATTTGGGATGGACAGTAGCTAGCACATTGGTTTGATAGTAGCATAGTTGGGATGGACAGTAGCTATCACATTGGTTTGATAGTAGCATAGTTGGGATGGACAGTAGCTAGCACATAGGTTTGATAGCATAGTTGGGATGGACAGTAGCTAGCACATTGGTTTGATAGTAGCATAGTTGGGATGGACAGTAGCTAGCACATTGGTTTGATAGTTGCATAGTTGGGATGGACAGTAGCTAGCACATTGGTTTGATAGCATAGTTGGGATGGACAGTAGCTAGCACATTGGTTTGATAGTAGCATAGTTGGGATGGACAGTAGCTAGCACATTCGTTTGATAGTAGCATAGTTGGGATAGACAGTAGCTAGCACATTGGTTTGATAGTAGCATAGTTGGGATGGACAGTAGCTAGCACATTGGTTTGATAGTAGCATAGTTGGGATGGACAGTAGCTAGCACATTGGTTTGATAATAGCATAGTTGGGATGTACAGTAGCTAGCACATTGGTTTGATAGCATAGTTGGGATGTACAGTAGCTAGCACATTGGTTTGATAGTAGCATAGTTGGGATGGACAGTAGCTAGCACATAGGTTTGATAGCATAGTTGGGATGGACAGTAGCTAGCACATTGGTTTGATAGTAGCATAGTTGGGATGGACAGTAGCTAGCACATAGGTTTGATAGCATAGTTGGGATGGACAGTAGCTAGCACATTGGTTTGATAGTAGCATAGTTGGGATGGACAGTAGCTAGCACATTGGTTTGATAGTAGCATAGTTGGGATGGACAGTAGCTAGCACATTGGTTTGATAGTAGCATAGTTGGGATGGACAGTAGCTAGCACATAGGTTTGATAGCATAGTTGGGATGGACAGTAGCTAGCACATTGGTTTGATAGTAGCATAGTTGGGATGGACAGTAGCTAGCACATTGGTTTGATAGTAGCATAGTTGGGATTAACAGTAGCTAGCACATAGGTTTGATAGCATAGTTGGGATGGACAGTAGCTAGCACATTGGTTTGATAGTAGCATAGTTGGGATGGACAGTAGCTAGCACATTGGTTTGATAGAAGCATAGTTGGGATGGACAGTAGCTAGCACATTGGTTTGATAGTAGCATAGTTGGGATGGACAGTAGCTAGCACATTGGTTTGATAGTAGCATAGTTGGGATGTACAGTAGCTAGCACATTGGTTTGATAGCATATTTGGGATGGACAGTAGCTAGCACATTGGTTTGATAGTAGCATAGTTGGGATGTACAGTAGCTATCACATTGGTTTGATAGTAGCATAGTTGGGATGGACAGTAGCTAGCACATAGGTTTGATAGCATAGTTGGGATGGACAGTAGCTAGCACATTGGTTTGATAGTAGCATAGTTGGGATGGACAGTAGCTAGCACATTGGTTTGATAGTAGCATAGTTGGGATGGACAGTAGCTAGCACATTGGTTTGATAGTTGCATAGTTGGGATGGACAGTAGCTAGCACATTGGTTTGATAGTAGCATAGTTGGGATGGACAGTAGCTAGCACATTGGTTTGATAGTAGCATAGTTGGGATGGACAGTAGCTAGCACATTGGTTTGATAGTAGCATAGTTGGGATGGACAGTAGCTAGCACATTGGTTTGATAGTAGCATAGTTGGGATGTACAGTAGCTAGCACATTGGTTTGATAGCATATTTGGGATGGACAGTAGCTAGCACATTGGTTTGATAGTAGCATAGTTGGGATGGACAGTAGCTATCACATTGGTTTGATAGTAGCATAGTTGGGATGGACAGTAGCTAGCACATAGGTTTGATAGCATAGTTGGGATGGACAGTAGCTAGCACATTGGTTTGATAGTAGCATAGTTGGGATGGACAGTAGCTAGCACATTGGTTTGATAGTAGCATAGTTGGGATGGACAGTAGCTAGCACATTGGTTTGATAGTTGCATAGTTGGGATGGACAGTAGCTAGCACATTGGTTTGATAGCATAGTTGGGATGGACAGTAGCTAGCACATTGGTTTGATAGTAGCATAGTTGGGATGGACAGTAGCTAGCACATTCGTTTGATAGTAGCATAGTTGGGATAGACAGTAGCTAGCACATTGGTTTGATAGTAGCATAGTTGGGATGGACAGTAGCTAGCACATTGGTTTGATAGTAGCATAGTTGGGATGGACAGTAGCTAGCACATTGGTTTGATAATAGCATAGTTGGGATGTACAGTAGCTAGCACATTGGTTTGATAGCATATTTGGGATGTACAGTAGCTAGCACATTGGTTTGATAGTAGCATAGTTGGGATGGACAGTAGCTAGCACATAGGTTTGATAGCATAGTTGGGATGGACAGTAGCTAGCACATTGGTTTGATAGTAGCATAGTTGGGATGGACAGTAGCTAGCACATTGGTTTGATAGTAGCATAGTTGGGATTAACAGTAGCTAGCACATAGGTTTGATAGCATAGTTGGGATGGACAGTAGCTAGCACATTGGTTTGATAGTAGCATAGTTGGGATGGACAGTAGCTAGCACATTGGTTTGATAGAAGCATAGTTGGGATGGACAGTAGCTAGCACATTGGTTTGATAGTAGCATAGTTGGGATGGACAGTAGCTAGCACATTGGTTTGATAGTAGCATAGTTGGGATGTACAGTAGCTAGCACATTGGTTTGATAGCATATTTGGGATGGACAGTAGCTAGCACATTGGTTTGATAGTAGCATAGTTGGGATGTACAGTAGCTATCACATTGGTTTGATAGTAGCATAGTTGGGATGGACAGTAGCTAGCACATAGGTTTGATAGCATAGTTGGGATGGACAGTAGCTAGCACATTGGTTTGATAGTAGCATAGTTGGGATGGACAGTAGCTAGCACATTGGTTTGATAGTAGCATAGTTGGGATGGACAGTAGCTAGCACATTGGTTTGATAGTAGCATAGTTGGGATGGACAGTAGCTAGCACATTGGTTTGATAGTAGCATAGTTGGGATGGACAGTAGCTAGCACATTCGTTTGATAGTAGCATAGTTGGGATAGACAGTAGCTAGCACATTGGTTTGATAGTAGCATAGTTGGGATGGACAGTAGCTAGCACATTGGTTTGATAGTAGCATAGTTGGGATGGACAGTAGCTAGCACATTGGTTTGATAATAGCATAGTTGGGATGTACAGTAGCTAGCACATTGGTTTGATAGCATATTTGGGATGTACAGTAGCTAGCACATTGGTTTGATAGTAGCATAGTTGGGATGGACAGTAGCTAGCACATAGGTTTGATAGCATAGTTGGGATGGACAGTAGCTAGCACATTGGTTTGATAGTAGCATAGTTGGGATG
Source organism: Borostomias antarcticus (assembly GCF_949987555.1). Taxonomy (NCBI): domain Eukaryota; kingdom Metazoa; phylum Chordata; class Actinopteri; order Stomiiformes; family Stomiidae; genus Borostomias; species Borostomias antarcticus. The sequence goes on from NC_140253.1 coordinate 12,987,081, forward strand.
GACAGTAGCTAGCACATTGGTTTGATAGTAGCATAGTTGGGATTAACAGTAGCTAGCACATAGGTTTGATAGCATAGTTGGGATGGACAGTAGCTAGCACATTGGTTTGATAGCATAGTTGGGATGGTCAGTAGCTAGCACATTGGTTTGATAGTAGCATAGTTGGGATGGACAGTAGCTAGCACATTGGTTTGATAGTAGCATAGTTGGGATTAACAGTAGCTAGCACATAGGTTTGATAGCATAGTTGGGATGGACAGTAGCTAGCACATTGGTTTGATAGTAGCATAGTTGGGATGGACAGTAGCTAGCACATTGGTTTGATAGTAGCATAGTTGGGATGGACAGTAGCTAGCACATTGGTTTGATAGTAGCATAGTTGGGATGGACAGTAGCTAGCACATTGGTTTGATAGTAGCATAGTTGGGATGGACAGTAGCTAGCACATTCGTTTGATAGTAGCATAGTTGGGATAGACAGTAGCTAGCACATTGGTTTGATAGTAGCATAGTTGGGATGGACAGTAGCTAGCACATTGGTTTGATAGTAGCATAGTTGGGATGGACAGTAGCTAGCACATAGGTTTGATAGCATAGTTGGGATGGACAGTAGCTAGCACATTGGTTTGATAGTAGCATAGTTGGGATTAACAGTAGCTAGCACATAGGTTTGATAGCATAGTTGGGATGGACAGTAGCTAGCACATTGGTTTGATAGTAGCATAGTTGGGATGGACAGTAGCTAGCACATTGGTTTGCTAGTAGCATAGTTGGGATGGACAGTAGCTAGCACATTGGTTTGATAGTAGCATAGTTGGGATGGACAGGAGCTAGCACATTGGTTTGATAGTAGCATAGTTGGGATGGACAGTAGCTAGCACATTGGTTTGATAGTAGCATAGTTGGGATGGACAGTAGCTAGCACATTGGTTTGATAGTAGCATAGTTGGGATGGACAGTAGCTAGCACATTGGTTTGATAGTAGCATAGTTGGGATGGACAGTAGCTACCACATTGGTTTGATAGTAGCATAGTTGGGATGTACAGTAGCTAGCACATTGGTTTGATAGCATATTTGGGATGGACAGTAGCTAGCACATTGGTTTGATAGTAGCATAGTTGGGATGGACAGTAGCTATCACATTGGTTTGATAGTAGCATAGTTGGGATGGACAGTAGCTAGCACATAGGTTTGATAGCATAGTTGGGATGGACAGTAGCTAGCACATTGGTTTGATAGTAGCATAGTTGGGATGGACAGTAGCTAGCACATTGGTTTGATAGTTGCATAGTTGGGATGGACAGTAGCTAGCACATTGGTTTGATAGCATAGTTGGGATGGACAGTAGCTAGCACATTGGTTTGATAGTAGCATAGTTGGGATGGACAGTAGCTAGCACATTCGTTTGATAGTAGCATAGTTGGGATAGACAGTAGCTAGCACATTGGTTTGATAGTAGCATAGTTGGGATGGACAGTAGCTAGCACATTGGTTTGATAGTAGCATAGTTGGGATGGACAGTAGCTAGCACATTGGTTTGATAATAGCATAGTTGGGATGTACAGTAGCTAGCACATTGGTTTGATAGCATAGTTGGGATGTACAGTAGCTAGCACATTGGTTTGATAGTAGCATAGTTGGGATGGACAGTAGCTAGCACATAGGTTTGATAGCATAGTTGGGATGGACAGTAGCTAGCACATTGGTTTGATAGTAGCATAGTTGGGATGGACAGTAGCTAGCACATAGGTTTGATAGCATAGTTGGGATGGACAGTAGCTAGCACATTGGTTTGATAGTAGCATAGTTGGGATGGACAGTAGCTAGCACATTGGTTTGATAGTAGCATAGTTGGGATGGACAGTAGCTAGCACATTGGTTTGATAGTAGCATAGTTGGGATGGACAGTAGCTAGCACATAGGTTTGATAGCATATTTGGGATGGACAGTAGCTAGCACATTGGTTTGATAGTAGCATTGTTGGGATGGACAGTAGCTAGCACATTGGTTTGATAGTAGCATTGTTGGGATGGACAGTAGCTAGCACATTGGTTTGATAGTAGCATAGTTGGGATGGACAGTAGCTAGCACATTGGTTTGATAGTAGCATAGTTGGGATGGATAGTAGCTAGCACATTGGTTTGATAGTAGCATTGTTGGGATGGACAGTAGCTAGCACATTGGTTTGATAGTAGCATAGTTGGGATGGACAGTAGCTAGCACATTGGTTTGATAGTAGCATAGTTGGGATGGACAGTAGCTAGCACATTGGTTTGATAGCATAGTTGGGATGGACAGTAGCTAGCACATTGGTTTGATAGTAGCATAGTTGGGATGGACAGTAGCTAGCACATAGGTTTGATAGCATAGTTGGGATGGACAGTAGCTAGCACATTGGTTTGATAGTAGCATAGTTGGGATGGACAGTTGCTAGCACATTGGTTTGATAGTAGCATAGTTGGGATGGACAGTAGCTAGCACATTGGTTTGATAGTAGCATAGTTGGGATGGACAGTAGCTAGCACATTGGTTTGATAGTAGCATAGTTGGGATGGACAGTAGCTAGCACATTGTTTTGATAGCATAGTTGGGATGGACAGTAGCTAGCACATTGGTTTGATAGTAGCATAGTTGGGATGGACAGTAGCTAGCACATTGGTTTGATAGTAGCATAGTTGGGATGGACAGCAGCTAGCACATTGGTTTGATAGCATAGTTGGGATGGACAGTAGCTAGCACATTGGTTTGATAGTAGCATAGTTGGGATGGACAGTAGCTAGCACATTGGTTTAATAGTAGCATAGTTGGGATGGACAGTAGCTAGCACATTGGTTTGATAGTAGCATAGTTGGGATAGACAGTAGCTAGCACATTGGTTTGATAGTAGCATAGTTGGGATGGACAGTAGCTAGCACATTGGTTTGATAGTAGCATAGTTGGGATGTACAGTAGCTAGCACATTGGTTTGATAGCATAGTTGGGATGGACAGTAGCTAGCACATTGGTTTGATAGTAGCATAGTTGGGATGGACAGTAGCTAGCACATTGGTTTGATAGTAGGATAGTTGGGATGGACAGTAGATAGCTCAGCAGTTCTTAGATGAGTCAGCAGAGTGTGGTATGCATATCAAAGCAGCAACATTAGTATGATAAGCATCTGGTCATCTAGCGCTCTTTAGTATGAGCACCTGCTCCAATGCTTTTGGCACACTAGGGATCTAACTAAACCTGGGCGTAAGGATTGGCTGCATGTAACACTACTTTTCTTCATCTCCTTATTGGTACTAAGAGTGTATCTATTACAAACCTTGTTCCAGTCACATCAGAACATCAGAACACTGAACGTTCTAAGGAAAGGAGAACATATATTACTGGGACCATAGTGCTTACTGATTGCTTGTTACTGACAGCCCTTTTCTGCCAATCACAGACAGGCCCTGGTGACTGCCCATATGCTGAGGAGGACGTTGAGGGCGAGGAGCCCCGCCTCTCCCACACAGGCACAGTGATGGACTCAGGGACCCAGACAGCTTTCACTGGCTTTACCTACGCCAACCCTGAGATGGAGCTCCTGCTATCGGTAAGAGGACTCAATCTTTGGTGTGTCACTGTACTTTAACTTATGACAAGCTCCGCCCACTGCTGCGCCAGGTGGCCAATGAGCTGCACTGCAAGGCAGGCGGGTACTGTACGTCAGCACTAGGGCGCCGCCGTCACCCGGACAACCCAGACCCAGATCGTTAGACACATGGACTTATTGTTTTTAGTTTGAACAAAAGTGATGGTAATTCTCGTTGGTTGGTGGATTATTACAAACAGATTTGGTGGGTCACTTGGCTTGACTGATCATCTCGCTGTGTGTCTCAGAAATCATTGACATTATTTTGTTAAGACCATTTTATACATTCTGTTAATCGTCAGAGAGGTCAGAGGTCGAGAGGTCGCCTACAATTGCTTAGCTCTTCTCTGTAATTCTAACCATTGCATAGTTCTCACTTTTGTCCATTTCTCTTGATCTGGTAGGCAAACAAACTGGCTCCCCTGGAATCCTGACTCCCTTCCTCCTCACCTGACTTCCTGACTCACCCCTTCCCTCAATTAGTAGGGAGTGACACTCTACTTCCTCCACTAACCCTCACTCTCAAGCTCTATGTCCAGATAGATAGATAGATAGATAGATAGATAGATAGATAGATAGATAGATAGATAGATAGATAGATAGATAGATAGATAGATAGATAGATAGGTCGGTCGGTCGGTGGGTAGGTAGGTTGGTAGGTGGGTGGGTTGGTAGGTGGGTAGGTAGGTAGGTAGCTGGGTGGGTCGGTGGGTACGTAGGTAGGTGGTTGGGTAGGTAGGTAGGTGGGTAAATAGGTGGGTGGGTAGGTAGGTGGGTACGTAGCTAGGTAAGTGGGTAGGTGCGTGGGTGGGTAGGTAGGTAAATGGATGGGTAGGTAGGTAGGTAGGTAGGTGGGTGGGTGGGTAGGTAGGTAGGTAGGTGAGTAGATAGGTAGGTGGATACCTATAGGTTAGCCTGTACCGTCACTACCTATAGGTTAGCCTGTACCGTCACTACCTATAGGTTAGCCTGTACCGTCACTACCTATAGGTTAGCCTGTACCGTCACTAACTATAGGTTAGCCTGTACCGTCACTACCTATAGGTTAGCCTGTACCGTCACTACCTATAGGTTAGCCTGTACCGTCACTACCTATAGGTTAGCCTGTACCGTCACTACCTATAGGTTAGCCTGTACCGTCACTACCTATAGGTTAGCCTGTACCGTCACTACCTATAGGTTAGTATATTCCCAGTCTCAGAGTCGGTCCTCAGGTTGTCAGTTGTTGACAGGTGACAGACCTGCTCGACGAAAGCAGGACACATTTGTAAAAGAAGCCTGGTCTTGGTATGTTCTTCCCTGTGTAAGTAAAGGCTTCTATCTAACGTACTATCCCTGAAACCACCTCTTCAACCACCCAGTCTCTAGAAAACTCCACAACCAGTCGGTGTAGACCGGGAACCTGTTGGTCATGGTCAACCTGAGACAACCTGTCCACTAGCCTCTGACAGCCTGTAAAAGGTAAGATCAATTTCATTTATAGTAAACCATGTATCCTTGTTTAGACAAAGATTACACTGGAAACGTGGTCACAGACAGGTTTGAGCGTTACCAAAGAAATCTAATCCCTTCAACTCTCCACTAGATGGAGCTAGAGTGGTGATAGTCAGGAAGTGTTTTATGTGAAGGAGAACCACTAGGGAGAAGTCAGCGAGGATAGTATGCATGCTCATGTAATTCATTTATATCTACACCAGGGGGAGCTAGAGGTAGTAATTTATTTGATAAAATGCTGCGTTTGCAATATCCCAGATGTTTTTAGGCCAAAACAAGTATAGAGGAATATTGCTTGGGATCATTTTTTGTAGAACATTTTCATAAGAAACCGCCAACCGGTTTGGACTAGTATAAACTGCAACTTAAGTGTTGTTGCAGCTTATTACATAACATTCTGTCTGTCACATTACCACTGACCAATCTGGACAGGGATATCTTTATCACATATTTTGTAATTGGATAAGATATAAAGCATTATGTCAAGAGGATTTTTCCTTTCTGGACTTTCTCCCGTTTATTGACTTCTGTTTGCATGTTGGGACCAATAAACCACTTTGCATCAAAACTCTGTTTTATTGGACTGTCTTTTCAAAAGGATAAAGAACTTAGTAAAATTGAATTCTTCAGTAGAGTGAACTACAAACTACAGCCAGAACTTGACATCATCCTGAGTTTGAGACTCAACTGCCAATTTTGAGACACCAATATTTTTGAAATATCTCATACATTTGAAGTCAGATTGCTATTTAGATTGCTATTCATGCAGATTGCTGATCAGAAAAAATGTTACATCATATCGGATCAGCAAATCACCAATCCCTATCAGGCATACTAGATTGAGTAGCTTTGGACAACCATCCTCATCTCATGCGTTCCCATTCTGTGTAGTGAAACAGTAGTGATCAGGATGGTTGTACAAGGCTGGAGAACTTCAGAGCCGAATTGGTGCATTCCTCAAATGATCATTAGATTTTATTGTCACTGTCATTAAACAGTTGGGTGAAGGTGAGAGATTAAGTACATTTTTATTTATTATCTTACCTCTTGTCTTCACATTCAGCTGTTCAACCTCTGTCTTTAGCTGGTCTCTCTCATTTGTGATGTTGTTGTATCTACTCTGTAGCTGGTCTCTCTCATTTGTAATGTTGTTGTATCTACTCTGTAGATGGTCTCTCTGCTCAGTCAGGCTGGCTCTGACCTCTCTGTCTGAAAAAGGGAAACACCAATGAGATACATGTACCATAATGACAACATTACTGATCTCGACAGTGACTCCGAAAATTACTCTTTGTCATTCTGTATCATTCATTATCAATCTGCAATATGCTGTGTTGTATGGTACTGTAGTAGTGTTCTGTCCTGTTGGAATCAATGTTCAGTAGAACACATGACTGCAGACGTGGGTCAAATTAATAGAGTATTACTGTCAGAGATTAAAGATTATTCTAATAAGGCAGGTTCTAAAATGATATTCAGAAGTGGGCAGACATTTTAGACTGTCTCTTAAAATGATCTCTGTTTTCATTTCTGGTTCATCAGTACTGAGGAGGTGTAGCTTCAAACCCAGTAGACTTACAGTGGAGGCCCAGGCCTGTGATCCCAGCCAGCAGGAGAACACACAGCAGACCCAGACACACTGCAGCAGCTCTGGAGGGACTGCTCCTCTGTGGAGAGACTGAATCAAGATGTCATACATCATATCAGAAGATATATGCAACTTCACACCGGATACCTAGGCGTGTTTTCCTGGTTACAGGCTAAGCCCAGTCCTGTACTTAAAGGCCCACAGGATATGTGTGCAATTTTGCAACTATGGGATACCTGAGGATTCGAAAGGTATACCTGAAGATTTTAAATGTTATACCTGAATATTATAAAGGGTATACACCTGAAAATTCTAACCCTGTACGGCCAAATCGACTGTGTGTGTGTGTGTGTGTGTATGTGTGTGTGTGTGTATGCGTGTGTGTTATTTAGTACAATGACAAGATAGTGACAGAAAGGTCATGATTCTTTTAGGTAAAGAAAAGAAATGAAAGGAAGTCAGTTATGTTAATTTGTTTGTCAGCCATCTTGTCAGTTAGAGTTGAGGTCATGAACAGTATGTGCTGACATGGTCATAGCGAAGGGTCTACGGCAGGGGTGTCAAACTCAAATACAGAGTGGGCCAACATTTGAAGAGTTTCTTTCCAAAACGAGATATATCCATTTGGAGAAATGTTGGTTATTTGACATTATTATTTAAGACATCAGCAATCAAATTCATTCACAATTTTTGTTAATTAAACTATGACTTGAGCTAATTAAAGGCCGGGGACACATTTTTTTCAAATCCAGAATAAATATTTTTATTTTATAACCACAACTAGTTAATAAATAGGTCAAAAACATATCCATCTTAACACTGTCAACCATCTTAAATGGTTTAATATCTTAAATATATGGAATAGTATATACAATGATTGAATAATAATAATCATACAGACACATTAAATAATTAAATTTGGAGTTAGTGTTGGTCAGAACCTACACAATACAACCTTTTTTTTGCAAAACGCTTTATATCCACCTTATACTGTAACACCATTAAGAAAAGCTAGTGGAGCAATGGTGTGTGTGTGTGTGTGTGTGTGTGTGTGTGTGTGTGTGTGTGTGTGTGTGTGTGTGCGTGTGTGTGACTGACTGTGTGTGTGTACGTGTGTGTTCAAACACATTCATAAAAGCATAGTTAACACCTATACATTAATGTCATACACAAAATCCATTAAAAAAGCAGTGTACTATTTAAAAAGTGGAGTTATATAATAATAATTATTATAATAATATAATATAATATAAAAGGCCATTCTGGTTATAGCATTAACCAGAGGCAATCCAATTAGATTGTCTACTCAGGTAGGGGATGGTAGAGTTGTGACTTTGTTTAGCTCATGTTTCCATCGACTGGACTGTGTGTGTGTGTATGCGTGTGTGCATGCGTGCATGAGTGTCAGCTGGGCTTCAGATGGCAGTGTGTGCCTTTTACCCTACTCTTCCTCACTGTGGACATCACTGGTCACAGCCAAGGCATGGTCGTAGAAGGCCTTGACGTGTGCTGGGGCACCAATGGCTTCCAGCAGGCTGATGATGTCCCTCTTCTTTACAGCCTTCACGGTGGTCATCATGGGCAGGGGGGCTGCTTTATACATGCCCCAGTTCTTGCCTCTCTTCAGGAGAGTGTGCTGGTAGGCGGGACCGTGGAAGGTGGTTCTCATCCCCAACCCTTTTCCATCGATCTCCAACACCCGGGCGTCGCTGATCTTGTACGATCTGGTGGACTGCATGAGAGCCTTTGTTGCAGCTTTGTGGTCACAACTCTCCCAATCCTTCCCATACACATAGACAGAGCCATGCTTCCTCAGGATGTTGGTGTACTCTTCCGGCAGGAGGATGGTGTCCTGCTTGCGAATATCCTGCTCAATTCTTCCGAAGACTCTATCAGCAGGCAGAAAACTATGGCCACGTACAGGGAAGTAGTACTCCATATTCACGTCTTTGAAGATGGTGCTTCGTAGACTGGACAGCATGCCAACCATGTTGACGTTCTTATTCTGTCCGTAGCAGGAATCACTGAACAGCCTCAAATGGCCAGCCCGCTGGACATCTTCAGCTAGACTGGATCTCAGGCAGTGGTCCAGAGCAGATGCAGTCATGTTGCTGTCTTTTCTGTTTTCATTCTCAAGCCACACATAGAGATGTCGGTCACTCAGTGCCTGCTGGCTCCTCTCTCCATGGTGGACCACAACACCAAACACATACATGTACAGCTGCCTGGAGTAATAGGTCTGGCCGATGGGAGACTTGGGCAGAGAGAGGTTCTGCATCATGTCAAAGCAGACTGTGACTGAATCCTCCACTGCATTCAGCAGGTTGTAGAATACCCGGGCTCTGCGTCGGTGGAGCATGAATGACACAATCTCTCTCTTCCTCTCTTCCTCGGTCAAGTTGGGATCCTTCATACGCAGCTTCAAGCTCATGCAGGTGGCACAGCAGTCTTTTGCCGGATGCCCAAACCCCAGGTTGAACCGGTGGCAGAACACGTTGTAGTACAGGGAGTAGCTGATGTCCCTGTGCTTCTGATCCTGGAACAGCTGGTGCATCTTGGCCACTGACAGCTCACTCGGCAGGTACTTCCGGCCAGGTGTGCCACGACGAGCATAGTGGCTGGCCTTGCACATGAAGGAGGACACATGCTGCACTACTGCCTCTCTCTTCTCCGTGTTCTCATCCACTTTTCTGGCTCCACCCCTGCGCTCCGGTCTGGCTTCCCCATGTTCACTAAAATACTTCACCACCCTGGAGACTCTGTCTTTACTAACACCTATGCAGTATTTAAGAAAAAGGTGGTTTATTCAGTTAACAATCTGTCAATAGCAAGCTAGTAGTCACTACAAGCTAGTAGTCAGTATTCAGTCTGGTATTCTCTACCAGTTTATCATATTGGTACAGGGCTACACACTGTGGTAACCATCTGATAACCCAAACGCTACATTCTTAATAAAGAACCAACATAACCAAATTAGCATATGAAAATCATTGTAGGCTTTGTCTTTTGTCTGAGTGAAGTTTTTACGCAGCACCAATAATGCCATTTGGCATAAGCCTAAATTGTGGGACAGTGTGTTGTGCAGCTGGGAAAAGACTGACAGCTGATTGGCATGATTTTAAACACACTTTTTTTTAATTATTCCTTTTATTTATGAGTGTTTCTGTGTTGTTGTTTTTTTTTTCGTTATCTGAAAATCGGCATTCTAGGCTATACGTCTATCCTGGGCCTAGGCCTACATTGACAGCGGTCAACCGGCCCCCTCTGCCCCTATAAAATATTCTATTGTAGGATTTTGTCTACACTCTAGCCAAGGACACACTTTTGACAGCAATAATAATTAATTCAGAATAAAAAAAAAACTAAATAGATAACAATGTATACTATTTTGTTTCAAAGACGTTATTTGTCCCAGAGAATCTCCTCAGACTCGGTGAATTCGCCAGCTGCCTGTGCGTAAAGTTGCGCACGGATGTTAACTGAGTCTACAGGCTATAGAGACTAAATAAATCTAAGTTTGCCCAAGATTACACAGGCCATTGATTTCTCATGGCATCGAAATGACTAGTGAATTTATTTGAAAAATAATCTTACCAAGGACACTTTGGAATGTCGCCTTGCAGACAGGTATCTTGGAGTGGGGAGGAGCGCTGGACAGGAGGCTGTATTTCGCGGTGACATCCCTGGGCTTCTGCCTGTCCTCGTCGGAGACTCGTTGCCTACTGACCTTATTTACAGTAGTCAGACGAAGGAGTATTTTGTCCTGCTCCACTTTTGTCTCGCTTTTGTAGAGTGTGGCGAAGTTGAAGGCCACATCTTCATTAGACAGTTTGTCGGCATGACAAAGACCAAAATTAGCTGCTGCACGGTGACCACAATTAACTCCAGGATGTTTCCCCTCTCCTGAATGCCTTATGATCTTGGCCTTCTCTTTTTGGTGGCTTGCCTTCGATGGCTTTCTCTTTCTCCCAACAACAGCTGGAATGACCGGCTCCGATCCATCATCGAAATCCATTGCTAGCTGACGTTAGACCTGACTCGACTTGACTGACTTGATCGCTGACCTGATCGCTACGTTGCTAGCTATAGCCTACTTGACTTGACCGACTCGACCGCAGCCGACAAAAACAATGAAACCTTACTGATGGATCTAGTTATTATTTCGTCCTCCTTTTATAATAGCCTATTAACCGATTGTTATTTTGCAGTAGTGTAGGCCTAGCCTAATCAGTGTCACTTCAGAGGTGCGCTTCTCAGTGAGGAGACGCTCTTCTCAGGAGATGCTCAGATGCGCGCTATATCGCGCTTTGAAAAGAAACTGGTCTGTCGGATATAGCGTTTTGTGGAAAAAATACATTTTAAAGTAGGCCTAAAATGTATAATCTTAAAATTCGTTAATGGCAATAATTCACACATACATTAAGGTACCTCTGAAGGACCATTTCCAGTAGTAAAATGCAAATGTCAAAAAATGGCGTTTATCGCGTTTTGGAACCAAACTCTTCATTTTTAACTTGAACAAAGTCGCGGGCCAACATTGAACAAATACAATTTTAATATGGACCCAAACAAGTTTTGCTTTAACGTTGAATATGCACTTATCACTTTCGCTTTTGGTGCGCATCAATGGTGTGCACTTACATATGTGAATACGCCCTCAGACACAAGTGTTGGTGCTCCATCTGCTCAGTAGAGAAGCTTGTAAAACCCTGACTGTCCTACAGCCAGGCAGACAGACAGACAGCCGGCATGCAGACAGACAGCCAGGCAGACAGCCAGGCAGACAGGCAGGCAGACAGCCAGGCAGACAGGCAGGCAGACAGGCCGGCAAGAAGGCAGACAGGCAGACTGGATTGAATGAACAGGAACGGAGCAAACACAGCGGCCGGCTAGGTCAACACAGGTGTCTCTATCACAGTGAGACGTTACATAACGTAAAGCTTCTGTTTTCTGCCTTTCTTTCGCCATTTTTATGAAGGGGTAACACGGTTACAGTTGTAGTATGAGATTGCTATGACTACTGTCACAGAAGAGAGGGCGTTTCTGGGTCCTGTCTTGATTGACGCGCCAAAACAACAGCAGAGCATTATGGGATTTGTAGTATTAGCGGTGAATGCGCTGTATAATACTCGCGGGCCAGCTCTAGTAGTCATTTGGTATTGCCTCGCGGGCCAAATATAATTACACTGCGGGCCAAATGTGGCCCGCGGGCCAGAGTTTGACACCCCTGGTCTACGGTCACAGTTGTTACCTCCTTATTTACATGGGGATCAGCAAAAATGCCAGAATAGAGAAACACTGCTTCTCCAATAACTAATTGGATAAGAATACTAATTCTAATAACAATACCACTACTTCTACTACTACTATTACTACTACTACTACTACTAATAATAATAATAATCATAATAATAATAAAACCTCGGACACAGGATAGCAACAGGTTTTTTATTGGCTACAAAACATCAACATGGTATGTGATAAGGTGGTGTCCTCTTCATGTCTAGCCTAGTCTGTTTCAATTATTGTGGGAAAGTACACATAGAATTCAGGATAAATGAGTTGTCCCATGTGGCCCTCCACTTGCCATTGTCACCTAATAGGGGCCAGGTTGCACTCCGGATTTACTGTACTATGATAATACAGTATGAAGAAACATACTGTAGGCTTGAATCCCAAAGTATATCACTTCCATTGTGGACTTTTCTTCCCCATGTCTTTATTTAAAAAAAAAATATGTGAAGAAGAGAAGAAAATATTTATTTTTATAATATTTATTTATTTATAGTTTTCCTGGCTGGTAACCAAACATCGGTCTAAGAACATATCTATGGACTTGCTACGGTTGTCCCACCAGTTTTATAGGCAATACATCCCTCTCAATTAATTCCATATCACTAATTTACTAATTACATGAATATTATATAGTACAATGCACAATGACAAGATAGTGATAGAAAGTTAATGATTCTTTGAGAGAAAAAAAGGAAGTCACTTATGTTGGTATGTGTACTATTTTGTTGTCAGCCGTGGCCAACTGTCTTGTCAGTTAGAGTTGAGGTCATGTCCAGTCTGTAAGACAGTCGATACCTCCTTATTTACACGGGGATCAGGAGAAATGCTTCAATACTAAATCCCCTCGAGTTCAAGTCATCTTTCATCACAATCAATAGAGAAACACTTTCTCCAATTAACAAATAATGGATAATTATTGGATAATAATAATAACAACAACAACAACAACCATAATAATAATAATAATAATAGATATAACTGTAAGTTCAAGCCACATAGTTGCCAAGATACAGATGTGGGAAGTTAGAAATGTCACATGCTGCAGCATTTCACCTTCGCGGTATTTGGCAGGGAAATCACGTTGGAAATCTCGTGGGATTTCAGACGGGTGTTATTTCGTTTTAGTGATGCACCACCGCCAGGTGGCGTCTTTGAGTAGATTTAGCAGGCTGGGCTCAGTGTTTTTCTCCTATAGTCTACGAATGAAGCATCATTCAATTTCACATTCTTTAATTTAAATGCTCTGTTGTAAAGCACTTTGAGCTGAATTTATCTGTATGAAAGGTGCTATACAAATAACGTTTAATTGTTATTATTACCTTGTTCTCAAACACGTTTTCTCCATATGGATGTAATTTAATTATTACGAACACCTATATCTAGGCCTACAGTAGCCTATCTATCTCGGTAACTGACGTTGGGTCAAGACGTGGTGTCTGTTAAGTCCAAAGCTCAAAATAACAGTATTGTAAATATATTTGTTAGTAAAGATGTGGTGAACGTGAGGGTTTTGCGTTTTGTTTCTGGAACGCATTCAACTGGTAGGCTACTCATAAACCCCGGAAGTAAATTTGAAGACGGGGCACCAGCTAATGTAGCCAAGTCTGAGCGCAGTAGGCTATATGGCTTCAGCACGATACAAAGAAAAAATAAGCTTGATCGGAGGTGCGGATCCATACAAAATTGACATAGTCGCCATGAGTAAAGATCACTCATTGCCAATCATATCCGGACATTAACTATCTTGTGCATACAGAGCGGCAGGTTTGACAGTGAGTGCGTTCACATGCACACTATAGCCGATCAACCGATAATTGTAATAATGCGATTATTGAAATGGTCTTGTGAACGCCTTTATCTGATTTCCAAAATCGGGGTAAGGTCTTAGAACCGCCAAAGATGTCCATTGGATGATTGTGGGTTTTCATTTGCACTTAAATATATTTTAATAAAACATTGAAGTCCGCCTGTCAATGTCTTTCCCTAAAATTGTGTTCTGTTGCACCCCCTATTGTTAAATTATAAATTAAAAAAACATACACAATATTTTGTGATTTGAATGATCTTGAATATATATATATTCAAGATCATTCAAATAACAAAATATCGTGTATGTTTTTATTTATTTATACCGGCCGCCAGCCTTTCAATGAACGGCTATAGGGAATGCGCAGTTTCGCGCTGGCTACAGCCTATTATATGCACAGTTTCACGCTATGTAGGCTATTATAAATAAGTATTATTCATTGGGGGAGCTTGGAATCGCTGGGGACTGGTGGAGAGACGCAGAGCCTCCCCAGACGCGACATCTCCAGTTGGCTGAAGAGCTGCGCGCTCTTGCGTCCAATCAGCCACCTGCGGCGCCCCTCGCAGTGTCCACAGAAGAATACCCCCCAAAAAATACCTGCATGGTGAAGACAAGCTGCAGCAAGAACAGAAATGTCTACCAATGCATGAAGTGCACCATAGCTGTCTGTGGCAGTTGCACTGCCAAGGTGCAGAGGATATGCGCGAAGTGTATTTGAGCTGCCGCCTCAACCGTGCGTAAGAGCCGAGCGCATCAACTCGTCACGAGTTACTCGTGTATAGCTACAACTAGAAGCCCATAGCCATTAAAACGGCTTATTGTTTTATTCATATATCAACTAGATAATTCGATAATAATGAGTAGCCTAGTAGGCTATAAAAGGAATTCAATAGGGCCTAATTAGCCTTAAGTTGTAGCCTAGGCTACAGTACAATCACAAGACGCATAGGCCTAGCCTACCGTAAAAAGCGTTGCGTTCTCATAGGCCTATTAACTTAGATAATTATTAATTAGATAAGTATTATGTATCTACGTTCTATGCTGCATCTGTACAGTAGACTACTGTTTTATTTGGATCCTTGGCCAAAATGCTGTTCTTGTAGCCGTTTCATCGATTCTTCTCCTTTTGTGAAGTGTATAGGCTATATTCTTGTTAAAGTGCGGCCTAGGCTTTATTCTAAACAATTAGAAATAGGCCTAAGACGCCTTTCACATACAAATCATATGTTGCTTTTAGTAACATTGAAAACAATGCAAATGCAAATCATGCAAAGTTGAAGGGCACGACTTCATCAGTTAGGCTAGTGTTAACATCTGCTAGATTGCTTTTATACATGTTATCCCCAGCTTCTGCTAGCTAGTAAACATTAAACCGAACACGGCCCCGGACGGCCATTCAGCTCTGTTCATCTTATGGACCAGGATTACACAAAAACTACCAGACTGCTTTTCATGAAAGTCAGTGGAGGGGTGTTGCATAGGCCAATTCAGAACCCATTCAATTTTGCCATGCACAGGACCACGGAATGCATTCAGGGGTGGAGGTCTGTGCTCTCTAAGCACCATTTCTAATTTCACTTTTTAAGTGACCTCACAGCAAAAACTACACCAAACATCATACTCCCTCCACTAATACTACAAAGTAGCCGACAATTCATATCAATGAGAAGGCCTTTTTTCATTGTTACTTATTTGGTGACCTTCAACAATTGTTTTTGGATTTGATTGTATTTCATCAGTTAATGTTACCATGACATATAATGCAAATACAAACCTTCATCATGTTGTTGATTAGAGCTGATTAGAACATCCTGGTAAACAAAACCTGTCGGTGGGGATCAATTACAGGCAAGGTAAACATCAATACCAACAACAGCAACAGCAATAACAACTAGTGCTGCGAGCAGCAGTGAGCGGGCCCTCGCACCCCACGCGGGTCGGGGTGTGGCGCCGTTAAAGGGTGTGCTATTTCGGTGTCCAGTACTGACAGAAACTTCCTGTCACCAGTAGGTGGCGCTCTAAGCGTGACTCAATACCGACGCATAGATGTGTTCAGGACAGGAACTTGATAAAGCGTGAGAAATCTTGTGTAAATCGGACAAAGTATGTAGGAGTTATAAGGACTTCCTGTAAGCAGTAGGTGGCGCTGTAGGTATGACGCAATACTGACCTACAGATGTGTTCAAGATGCGACCTTCATCAAGCATGAGCAATTTGGAGTAAATCGGATAATGTATGTAGGAGTTATGAGTACTTCCTGTTTCACCAGTAGGTGGCGCTGTAAGTGTAACTCAATACCGACGCATAGATGTGTTCAGAAGGTGACCTTCATGAAGCGTCAGCAATTTGGTGCAAATCGTATGATGTATGCAGGAGTTATGAGGACTTCCTGTTTCACCAATAGGTGGCGCTATAAGTATGACGCAATACTGACACATAGAAGTGTTCAGGACAGAACCATCATGAAGCGTGAGATAAATCGGACAAATCGGATAATGTATGGAGGAGTTATGAGGACTTCCTCTTTCACCAATAGGTGGCGCTATAAGTATGACGCAATACTGACACATAGATGTGTTCAGGACAGAACCGTCATGAAGCGTGAGATATATCGGACGAATTGGATAATGTATGTAGGAGTTATGAGGACTTCCTGTTTCACCAATAGGTGGCGCTATAAGTATGATGCAATACTGAAACATAGATGTGTTCAGGACAGAACCGTCATGAAGCGTGAGATATATGGGACAAATTGGATAATGTATGTAGGAGTTATGAGGACTTCCTGTTTCACCAATAGGTGGCGCTATAAGTATGATGCAATACTGAAACATAGATGTGTTCAGGACAGAACCGTCATGAAGCGTGAGATATATCGGACAAATTGGATAATGTATGGAGGAGTTATGAGGACTTCCTGTTTCACCAATAGGTGGCGCTATAAGTATGACGCAATACTGACACATAGATGTGTTCAGGACAGAACCGTCATGAAGCGTGAGATATATCGGACAAATTGGATAATGTATGGAGGAGTTATGAGGACTTCCTGTTTCACCAATAGGTGGCGCTATAAGTATGACGCAATACTGACACATAGATGTGTTCAGGACAGAACCGTCATGAAGCGTGAGATATATCGGACAAATTGGATAATGTATGTAGGAGTTATGAGGACTTCGTGTTTTATGGCGAAATGTCAAACTTTGGCGGGGCGCCACGGCAAGGGTGTTTGGTGAAAACTCAATTTTTTTGATAACTTTTGATCACAAAGGTCTTAAGATGAAGCTGACCCGATATGAAGTTGATCGGATGAAATCTGTAGGAGGAGTTCGTCGAAGTACGAGGCATGGAAATGGTCAAAACAAGGACAAAATGGCACATTAAAAGCAAAATGGCGGCCTTCCTGTTGCATGTTGGGTATAGCTCCAAGAGACATTTTAGTGCGTCTCGATGAACTACATATGCCCTCCGAATTTCGTTAGCCTACATCAAACTGAAAGGTGGGGCTCGCCATTTTAGATTTTCCAGGGGGCGCTCTTGAGCCGTTTTGCCACGCCCAGTTCCGTCACCCATGAATTATCAAATTTTTCACCGGGACTGACGTATCTGCAAAGTTTCATCCGTTTTCATTGATGTTCAGGCCGCCTAAAAGGCATTTGTTTGGAGTAAAGAAGGAGAAGAAGGAGAAGGAGAAGGAGAAGAATAATAATCCTTCGAGTTTCAATAGGGCCTCGCACCGCCAGTGCTCGGGCCCTAATAACAACAACAGAGATTGAATGATGTATTTTGAGTATATTTTCGAATTGTCAATTTAAGGCAACATTGCATTATCATAAATGCGGTAGGCTAATTGGCATCAGCTACAACAAATGGGCTACAACAGCTAATCAGGTGTTAGAATGAGAGGATGGATTGAGTTTCTCAGTCACTTGAGCATCAATGTTAGCAGGCTGCTGCAGAGTTGTCCTGGAGTCAGTGACCTTCCTCCTCTTCCTCACACACATGAACATGCAGAGAAGAATCACCACCATCATCATCATCATCGCCACAGAGCCCAAAAGGATGGGAACTCTGTGTTCACGTGAGAACTCCGGTTGCCAACTGATGTCCAGCTTGTTGTCCAGACTGAGGTGAGAGGCGGTGCAGGTGTAGCTGTGTCTCTCTCTCAGCTCCTGTGTGCTGATCTCCAGGCTCTTCCTGACCTGGTACAGCCCGTTCCCGTTGGGCAGCACCGCCCCTCCTGTGAGCTCCTGCTCTGCCACAGGCCGTCCGTCCCTCAGCAGGGTGAGGTTGATGTGTCGGGGGTAGAAGTCGGTGGCCAGGCAGCTGACCCGAGCCCCTCCAGGAACCGTCTTCTCCAGAAACCGGACTCTGGGACGCACTCTACGCAGCACTACGTTCTTCTGTTTCTCCAGGACATTCTTCAGTTCTTTAATGCACAGAGGAAGGTAATAATATGTGTATAATGAGAGCCATTTCTCATTCCATGGCATCTTCCATGGGTTTTCAGACAAATATGTGTATGCTGTCATGTTGTAATAAAAGCCATCAGCATTAATTGCATTGCAGGAGTCCTGAGACATAATCAGTGCTGCTTCACCGTTGGGCGACATTTCACATCCAGTTATTCTCTGATGGACTTGAATATCTTCGGTCAGATTAAAGCGATGTTTTATGACAGTCAGACTTTTTCTCATGTAAAAATGCATGTGTCTTAATACATCAACTGTCTCTGGGGATGTATCACTATCCTTTTTTTCAATGCCATGTCCAGAGTGAACTACCCTGTCAATCTCTGAGTCAAAGTAACCAACTTGAACATCATCCAGCATCACCACGGCTGTAAACGCAGGAAACGGTGTCTCTCCTGTCATGTACGTTGCCAACACATAAAGAGAGTGTCGTCCTGAACCTGAAAAGAGAAGAGAATCACGTTAGTGAGTATAGAAATCCCCCTGACTGCTGGAAATACCCAGTGCAGCTGCTAACCCTGTGTTCCTCTCTCCTCCCTAGTGTCTCCCCATCTTGTACTACTGTATATCCAGGTCCCAGAAAGTC
Organism: Borostomias antarcticus; assembly: GCF_949987555.1. Lineage (NCBI taxonomy): Eukaryota > Metazoa > Chordata > Actinopteri > Stomiiformes > Stomiidae > Borostomias > Borostomias antarcticus. Next base: position 13,005,945 of record NC_140253.1, read on the forward strand.
CTCCCCCTCCCCTTTCTCGGTCCCAGTCCCCTTGGCACTGTATGTGAAGCCAACAATTTCAAGCTTGGGTTTTAAGATGGACAGTGATTTTAAATTGGATCGCCAAATTGGTGCAGTATAGTTAAGTCCAGCTTTTTTCATCTGAGGCAGTTGGCAAAGGTGAAGCCCATTCTTGTATGTCAGCACTTTGAAACAGTAATCCATGCCTTCATTGGGGGGCGGCTGTAGCTCAGTTGGTAGTGGGTCATTCAGTGATTGAAGGGTCAGTGGTTCGAATCCCAGCTCCAACTGTCTACATGTCGAAGTGTCCTTGAGCAAGACACCTAACCCCAAATTGCTCCCAATGAGCAGGTTAGCACCTTGCATGGCAGCTACCGCCATTGGTGTGTGAATGTATGGGTGAATGGGTGAATGAGAGGCCATTGTAAAGCGCTTTGAGTGCCGCTAAGGTGGAAAAGCGCTATATAAGTGCAGTCCATTTACCATTTACCATTCATTCCGTCTGGGCTGGATTACTGTAACGCTCTTTATCTTAGAGTCAGCCAGTCCTCCCTCGCACGTCTCCAGCTGGTTCAGAATGCTGCTTCTCGTCTTTTACCTGGAGCACGTAAGAGGGAGCACATAACGCCCATTCTGGCCTCTCTCCACTGGCTGCCTGTGCACTTTAGAGTTCATTTGAAGATTATTTTATTTGTTTATAAATCTTTAAATGGTCTCGCCCCGCCGTACCTTTCTGAGCTGCTTCATCCCTCTGCTCCTGATCAGGGCCTCAGGTCAGCTGATCAGCTGCTCCTGGAGGTACCGAGGTCAAAGCTCAGAGGTCAGCTGATCAGCTGCTCCTGGAGGTACCGAGGTCGAAGCTCAGAGGTCAGCTGATCAGCTGCTCCTGGTGGTACCGAGGTCGAAGCTCAGAGGTCAGCTGATCAGCTGCTCCTGGAGGTACCGAGGTCGAAGCTCAGAGGTCAGCTGATCAGCTGCTCCTGGAGGTACCGAGGTCGAAGCGGAAGGTCAGAGGGGATAGAGCCTTTTCGGTTGCTGCTCCCAAATTATGGAACGACCTACCTTTGGACATTAGACAGGCCTCCTCACTGTCCGTCTTTATAACTAGTCTTAAAACCCATTTTTATTCCTTGGCTTTCAACCCAGCATGAGACTTAGTCGCTTTTTCATAAGTTTAAGTAGGCCTAAAAACAGCATACTGATTTAAACATATTACATGCATATTATTTTGGTGTCAACACATATTAGCCTATTATTATTATTATTATTATTATAGGCCTAATAATAAGTTTAAGTAGGCCTAACAACACACTGATATAACACATTTTGATCTGATTTGATTTATTGACAAAAAACAACAAAATTGTCAGATTATCAACATTATGTGCATTGTCAGGGATAGTACGAAAAGTCCAAGACTTGTTTCCATCATTGTCCCTGTTGTTTCAAAGTTCAAGTGCGCGTTGGCGTTTAAAGTGCATTGAGCATTCTTAGTGCATCTGGTGTCACCACAGATTCAACTTATTCAATGGGCCTTTTCTCCCCCCTACCCCCTCCGAAAAAGCTCTGCAATGAAGTTGGTCTTTTTTTCTCCATGCTAGCTAGCTAAGAGCGCTAAGGCAGGCAACACACAGACACAGTTCACGTGGCTAGCTCAAGATCAACTCGGAAGTGCTCCTTTATTTGGAACTTCCGGGTCGGAAGTTCAAAATCTGTAAATTGTTGTGGGCTTCACAGATGGTGGTTACTGGTGAAAAAATGACCAACAGACTGAACGCAGTTCAAAGTAATAAATGTATTACCCCACCACCCCAAAATTATTCAAATATATATATATATATATATATATATATATATATATATATATTTAAAAAAAATAATTCATTATTCATTTTAGGCTATACTTTCCGAGGCCCCGTAGCACCTGTGCCGAGGCCCGGTCCCGGTCCGTGGCCCGGTGGTTGGGGGCCAATGCTCTACATCCATCTATTTGATTGATGTTATATTTTTTGTAACCTACTCTATTTTTTTTTTTTCTCTTTGTTATTGTGCACATTTTTGGAGATAGCGAAAAAAGGTTTCACTGCTCATAGTGAGCTACTGGTGTGGCATGTGGCAAAATTAAACTTACTGTGCCACGTTAACTAAATCCACAGCTTTCTATCCTTGTGTAATAATGTGGTAGACATTTTAGAGCAGCATCCCATCCCCATAAGCTGATTAATGTAAATGTTTTGTGTCGGCATTATGAAATCCCCCTTGCTGCATTCCAAAAACGTTCTATGTCGCACTACACCAGCCCAGCTAGCAATCATTAGATCTAAAAATGTTCTAAGAATGTGAAAACATTAGCAGAACGTGTTGGGAATGTTCGCCAATGTTCTGGGAACACCTGCTAGCTGGGAGGGTGTGTGCGCTCGCTAAACCTGCTGCGTCACATATTTGTTGGTTGTTAGTTGTTCACAATTTGTTTTGATCAATAACCGGACAGTTGGTGTGCTGCACAGCAAATGACATATTCTTTCATTAGTCTACTTCTTCACTAAAATCGATCAAAAAAAGACACTGAAATAGTGATCCCAAAATGTTTCATGATTAGCCCTAACCGTGTATTAACTCATTGGTTATGGCACACTATTTGGTGCTGCAGTCATGGAACTTTGTAAGGAAGTAGGAAGTAGGCTACCAGGAATAATCAATTTTGTAACCCTCATCACTCGAGATGTATCCTTCATGTAGCTAGGTATCTACATCATACAGGCTGTGGGCTATCAGTGTAAGTAAATAACCCTCTTACCTGCTTTTACAATTGTGTGACTGGGAAATGAAAGTAAAAACAGAAAAACAACATGTTTCTCCATGGTTGTCACTGTTTCTTGGATTTACAGTAACGAGAAGCCAAACCCTCAAAATAAGGTCCTGGTATTTGTGGTAGTTTGTATAAATGAGACACAGACAAGTGTACGTCTTCAGCCTGAAGGCATATTTAGTGAAGTGACTCTTATCACCAAGATGCTCCTGATATGACCAACTCATAAGAATCCCTTGGACAACATTGCTAGCACCGCCCCTAAAGAGGCAGGAACTTCATGAGCCAATCATCATCTGAGAGAGAGGAGAGTAATTTTTCATATTTTTTGGGCAGGAACTTTTCCTTTTCCATTACCATAAACTCTTAGTTGTTTGTGGGAAAGCAAGGAGAAATAAAGGTGGGTACAACTTCAAAACTTAAAAATGTAGCTAGCTAGCTGGCGAACATTAACATAACCTCTTAGTTGTTTTTTATTATTGAGCTTTATTAGATAGCATCTTGCTAGTCAGCATCAATTAATCTGCTAGCTAGTTGACATTAAAAATGCTAATAAGCATCTGCTAGCAAGCTTTACAGGAATGTCATTTATGTATGTTTGCTATCTTGCTAGCATCAGCTAGCTAGTAAGCATTACAAAAATGCTAATTAGCATCTGCTAGCTGGCTTTATAGGAATCTCATTAATGTATGTTTGCCATCTATTTAGCATCAGCTAGCCAGTTAGCATTACAAAAAACAAAAGGAGAGAAGCTAGTTAACATCTGCTAGCTTGCTTTTATACAGATGTGGGAAGTTAGAAATGTCACATGCTGCAGCATTTCACCTTCGCGGTATTTGGCAGGGAAATCCCGTTGGAAATCTCGTGGGATTTCAGACGGGTGTTATTTCGTTTTAGTGATGCACAACCGCCAGGTGGCGTCTTTGAGTAGATTTAGCAGGCTGGGCTCAGTGTTTTTCTCCTATAGTCTACGAATGAAGCATCAAGTTTCACATTCTTTAATTTAAATGCTCTGTTGTAAAGCACTTTGAGCTGAATTTATCTGTATGAAAGGTGCTATACAAATAACGTTTAATTGTTATTATTACCTTGTTCTCAAACACATGTTTTCTCCATCTGGATGTAATTATTACAACACCTATATCTAGGCCTACAGTAGCCTATCTATCTCGGTAACTGACGTCGGGTCAAGACGTTGTGGCTGTTAGGTCAAACGCGCAAAACAACAGTATTGTAAATATATTTGTTAGTAAAGATGTGGTGAACGTGGGGGTTTTGCATTTTGTTTCTGGAACGTATTCAACTGGTAGGCTTCTCGTAAACCCCGGAAGTAAATTTGAAGACGGGGCACCAGCTAATGTAGCCAAGTCTGAGCGCAGTAGGCTATATGGCTTCAGCACGATACAAAGAAAAAATAAGCTTGATCGGAGGTGCGGATCCATACAAAATTGACATAGTCGCCATGAGTAAAGATCACTCATTGCCAATCATATCCGGACATTAACTATCTTGTGCATAGATAGCGGCAGGTTTGACAGTGAGTGCGTTCACATGCACAATATACACAATATTTTGTTATTTGAATGATCTTGAATATATATATATTCAAGATCATTCAAATAAGAAAATATCGTGTATGTTTTTATTTATTTATACCGGCCGCCAGCCGTTCCATGAACGGCTATAGGGAATGCGCAGTTTCGCGCTGGCTACAGCCTATTATATGCACAGTTTTGCGCTACGTAGGCTATTATAAATAAGTATTACTCATTGGGGGAGCTTGGACTCGCTGGGGACTGGTGGAGAGACGCAGAGCCTCCCCAGACGCGACATCCTCCAGTTGGCTGAAGAGCTGCGCGCTCTGGCGTCCAAACAGCCACCGGCGGCGCCCCTCGCAGTGTCCACAGAAGAATACCCCCACCAGTGTCCACAGAAGAATACCCCCACCAAAATACCTGCATGGTGAAGACAAGCTGCAGCAAGAACAGAACTGTCTACCAATGCATGAAGTGCACCTTAGCTGTCTGTGAGAGGCTATAGCAGAGGATATGTGCGAAGTGTATTTGAGCTGCCGCCTCAACCGTGCGTAAGAGCAGAGCGCATCAACTCGTGTATAGCTACAACTTGTAGCCCATAGCCATTTAAAGGGCTTATTGTTTTATTCATATATCAACTAGATAATTCGATAATAATGAGTAGCCTAGTAGGCTATAAAATAAATTCAATTGGGCCTAATAAGCCTTAAGTTGTAGCCTAGGCTACAGTACAATCACAAGACGCATAGGCCTAGCCTACCGTAAAAAGCGTTGCGTTCTCATAGGCCTATATTAACTTAGATAATTATTAATTATGCTCAGGTCATAATGTCCGTTGAAAATAATTCCCTCTAAGTAGAATTTTAATTGTATTAAAGTAGGCTAAAATTCTAGGCCTATATAAAAAAAACATTTTTTTAATGTGTAGCCTAGGCTATAGGCTTCTGCGATGAACAAAACAGCCACAATGTAGCCTGCTTAGCGAGCGAGAGGGCAGTCTACCATAAAGTGTAGGCTATAGCCTAACCATAATGTAACATATCTAGACTATATGCATTGTGGTATTTCTTTATATAGCCCAGCCTGCAATTGTTTCTCAATAAACAGTTATGTCATCCTCTGAGTCCGAATGTAGGCTAATAGACCGGCAGCTCTAAATGCCTTCCCAATCAATGAGACATGGTTGTAAAAATGATGTTTTATTGATGAAAAGGGTAAAACTGAAAAACATGGAGAGTCATTGCATTGATCGATGCAGTCCGTTCAAATAGGCATCAAAAGATAAAGTAGGCCCATTTAAAATGACCAATTACATCTTCAAATCCCTTCTAATCTTGGCCTTTGATAGGGTTTTTTCCCGCCCTACTGCCAATTATATTCGAACGTTAACTATCTTGTGCATACAGAGCACAAACAATGAAACAAATAGATTTCCTCCCTGTCTGTCTGTGGCATTCGCTACCAGCAAACACTGAAAATAGAGGTCCTCAATTTATTTAGATTAGACTAGCCTATCCAACTGGACCACTCCAATGAATGTTGAACGTAGCCTACTTTTATTCTTTAGGTTTTACAGAATCGGCCTACAATGTCCACACATGCATGCGCCATCTGACTAGCTCGTCACTCGCCAGCGAACCTGGACTAGACTATTGTAACCCCCCCCCCCCCAAATTCTTTTATATTCAAATAAACTGGATGAACCGGTTTCCTAGCCCTGGATCGTGGGGAGGGGGGTAGCCTGCGTTAGCGGGTGCTTTGCCATGACCAGCCAAGTGTTGGATTGAATTCGCTAGTATGATTGATAGATGGATGGATTTAACGTCCAAAGTAGATTGTGCAAGTATTGTATAGGCCCATGTGTAAGAGATTAATGGTTGTAACCATGAACTCAGCCAAAGGTAGGCCCTACTGTAGATTATCAGCATTATCACCAGTCTCAATTTATGTTTTCCTCTAGGCTACGTGTTGCCATTCATTTAAACCACCATCTCATCTAGACTACTTCTGTTGCTGCATTTTTACATTTATGCTTTCATGATTTTAGAGCGTAATAAACATTTTCCAGGATTCCAATAAATCCATCCATTCATCCAACTTTGTGCTAAGCAGCGCAGGCTGGAAGCCTACTGTCAAGGCTCACGTCTGATGCACTCCCTTAACACTCCCTTAACACGTCTCGCAACTCCCCAGACCATCAAGAGAATTTCAATATGAAAGACCTTGGGATTCCAGGAGTCAAGGCCGTTTCAGACGGGGAGCGATATTCCGCCTGCGTTCTCGCTCGGATCAGCGGGGGACGCACGCGTCCTGCGCGCAGCGGGGAAAGCTGACTACAATTCAGCTCTTGTTGCGGGCGGGCGTGTGCACGAAACGAGCCTTAGGCTTGTGTTAGGCTAGGTAAGTCTAGTTCCATATGAGAACACTCCTCGGTCCAATTCCGTATAGTAGATCAGCCTGTGTCCACGTAGTTGCTAGCTAACTGGTGTGTAGGGGAGAACCGGGTCAAAAGTCGCACTTTTTGGTTTGATTCCATTTACTCCGAAATTAATAGAGATAGAGATTCCACATTTTATGACAAACAACTTGCACGTCCTTCACTATTATCAACTGTAATGTTCGTGCTAGGATATTAGAGTTTAACATAAATAGGGCGCGAAAGGAGCGCAATATGCCTGATGGTCTCAGGGCTAAAGAGACTGCGCGTCATTTTCCTCACCCTAACTATTGGCATGCTATCAATGAAAGAAAATACATTGTAAATAAACATGGTTTTAGGCTATTGTTTTTATGTAGGCCTATAGGTTAAGCTATTTGTGTTCATAAGGTAACGTCATTGTAAACGAAAGTAGCCTATAGCCTATAATCCACTTGACTGGAACCAGGGGGTTTGACAAAAGTTAAGAGGCAAAATAATTTGTCTTGCACGACTTGCTCGCACGAAACTTGAAAGCTATGTTATCATGTAGCCAGTAGATATGCTAAGAAAATTGCATATGTTTGCAAACTAAAACTGGTGAACACAATTTTACAATCGAAAAATGCTTATGAGACCATTATTTTACTTATATGGGGCAAAAGTGGTTTCTCTTCCTGCTTCTGCCTAAGCCCTCCACAATACCACAACACAACGGTGTCATGTTTTACCGAAGGAGAAGTGAAGAAGACGGTAGCTATCAGTAGCTAAAGCAGTGTGCTAATGTTAAGATGATTCCTCTAGCTGCTTTGCTGCTAATGCGAGTTTGTCTCCGTTCCTGCCCGAGAAACAGAAGTTGAACTAATAGCATCAAAATCAAAATAGCTACAGGAATCATCATTGTAAAGTTAGCTATCTGCTTTTTAGCCACCGACAGCTACCGTTAATATTATGGAAGCTGCTGTCGTGAGCTAACTTGCTATCACGGTCTTATCGTGCAGCTTCACAGCCTGCTATTAGCAGACAGCACTAAAGTTGACAAAATCACACTTGCACATCATTAGAATTCCAACCATTTATATGGGATTTATCATTCAACTAAACATGGAACCTGAATACTACCTGATATTTCAACCTGCTGCCACCAGTGATCGGCGCGTCTGCTTGTTTGAGTCATGAATATCTTACGCAGTTACATTCCATGTAGTGTCCCAAAACTGTTAAATCATTCCCCATGTAGTTCACTATGAGTCGCACTCAATACATCCATGGTAATAGGGAATAGGGAGTGAGTGAACCATTTCAAACACATCTCTGGTCATCTCCGTTAGCCATCTTACTCGTCCTGATGCCATGTTCCATATGAGAACACTCAGTTAGCCTAATGTATTAAACTTCTACTTGTCCCGACAGTTAACAGATAGACCCGGCGACAGTTACAGAGATAGAAACTATAAATAGATAGGCTTTGTTCGTAATAATTAAATTACAACCAGACAGAGAACAAGGAGTTTGAGAACGGTAGGCTCATCTAATGTGCGAGATGAGCTACAGCAATGGGTCAATGAGTGGTATTACTGCGCCCCTATGGGCAGGCGAGCGGTGGTGCAGAATGCCGTAAAGCGCCTGTTAGAATACCGCGGGTCAAGTTACATTCTTATGTTCCCACATCTGTACCATTTTAATTACATCAGCAAGCTGTTTTCAGTCTATATTTGAGAAACTACTGGTGACATTGCCCTGACTTTTGAGAATTTTAGACACTTCAACATATTTACGGTCATAAGCCGCATGGTGCTCAGACAGTTTTGAAATCAGGACCTGGGTGCTCTGTATAGAAGCTTCTAAATCAGTCTGCTTTTCCACTATGGCCTTACATTTCCTTATGGCCTTATAGCGTCCTGTCGAGAAATTATTTGTGTAAAAAAGGTTTGGTATGCATCGGACACACTTTCCAATATCTTAGCTACGATGGTGTTAAGGCCTCACGTCACTGCATTGTTCACAGTATTTCACAGTTCGTACGCGAGCACCCTGCATCGGTGTCGGCCGGTGTCCCACGTCCTATTTCATTACACACTGTTAAATGCGAAAGAAAACAAAAACAAACAAAAAAATCTGTTAGGTAAATACGTAATACTACATAGAAAGGCCTTATATATTATTATGGTTTGCATACTCACATTCGTTAATGATATATAGGTTGAGAACGGCGTTTTCAGAAGAGGATGCCATTGTCGGAACGCAGAGTAGGAAGGCAAACACACTTGGGAAGAGTGAGGGTAAATGACGGCTAGAGAAGACGTGGATTTTATACACCACAACGCTAAGAAACCCCTTTCTTTCATCCCACTAGGCCATAAAAAACCTACACACACACACACACCCCAGACAACAGGGCCCCAATCCTATCCTTGTAACTTTTCTTATCACGAGGACAGGCCAGGATGAACACAGCAGGAGATGGGCTAGACCCTGAGTCTGGACTCAGCCATGCTGAAAACTTCTGTCTTATCAGGTCTGGAGGAATCTAGTCTGGAGATCAAAAACCCCAAGGGGCAATCTGGACGTGGGAACGCTAGTCTGGAGGGGGGAGGACTGGGGGACAGTAAAAGAGGGAGGTGGGGGGCAGGACGCGGGGCAGGATACACACACACACACACACATTAAAGTGAACCAGATATCCAGGTTGATCCCTCCCTCCACACACCCACATTAAAGTGAACCAGATATCCAGGTTGATCCCTCCCTCCACACACCCACATTAAAGACGGGACCTCTATCTACAGGGCCCAGATATCAAGATTCACCCCCCCACTCCACACACCAACATTAAAGTGACCCCCCCATCCACACACACACACACACACACACAGCAACATTAAAGTGGGATCAGACATAGCCCAACTACGGGTCATAAATCCCTACACAGGACACAACCTGTCAAGTGAACACTCGGTGAGGGGGGTCAGACACCCCCCGGACACAGGGCCAGGTGCATGTCATGAATCAGACTGAGCTCATTTGCATATCAATTTGATTGGGTCATAAATGCTCATTAATATTCAAAGTGCCCTCTATTATAGCAGGGACAGTGCAGTGCTGTTGTATAAAAGCAATAAGACACTCAAGGTCGTGCTTTACTGTGGTTTATTGGCACGGCTGTGGTGCTTACGGCACTCCGCTTCGCGTAGTGCGTGCGGCCACACCACAGCTGTGCCAATAAACCACAGTAAAGCACTCCCTCTCATGTCTTATTGCTTAAATGTATAACAATCTGAATATTTTTAGGTGTTTGGCATGGCTTGCACATAGTCCTCCGTGAGAGCAGTGAAAACAAGCGCCATGGCAATACTTATGTCCACATGCCAAAATATTCAAATCACGGATTCGTGATATATTTCACAGGAGAGCATACTGAGACTGGTAAGATTACACTCTGTGCTTCCCGTCTCGGAAAACCACTTCATCATAGTTTTTGAGCACATTTACGTATGCCCCATTGACTTCCATTGTAGCCCAGTGAGAGCCTGCAGAAAAACTGAAGCTACAGTAGTTCAATACTGGAACGATCAGTGAAATTATGGTCTCTATTTTTCAGGTTCATGGTAGACGGACCACAAATAGGGCTAAATAGGACATGCTACCCCCTTTAAAAGTCTAATATCAAAAAGCCACATTGTCAACTACTGAGCGGAGTTGGACATCCACAGCGCTGAGTTCAATACGCTGGTCAGTTATGTTTTTTGCTTTGATGATGTCATGAGATAATTTCTCACGTTTTTCACATCATATTATTGGATCAGCAAATCACCTATCCCTACCAGGTATGCTGGATGTAGAAGCCTCGTACAACCATCGTGATCTGAAGAGCTCACGTTCTGTGTAGTGAAACAGTAGTTTGAAAATCTGAAAAATTGATCCTTGGAAGAATGCCATTGTGCCTGTAGCCTAGAGTCTCGGCTTACAGTAATCATAAATCACCAAGGATAAAAGCATCTGCTAAATAACTCAAATGTAATGTCAATGTACTATTGGGACTATTTAATTCAGTTCCACATTAACAAGCGAGCAAAATTCACTGTACATTTGAAAGGATTTTACCCCGGGGTTAAATAGTCAATACCTTGATACATAACACCTCCAGTCTGGTCCTACTGTACCTGAACGGGTCCGAGTTGGCGTACACACTGCCATGCATCTCCATCTCTGTACTTTGAACTGAATCTCTCGCTCTCTCTCTCTGTTCAGTCGTCTGACCCCTGTTCTGTGATCAGAGACACCTCTTATAAGGCCAAGGAGGTCTTGAGTAAATACAGTGTTTGGGTTTGACTGTGATGGTGTGAAGTTCAGCCCTTCTCACCTCTCTTCTTGCTGATAGAGCTTTTATTAAAACTGTCAATGTAGCTGAATGTTGGCCATGACCCATTTCTAGACAGATGTGTTGAAACTAGTTTGTATGCGTAGAATAGTATAGTGAAATGAAGCTCTATCTCCAATAAATAGGAGTTGAGAGTATCTCCAATAAATAGGCGTTGAGAGTATTTCTAATTTGAACAAATGTGGATACTTATTCTCAAAATGTGTACCTATGTTTATCAGCAGACACTTTTTTCCATGTACTTTACTCTCAAATGCACAATGGCTCTGTGATCAGAGCCACCTCATAGGCCCAACCTGGTCTTGAGTAAATAGAGTGTTTGGGTTTGACTCTGATGGTGTGAAGTTCAGCCCTTCTCACCTCTCTTCCTGCTGATACAGCTTTTATGATAATTGTACTTCAGTCGAGATCACTTTTGTCAAATTTGAACATTTATTATACAAGCGGCATAATACATGCATATGAATTTTGGCAGTGTGCTCTGTCCGGGGGGCCCCCTGCCTTCCACCGGCGTGGAGCGCGTTAGCAGGGGGAGGCAATCTAGGTGTTCCCCCCCTCTGGGCCGAGCCCTTGGCCCAGAGAGCCAGGAAGGGGGAACGGCATCTAGCCCCCTGCCTCAATGACGATCAGAGTGGGCCGCGATCGGGAAGACGCTCGGAGGTAACTCAGCCCACTAAGACCGTCAAAGAGTGCCACAGGAGGACTGCTGTACATTATAGTCCCTGGTCCCCACGGGCCGACGCTTCGTGGGTTCCGCGGGAGATCAGCCTCGTGTCTCTGCGTCCATGGCGCCCGCCACGGAAAGCCACAGAGACCAGCTAGCGGCTACTCTGGCATCCACCGGCCGACGCTGGTGGAATACCTGCAAACTACCCCGGACAGAGAGCAACGATGACAACAGATGACATCGACATACGCAGGAGGAGCAGGGGAGGAGGTGGGGCGAGCATGCAATGCACAACCAGCAGTAAAGGCAAGCGCGAATAATGACATGTTTTGACAGCTTAAATACATGCGCTCTAGTGAGCTGACCAATGCTATGACAGCTACAGTCAGCTGGTGCTGCGTCATGCGTGACTGATTAACCTCTGCAGACCCCCCCGGCCGTGACGTACGTGCCTCGGCTGAATTTGCGTCGGAGACTTCATTTCAGTCGAGATCACTTTTGTCAAATTTGAACATTTATTATACAAGCGGCATAATACATGCATATGAATTTTGGCGGTGTGCTCTGTCCGGGGGGCCCCCTGCCTTCCACCGGCGTGGAGCGCGTTAGCAGGGGGAGGCAATCTAGGTGTTCCCCCCCTCTGGGCCAAGCCCTTGGCCCAGAGAGCCAGGAAGGGGGAACGGCATCTAGCCCCCTGCCTCAATGACGATCAGAGTGGGCCGCGATCGGGAAGACGCTCGGAGGTAACTCAGCCCACTAAGACCGTCAAAGTGTGCCACAAGAGGACTGCTGTACATTATAGTCCCTGGTCCCCACGGGCCGACGCTTCGTGGGTTCCGCGGGAGATACAGCCTCGTGTCTGCGTCCATGGCGCCCGCCACGGAAAGCCACAGAGACCAGCTAGCGGCTACTCTGGCATCCACCGGCCGACGCTGGTGGAATACCTGCAAACTACCCCCCAAAGAACACACCAGCAACTCCGCGGCCCGCATGCGCAGAAGGGTTGACGGAGAGCGCTCTGACTGATGAGCCAGACAACATTTAATAGTGCACCAGCCACATGACCACCTGAATACGCAGTACCCCCCCAACCCAATGTCACAGTCCACTCATAGCTCTCTGGGCATCCAGAATGTCCTGGACTCCGGGCCGTAGGTAGCGTTCATAAGCAGACGAGGACCATCGGCCCATGGACTTCAGGGTAGACACCGGGGCGATGGCGGCGGCGGTGGTTGCCGCTCCTATACGGAGGGAGTGTGCAGTGTACCGGTCCGGTGGGAGCCCGCACGCCTGGCAGAGGGTGCGGAGTCTGGCGGCAAACCAGGCTCCGGTCATGGGCTTTGCCTCTCTTGTTATGAAGAGGGGCTCCTCCTCACCGGCCTGGGGTCTGCTCGTCAGGTAGGAGCTCATGGAGGACAGAGGACAAAACAAGGTGTTATTGCCTGATAAATAAACGGTCACGCCGGCACCAGCTCTGTCCGCCTTTGAATGCTTCAGGTGCAGGACGAAATAGCGTGCGTGTAACGTTACATCTGCCCGAGTGAGGTCGTGCGCCGGGTTGAATGACAATGTGCGTGTAGAATATTCACCGACCCTAAGGAACCCATAGAAAGCCGTGAGGATGACTGTTTCCAACATTAAATCCGAGTGACTATCAAAACACCCCTGCCTCAACCGTGCGATTAACCTATGAACGAGTGAAGGAGTGAAGGGAAGACGTTTATCATTGCCTTGGGGATGCTCTTTCGCGATGCCATTAAGAAGGAGCTGGATGGATGGGTTCCCCAGCAGAGAAACGGTGGAGGGGTCAAGGCATCGCATGTGAAATTGAACACCTGCAACAACACTCTTAACCGACTGAGGCCGCAGCCGCCTAGACTCGACACAATGAACTATGAATGCAGATATTATAGAAATATTCACAGGCATGACGTTTGCATTGAATGTGGAGCAGAACGTAGTGAAGTGAGACCATGCAGAGTCGTATTGTTTTAATGTGGTCTTGGCTAGACCGGCCCTCATGTATCGGGAGGCGGATGACAGGAGGGGCATCAGGGCTTCATTCAGTCCAGAACCGTCTGCCGAAAAGGAGGGCAGACCAGGCCGGACGGAGCCGCATCTGGGCATAAACTGCGGAACTTCTGCAAATTAAACCGGGACAGCGAGTCAGCGATTTTATTGTCGAGGCCAGGGATGTGCACGGCGCGGAAAACGAAGTTCCCCTGCACGGACAGCCATGTGAGGCGGCGTATGAATTTGTTGATGAACGGAACGTTCGAACGGCCATTGTTGATTATTGTTACTGTGGCCTCGTTGTCGCAGAAGAATAAAATAAGTTTTCTAGACCACTGAGGTCCCCACAATATTGTAGCGACTACGATGGGATACAGCTCCATGAGCGCCGTGGAGCTGGCTTGGTTAGTTTGCGAGGTCAGTTCAGTAGGCCAAGCGCTAGAAAACCAGTTAATACCGAATATACCCCCAAAACCCACCGAAGGCGCAGCATCAGTAAACAGCCGGAGGGATGCCGAAGAGTCATAGCCGTCGTTGTAGAAAAATGAAACGCCGTTCCATCCGTCGCACAACTGGGACCAAAACCGGAGGTCCGAACGACAGCCCTCGTCTAAGCAGACCGGGTCCTGCAACCGCACGACGGACCGGGCCAGCTCGAGCAGCCGGGAAACGAATGAGCGGCCCTGCGGGATGACGCGCATCGCGAAGTTCAGATGCCCGAGCAGCGAGAGCAATTCCCGCTTAGTGATAACCAAACGCTCGCGCGCTTCACGCATGACGCACCGAACCCGATCCAGCTTATCGAGGGGCAGAGAGGCTTGCATTTTCACGCTATCCAGGAGGATGCCGAGAAACTCGAGCGGGCCGATAGTCTTCTCGTCGGACAGAGGGACGCCCAGCCGGGAGAAAACGCCACGCAGGGCCGTGATACAGTGGCCCGGGTCGGCAGAGGGATAATCGACGAGCAGAAAATCGTCCAGCAGGTGGACAACGAACGGTAGTCGGCAGTTATTCAGCAGGATCCAGCACAACGCCTCAGCGAGCGAGTCGAAAATCTTGGGGCTGCTCCGACAGCCAAAAGCCAGCCGAACCGAAAAATACATCAGGCCGCGCCACCGGACGCCGAACAAATGCCACTGCGACGGATGGAGGGGCATCACTTTGAACGCGTCCGTGATGCCTGCCTTAGACAGCCACGCACCTGAACCGGCCGCTGTAATTAGCTTAATCGCGTGATCGACCGACGCGTAGCAGAGGGAAAAAGAAGGCAGGGGTATCAGGCTGATAACGCTGGGAACCACGTCGTCGTGGGGGGCAGAAAGGTCGATAATCAACCGCTTTTTACCCGAGTAGGCCTACTTACGAGTCGCAACGCCGATTGGACTAAAGCGTGCGATAGAAAACGGAGACGAGCTATACGGACCGATCATGAAGCCCTTCCTGACCACCTTCTCCAGCAGCGCGTCCACCACCTCTGGCTCCCGAACAGCAGACAACAGATTTTTACATGTGTGGGAAACAACAGGCAGCCAGGCTAACCCCGCCAGAAAACCATGCACCAGTCCAGACAGCAAATAACCGACAAAACCAGGCTAACCCCGCCAGAAAACCATGCACCAGTCCAGACAGCAAATAACCGACAAAACAACGATTTGGATGCTTGGACAACGCCCTCCCCAGCTCGGGGACGTTGATGGGAGTGGAAGGTTTTATTCCCGTTTCGGCCTGCCCGGGACGAGCCCGCCGCGGGCACACGGACTTCGGATGCCCGTCCCTGCAGTAACTGCAACAATGCATGTACCGACAATTAGGATAGGAGCACACATTCTCATTAAAATTGTGGCACAACGGTGTTACTGCCGGGCGAGACACTACCTGCGCCGATGCCTTCGACCCAGCAGCGGACGCGGGCACGGACCTGGGGCACATCGAGGGGGCATGCGAAAAAGAGCCGCAAACAGCGCACGAGAGGGCCGGGCGGCTAGTAAAATGGCGGCTAACCAGCGCCAAGTCCAGCACGGACCAGTCCAGTCGCTGGTTGAAGCGCTGAAGGAACATCGCAGCTTTCGACGAGAACGAGCGATGGTACTCGTAAAACAGCGTACCGCCATAACACATGCATAAATCGGCCAATATAGAGAGATACTTGTCGAGCTCCGCCCGCCGAGCAGGGTACACCTCGCACAATATATCCCTGTAAACCCCGAAAGCGATGACGAACTCGGGGAACGTGAGGGACCGAGACAACCGGGGGTCACTGTCCTTCAGAGTCACGGACACGTCCCCGCAATCGACCACCCGCCTGTCGACAGTCTCAGAGATGAGAAGGATCCTCACTAAATTGACGTTGTTACCTGCGAGGATCTGGCTGCGCAGCGAGGGAGACACGGCGGCAGCCGGAGGGAAGAACGGGACTCCCACGGCAACGGGAACAGCTGTTCCTAGCGATCTCAGGGGAAGGAAGAAATCCTGGTCGGCCACGGGACCGGCACCCGCCGAGGCAGCAGTCACGGGCAGCGGAGGCACGGGCGGGGCAGCAACGGCAGCAGCAGGCAGCGCGGGACGAGCCGCCGGCAACGGGCAGGATTCCAGGGCCAGGATCCGAGAATCCATCGAAGTCAGCGAAGATTGGATAGCCAGCAAAGCCGACAGCACCGGATCGGCCGCGGGCCCAGCCGGGCTAGCGGGAACAGCGGTCGGCGGCACCGGCGCGGACCCTCTCGAAGGTGCAGGCGGAGAATCCGAGGACAACGCGGGATAATCCTCCGGATCCCGGGAGTTCTTCCTCTTCTGAGCGGCCTTCCTGGGCACGGAGGCGGGGGCGGGGTCATCGACCGCGAACAAAAGCGCGAGCAGCTGCTCCCGGGAAGCACCCCCGGGAACGGAGACACCATTACGAAATAGAACCTCCAGCACAGTAGTCAGAGGCCAGTCCTCCGCGCCGGGAAAGAGCGAGGGCCTGCCGGCTAGTCGACGGCTCCGGCGGACGCCTGCGGACGCGCCCCCAGACGGGCCCACGTCCGGGAGGGACTCAACGTCGGAATCCGGTCGACCAACGACCCTGCCGAACGAATCCCCCAAACCACGGACCGGAGAAGACATCGCGGGCAGAAAGGTAAGGCAAGCACAAAACACGGAAACACAAGCCGAACAGAGCAAAGAAACGAGCGAAGGGCATAGAGCAGCAACAGCGAGCATGCAATGCACAACCAGCAGTAAAGGCAAGCGCGAACAATGACATGTTTTGACAGCTTAAATACATGCGCTCTAGTGAGCTGACCAATGCTATGACAGCTACAGTCAGCTGGTGCTGCGTCATGCGTGACTGATTAACCTCTGCTGACCCCCCCGGCCGTGACGTACGTGCCTCGGCTGAATTTGCGTCGGAGACTTCATATGTAGCTGAATGTTTGCATGTCTGTGTCTTTTGGGCTAAACTTCCTCATTGAAATAAGGACGTTGGTTCAGGACATGTTCAGGACACAGCTCTAGTTGAGGGTGAGGAGTGAGGACCGCCTGACAGTAAAAGGGCTGACGGCAGCATCTCAGTCAGGAACACTCACAATCATTTGAACCTATTAAACATAAATGGCTGCATTTAGTCCCGTCTCTGCTCAAGGGGGTAGACCTGCTACCTGCCTGAGGGGTACATACATACACTTAATAAAGGTAGGGAGCAACAATCCCCCTGACAGAACCAGTGGTGGGGGATGAGCAGAAACTATGTACAGTATGTGTGTATGTACTGTAAGATATCTATCTATTGTATATTTATCTAAGATATCTAGACTCTTCTGATGTGGTAACAATGGGGTGAAAATGAGGTCCTGTTGAAAGGTATGACCACCAATCACTATTAATTCATCTTTACATCTGACACTAAAGTGTCGTACAGTACAGCAGGCAGACTGCAACCGGTTTGTCGCATCATGGTGATGCAATGCATGTGTAACGCCACCTTTCTGCCACTAGATGTCACCATTAACCAGCAAAAGCTATTTGCCTCTGCCTAGAATCAGCTTCGACTTTCTAAATTCAGTACAGTAGTTTGAATTACATCATATTAATCCTATCTAGATCTAGTCAATTAAAATGGATTGGAAATGATTAGGCATAACCACAGATGTCTCAGAGGTAGCTTTCACTGTATCGTTACAATTCTAATGTGATACATTACATTACATTACAGTCATTTAGCAGACGCTTTTATCCAAAGCGAATAACAATAATTGCATTTAACGTAGGAAGAGCCAATGTACTACTACTTGCCAGAACTCACAAGTGCATCTTCTTTCTAAAACAAGTGACTAAGAGCATAATCTAGTGCTGAAGGCAAAGTGCAAGAATAGCAATCTAAAGTACAGTGCAATACAATACAATAAAATACAATAATTGCTTAAGTGGGAGGATTGTTGTAGTACTTCTTGAAGAGATTAGTTTTGAGTCTGCGACGAAAGATGGGCAGCGACTCTGCTGTCCTGACATCAGTGGGCAGTTCATTCCACCACTGCGGGGCCAGGACAGAGAAGAGCCGTGACCGTGTCGATCGACCGCAGGGGCCTCGGAGTAACGGGGCAACCAGTCACCCCGAGGTAGCAGAGCGTAGCGGTCGGAAGGGGGTGTAGGGTTTGATACGGTTGTACATCATATCAAATCTGTCTCATCTAGTGTAAAGCCAATATTGCAACAAGTTTTGCAATATAGTCTACAGCGTTGGTCATCAGAGAGGGTGATGGTGGGCGTGAACCTCTGGTACCATGGAAACCGTGGGTAAGGCCAGGAGGGAAAGGGGACAGTCATACTGATTTTAAGAGCTCAGAAGGTCGTGGTACTGTACATGGTTGGATGTGGGTGTAGTAGGAGGTGGTAGATGGTTGGATGTGGGTGTAGTAGGATGTGTTGGATGGTTGGATGTGGGTGTAGTAGGAGGTGGTAGATGGTTGGAGGTGGGTGTAGTAGGAGGTGGTAGATGGTTGGATGTGGGTGTAGTAGGAGGTGGTAGATGGTTGGATGTGGGTGTAGTAGGAGGTGGTAGATGGTTGGATGTGGGTGTAGTAGGAGGTGGTAGATGGTTGGATGTGGGTGTAGTAGTGTAGTAGGAAGTGTTTCATGCAGGGATCTTTTGGGTTTTTTCTGGTTCCTGATGAGGGTGGTGAGTGTGTGGATGGACTAACTGCTGGGTGGTAGGAAAGGTGAATGAGCATATGGAAAGGAAGGGAGTGGTGTATGTGTGTGTGTGTGTGTGTGTGTGTGTGTATGTTTGTGTGTGCGTATGTGTATGTGTGTGTGTGTGTGCGTGTGTGTGTCTCAGCCCGGTAGGTTCATTTTATTACTGTTTATTTCTCCATGCCAGAGGTAATCAGTAGGGGGATTAGTGTGAACTGCCACCCAGCCTCCAGAGCAGCTCAGAGGCCACCAGCAGCACACAACTTGGCCCTGGCCTGGCCTGGCCTGGTCTAGTCTGGCCTGGTCTGATCTGGTCTAGTTTGGCCTGATCTGGTCTAGTCTGGTCTAGTCCGGCCTGGTCTGGCCTGATCTGGTCTAGTCCGGCCTGGTCTGGCCTGATCTGTTCCAGTCTGGCCTGGTCTGATCTGATCTAGTCTGGCCTGGTCTTGCCTTGGCTGGTTTTGCCTGGATTGGTCTGGTCTGGTCAGACCTGACCCGGATTGGTCTGGTCTGGCTTGGTCTGGTCTAGCCTGGTCAAGTCAGGTCAGGTCAGGTCTGGATCGGTTTGGCCTAGCCTAGCACAGTGACAGGAGCTGGTAGCTGCTAGCCATCTTGCTAATCCAGGCCTAAACAGTCCCCCAGCCAGGGTCCTGGGGACACTTATCGTCACATCAGAGCCCAGGCGCTGGGGGCCGGCGGCGGCCGAATGGATGAGCTAATCGCTCTGCTCTGAGGTGTTGGGGAGGGAGGAGGGGAGGAGATGGAGCTGAGAGAGAGAGAGAGAGAAAGAGAGAGAGAGAGAGAGCACAAGAGAGAGAGAGAGAGAGAGAGAGCGCCGGACCACCCACCCGGAGGATTCAGAGGCACACAGGATTCACAGTCCCATTCTGTTGACCCGCACACACACACACCGCCTGTCTCTCTCTCTCTCTCTCTCTCTCTCTCTCTCTCTCCCTCTCTCTGGGCATGGCCCTCCTCAATTGTTCCCCTTGCTAACACGGGGGGGGGGGGGACTAGCAGTAAACAGGGGGCTGAGCTCCCCTCCTTCAGGCTCACAATGGGGTGTGAATGTTGCTGGGAGGACTGGAGCAGCCCTCAGACCCGGCCCCGGGCCCCGGCACCCCCGGCCCCAAACAAACATCTGTGGAGGGTGAAGCCCGGGGGGGAAAACAGACACACTGACAACCTGTTTTTCCATTTTCCTTCCCTGTGTTTTTTACCCTCCTCTCTCACTCCCTCTCTCCTTCTCTCTCTCTCTCTCTTTCTCTCTCTCTCTCTCTCTCTCTCTCTCTCTCTCTCCCTGTCTCCTTTTATCTCTCTCTCCCTCTCCTTTTCTCTCTCTCTTTCCCTCTCTCCTTTTATCTCTCTCCCCTTTTTTCTCTCTCTCTCTCTCCCTCTCTTCTTTTCTCTCTCTCTCTCCTTTTCTCTCTCCCTGTCTCTCTCCCTTTCTCTCTATCTCTCTCTCCCTCCCTCTCCCTCTCTCTCGTTTGCTGTTCCTGGCATACGCGGGCGTACAGTATGAATAGTTTTACGAGGCAGAGAGGCGAGGAGGAGGACGTGATTTGAAATGTTTTGTTGAAGGACGCAGAGTCTTGGCGCGCAGATTCGTGCATATTTTTCCCACATGATGCATATAAATGAACACATTAGAAACGTGTGGAGCTTCGCGATGGCTTTACAGGAAAGTTTTAATGAATATTTTGGGCGGACATTCCATGTAGAAAACACAAAAAAACAACAGAAATCTGGAGACCACACCGAATACACTGCTCACATCAAAGACACAGCTTAAACTATTGTGAATGACCCTAAAGAAATCCACATTACAGAAAAATACTTCCTAGAAAATGTAGTTCCCCTATCACTTTTGCCAACAAACTGTTAAATTACATATTTTTATAATATGTTCACTTCTCAAGTTGCAATCTTTGCATGCGTACGACTGCCAATATCCTTTCAGCAGATCTACAGTGGACAGTAGCATGCGGCACGCATTACACTACTCTCTCTCCCAGGAGACCTGCGCAGTCCACCAATCAATCAACATCACCTCCTGTCCAAAAGCACGTTCCAAGAAGTAGGCCGCCAATTCTACACAAACCCATACACGCACGCACGCGCGCACAGCAGTTGCGATACGGTGATGTTGACAGAGTCTCCCCGCTGCGTCTCACGAAGAGTAAGACCACCAAGGGAAACAAAGAGAGGCCCCGCCCACTTCCCGGTCGGCCATTTTCTTTAATCAATTTCCTGTCCTGTGGACCTACGTCGTCTGTAATGACTTTCCCCGGCCCGCCCCCGTGTCAGTTCCCCCCGGGGGGTGAGCTGCTCACACTGCAGGGCCTGCTGTGCCTCCTCCCCCCCCCCACACACACCTCCACAGAGCCGGACCTAAAGCATCAATGCCGGCCCCCCTTCAGCTCCGCGGCCCCCAGACAAAGGACGAAGCCCGGCGGCTCCAGAACCCTGCGGTGCGGACCCCCCCTCCCCCCTGCCCACCTACACCGCCCGGAGGAGCAGGGAAGGTCGACCGGTTATACCGTCTGGCGCGGTGTACGCACAGAAACCAGCGAGCACGCCAACACACACACACACACACACACAAGAAAGCACAAAAATGCAAATAAGCAAGCACACAAACACACACACAAGCACAATCACGCAAGCAAATAAACACAAGCAAACACAATCATAAACTCACACACACACACAGACATAGGTTACACACACAATCATAAACATACACAGACACACAAACGGGTGCTACAGGTGTGCTACAATACATGACACTTACACACACACACACAAACTCGCGCACACACTCTCTCATTCCCTCACTAACTCTCTCTATATATATTTTGTAGGCTAGTATTTTATACTGACTACACTGACTAAATGACTAAAATGTAAATGTAAAACATTATATTCTATAAAACCCTTGCTAGAATACAAGTGCAGGGTGTTAAATACCAGCTGAGCCTGTGATCACTGGGGCTGGGAAATACTTCCCATGCTAGGAGGTCAAGAAGCTGCAGCATTCGCTCCCCCCCCTGTCCTTCCCGTCTTCCTTCTGCACTCCAATAATACCCACATCCTGGGTACGGCCATAGCTTATTGCGTCAGCAGTAGGGGAATTCACAAGAGCTGAAACAGAAAAAAAAAGATGACAAGGACTCGGTACCGCTCCGCCTTTGAGTGACAATAATATTTACGAACTGCATCGCCGAAAATATTCTCACAATCGTTCGGTGTCCTTTCTCAGTTCTGGACTTCTTTCCCCCTGCGAAAACATTTGACCACCCAGGGAAGAAATATGGATTGTAAATATCGTCGTACCACCCAAGTACTGAGGAGAATTTATCACCCAGCTGATGCTTGATAAGAGCAACCTGCTTCTAATATTGGCACGGTTCCTTTGATCAAACATCACAAACAGTCGTATAAAAAGTTATAATGTAGAGCAGAGAAGGTGATCCGGAATGTAACCCAAGTTCAAGCCAAGTTCTGGAACTCTAGAAAAGAGTATTGTATGTGTAGCCGACAAGGTAGGCCTGAAGAGAGACCAACGATGAGCTTTCCGTAGGAGGCTACTCAGAGAGAGGATGCGTAGGTCTTCCTGGGACTAGTTGTTGTTGTATCCACACGGATGTTGACATCCATTCCTGAGGGCACCGTGATGTTCGAGTTCCATGAAAGGTGAACGGGAGCGATCGGATGAAACACATGCACGCACACGCTACATCTACAGAGTCGCACGCTGCGTGTGCCGTCAGCGATCCCTCCACAACACTACCGTGCACAACGGCGAGGTATGCGCGCCGCCGTGTGCGCTCGCTAGGCCCGGTTGGGCTCTTCCTCAGGTTATTCTTCTCTTCATCAGGTTATTCTCCTCTTCATCAGGTTATTCTCCTCTTCATCAGGTTATTCTCCTCTTCATCAGGTTATTCTACTCTTCATCAGGTTATTCTACTCTTCATCAGGTTATTCTCCTCTTCATCAGGTTATTCTCCTCTTCATCAGGTTATTCTCCTCTTCATCAGGTTATTCTCCTCTTCATCAGGTTATTCTCCTCTTCATACGGTTATTCTACTCTTCATCAGGTTATTCTCCTCTTCATCAGGTTATTCTCCTCTTCATCAGGTTATTCTCCTCTTCATCAGGTTATTCTCCTCTTCATCAGGTTATTCTCCCATTCATCAGGTTATTCTCCTCTTCATCAGGTTATTCTCCTCTTCATCAGGTTATTCTTCTCTTCATCAGGTTATTCTCATCTTCATCAGGTTATTCTACTCTTCATCAGGTTATTCTACTCTTCATCAGGTTATTCTCCTCTTCATCAGGTTATTCTCCTCTTCATCAGGTTATTCTCCTCTTCATCAGGTTATTCTCCTCTTCATCAGGTTATTCTACTCTTCATCAGGTTATTCTCCTCTTCATCAGGTTATTCTCCTCTTCATCAGGTTATTCTCCCATTCATCAGGTTATTCTCCTCTTCATCAGGTTATTCTCCTCTTCATCAGGTTATTCTCCTCTTCATCAGGTTATTCTACTCTTCATCAGGTTATTCTCCTCTTCATCAGGTTATTCTCTTCATCAGGTTATTCTCCTCTTCATCAGGTTATTCTCCTCTTCATCAGGTTATTCTCCTCTTCATCAGGTTATTCTCCTCTTCATCAGGTTATTCTCCTCTTCATCAGGTTATTCTCCTCTTCATCAGGTTATTCTACTCTTCATCAGGTTATTCTCCTCTTCATCAGGTTATTCTACTCTTCATCAGGTTATTCTCCTCTTCATCAGGTTATTCTCCTCTTCATCAGGTTATTCTCCTCTTCATCAGGTTATTCTACTCTTCATCAGGTTATTCTACTCTTCATCAGGTTATTCTCCTCTTCATCAGGTTATTCTACTCTTCATCAGGTTATTCTACTCTTCATCAGGTTATTCTACTCTTCATCAGGTTATTCTCCTCTTCATCAGGTTGTTCTCCTCTTCATCAGGTTATTCTCCTCTTCATCAGGTTATTCTCCTCTTCATCAGGTTATTCTACTCTTCATCAGGTTATTCTACTCTTCATCAGGTTATTCTCCTCTTCATCAGGTTATTCTCCTCTTCATCAGGTTATTCTCCTCTTCATCAGGTTGTTCTCCTCTTCATCAGGTTATTCTACTCTTCATCAGGTTATTCTTCTCTTCATCAGGTTATTCTACTCTTCATCAGGTTATTCTACTCTTCATCAGGTTATTCTCCTCTTCATCAGGTTATTCTTCTCTTCATCAGGTTATTCCCCTCTTCATCAGGTTATTCTACTCTTCATCAGGTTATTCTCCTCTTCATCAGGTTATTCTCCTCTTCATCAGGTTATTCTCCTCTTCATCAGGTTGTTCTACTCTTCATCAGGTTATTCTCCTCTTCATCAGGTTATTCTACTCTTCATCAGGTTATTCTCCTCTTCATCAGGTTATTCTACTCTTCATCAGGTTATTCTCCTCTTCATCAGGTTATTCTCCTCTTCATCAGGTTATTCTACTCTTCATCAGGTTATTCCCCTCTTCATCAGGTTATTCTACTCTTCATCAGGTTATTCTCCTCTTCATCAGGTTATTCTACTCTTCATCAGGTTATTCTACTCTTCATCAGGTTATTCTACTCTTCATCAGGTTATTCTCCTCTTCATCAGGTTATTCTCCTCTTCATCAGGTTATTCTACTCTTCATCAGGTTATTCCCCTCTTCATCAGGTTATTCTCCTCTTCATCAGGTTATTCTCCTCTTCATCAGGTTATTCTCCTCTTCATCAGGTTATTCTACTCTTCATCAGGTTATTCTACTCTTCAACAGGTTATTCTACTCTTCATCAGGTTATTCTCCTCTTCATCAGGTTATTCTCCTCTTCATCAGGTTATTCTACTCTTCATCAGATTATTCTCCTCTTCATCAGGTTATTCTACTCTTCATCAGGTTATTCTCCTCTTCATCAGGTTGTTCTGTGGCCCCTGCAGGCCCAGAGGCTGTGTCCTCTACACTACCAGATCACCATGTGGCCTGTTCCAGTAATCCCAAAGTAAATACAGACCCTCAGAGAGGGAGAGGGAGAGAGAGAGAGAGAGAGAGAGAGGGAGAGAGAGAGAGAGAGAGAGAGAGAGAGAGGGGAACGTCTGGGAACCAGCGCTGTGTGGGGCACAGGGAGAGGGAGAGAGAAGAGAGAGAAGAGAGAGTCGGGGGGGAATGACTTCACTGTCGTTTACCGTAACGCACATTACATTACCCATCCAGGTCATTAGCGGGGCCGTCAGCAGGCGCTGGGAGCGAGCCTGGAGAGGGGTGGCCGGGGGGCCCGGCGGCGGCGGGAGGGGGGGTGCAGGTCTGCCTGGACGTGGACGAATGTGTCCTGACGCGGTCGTCTTGAGCTCATTCATTAAGGAGGAGAGTGTTCTGTTCTCGGTATCACAGGGGGGCCCCACCTGTGACCGAGTGTGTAAGCAATTGAGAGCACACACACACACACACACACACACACACACACACACAGGCAGAGCCCACCACAGAAGGTGAGCAGATGTGCCGCAGGCTTTCAGCAGAGGTAGTTCTTGGAGTCAGAAAGCAATAGCTCCCGGCATATGGCACTAATAGCGGAATCTGACATCATTTCCATCCTGAAATATGTGTGTCCGGAGTCGGGAGGCAGTCTGTGATGCTGGAATATTCATGATCTCCTCCGCTTGTTTTTGAGATGAATCTTTCGACTCCAGGCCACTAGTGGACCCTGATAAGAGAGGCGTGTAATCAGCCGTGCTCCAAATCAGGCCCAGCACGCCAACCTGGGACAGCGGGTGATTGATTTAGTTTCTGTTGGGAATGTTTTTAAAATGAATACTGTATATATATAGATATATATATGTGTGTGTGTGTGTGTGTGTGTATATACACACACTATATAACTATAGCTATATATATCTATACTGGATATAAGATCGGATGCTCGATTGTGGTACTTGACATGATGTGATGTTTTTGCTGGTATCACAGAAATAGTTTCTTTAAAAAGAATCAATTGTGTATTTGGCCCTTACACACACACACTGGATTTTTGTCTCCATGTTGCGTGCAAATGTTTGAGTGTGTGCCTGAGTGTGTGTTTCTATGCTTTTGTATCCGTTCCGTACGTTTGAACAGAATAGGCGCGCATGTGTGTGTGTTAGTAAATACACATGTGCACATTTGTCCTTCTACCAACAAAAATATTTGAATGACTCAAACCAAATGTCTGTGCATGAGCCAAATGAAAACAAAAAATGACCCCACCCGCTAATCAAAAAATGTGCCGGCCCATCGCCAGTGGTGGGCCCTGCCCTGATTACCCAGGAGGCCCGGGACGCTGCTGAGCTCCAGGCCTGAGGACCCAGCCTGCTGTTTCAACAGGCCTGGCTCCCCACCCAGAGTGAGCTCATCCATCATGTCCGCCGGGCTGTGGGGCTGCCAGTCTGCCACCAACCGTCAGGCCCGCGTCCAGGACGCTACGCCGCCGTGTCCCCTTACCCTGCCCGGTCCCTACACACACACACACATGTAGTACACACATACACACATGTAGTACACACACACACACACATAGTACACACACATACACACACACACACACACACACACACACACACACACATACGTAGTACATACACACACACCACTGTGGTAACAACTCCCACTCCATGACTCCATGTCCCTTTCTCAACCCTGTAAAACGCCTCATGTTAAGATCCTTCTATAAAAATCAGCAGGTTTCCCTGTTCTAAATTATTTGCTTGTTTGTTCCCGACAATCTGGGTCGAAACCCGAAATTCCAATCCAACAACCAACCAGACCAAAACCCCAAATGAGGGAACAGGCACGTCATGTTACTGTAAACCAGGGGACCCAGTCTTCCCAGTAATGACCAGGAGGATGGAGGGAGGAGGGGTGGAGGTGAAGAGATGGAGGGGTAGAGCTAGAGAGGTAGAGAGATGGAGGGGTAGAGCTAGAGAGGTAGAGAGATGAGAGGTAGAGATATGGAGGGGTAGAGCTAGAGAGGTAGAGAGATGAGAGGTAGAGAGATGGAGGGGTAGAGCTAGAGAGGTAGAGAGATGAGAGGTAGAGAGATGGAGGGGTAGAGCTAGAGAGGTAGAGAGATGAGAGGTGGAGAGATAGAGGGGTAGAGCTAGAGAGGTAGAGAGATGGAGGGGTAGAGCTAGATAGGTAGAGAGATGGAGTGGTGGAGGTAGAGAGATGGAGTGGTGGAGGTAGAGATGAAGAGGTGGAGGGTAGAGAGATGGAGTGGTGGAGCAGTGGAGGTAGAGAGATGGAGTGGTGGAGGTAGAGAGATGGAGAGGTGGAGCAGTGGAGGTAGAGAGATGGAGCGGTGGAGGTAGAGAGATGGAGAGATGGAGTGGTGGAGGTAGAGAGATGGAGTGGTGGAGGTAGAGAGATGGAGTGGTGGAGGTAGAGAGATGGAGAGGTGGAGCAGTGGAGGTAGAGAGATGGAGCGGTGGAGGTAGGGAGATGGAGAGATGGAGTGGTGGAGGTAGAGAGATGGAGTGGTGGAGGTAGAGAGATGGAGTGGTGGAGGTAGAGAGATGGAGTGGTGGAGGTAGAGAGATGGAGAGGTGGAGGTAGAGAGATGGAGCAGTGGAGGTAGGGAGATGGAGAGATAAAGAGATGGAGCGGTGGAGCTGGGGGCGGTGTGTGTGTGTGTGTGTGTGTGTGTGTGTGTGTGTGTGTGTGTGTGTGTGTGTGTGTGTGTGTGTGTGTGTGTGCGTGTGCGTCCGGCTGGCTGCGGGTCTTTCATGTGTGTGATAAGTGATAAGTGCCGTGGCTGATCAGGCTGAAGCAGCAGGCAGGCAGGACGGGGTCCGGGGGGCGGAGCCGGGGTCCGGGGGGCGGAGCTGGAACGTATCTGCCCCGCTCCCATGCGCCGCATTCCTCCAGCTAATTAGGAGTAAAACATCTTGACCCCCCAAGAAAACGCCGGCATTAGAGGGCCGGCCCCCCAGTCGGTGTGGTCCATCTGCGCAACCCCCCCCCCCCCCCCCCTCTCCTTCGCTCCTTTTTTCTTCTCTCTCTCTAATTCCCTCGCTCCTTGATTTGCCTCGCTCCTTAATTTGCTGACAGAGCGCAGGGCGAGCTCCCTGCTGGTTTCACCTTTACTCCCTCTCTCTCTCCCTCTCTTTCTCTCTCCCTCTCTATCCCTCTCCCTCTCTCTCTCTCTCTCTCTCTCTCCCTCTCTCTTTCTGTCTCTCTTTCTCTCCCTCTCTCTCTCTCCCCTCTCTCTCTCCCTCTCTCTCAATTCAATACAATATGCTTTATTGGCATGAATGTCAGGTGAACAATATCACCGAAGCGTCAAGAAAACAAGTAAACTAACAGATAAATAGGTCATAAAATAGGTCAACAAAGATACAATTAACAAAAATAATGCAAAATCAAATGTATCAAATGGCATGTAAAATAAATAAATACATAAACAAACAAGCAAAATAGGTCATAAAATAGGTCACTAAAGAGACAATTAACAAAAACAATACAAAATAAAATGTATCAAATGGCATGTAAAATAAATAAATAAATACATAAACAAACCAAAAAGATCCCCAAGCAGTAGAGGAGTGAATGAAAGGGCAGAGTGTGAGCTGTGAGGAGATTGTTATGTGTTGTTGTGCTGGTTTTCTCTCAGGCTGTGACATGTGCTCACATATCTTGCTGCTTCTATGGCGGTGATACTGTGTTCTGTGTCTCTCTCTGTACTGTTGCAGCTCTCTCTCCTCAGTCCTCAGCTCTCTCTCGTAACTCTCTCTTTCCTGCTTCAGCCTGCTCAACTCTGTGGTGATGGTAGAAGAGTCTCGCTGTGCTGTGGTGTTTTGGATTGGCTGTTGGCTGATCGGTTCTCTCGGTTGTACAAGTTCTCTCTCCAGCTCTGTGAATGTGACCTTCATGTCATTGATGGTGTGGTTCAGCTGGGGGTCCTGGGCCTGTTCTGGGCTGGTGGGCTCACTCTCTTCAGGGGGCTGGTCAGTGGTGGGGCAGCTGGGAGCGGGGCTGGTGTCTGTGTCTGGTAGGGTGTGGGTGTTGTCAGTTGGGGCAGCCTTCTCCTGCTGGGCCCTTGTTTTTATAAGTAGAAAGTCCCGCTCTAGTTGCTTGAGGTTCCCCTGCACTATGACAGTTCCCTTCTTATAGATGCTGATTGTTGTGATGACAGTGCCTGGGTCTTCTGCCTCTCTGTCCTTGAGTTTCCAGACATCACAGATCCCCTCTTTCTTCACAAAGGGGTAGTGGGCACTTATGGCGGAGTGCCATGCTAGTGGCTGGTCTGTGAGGAAGATCAGATTGCTGACATCTCCGTTCTTGTATAGGTCAGAAAACAGTGTCTCTGGTCTTTCCTTTAAAAGGCGCTGTTTATATGCCTTCCTGTCGCTGTCATTTTTAACCTCTTGTGGGTAGAGCAGAGGAATAGCCTCTACAGGCTGTGGTTGAAGCCATGGAACTCTGTTGCTGCTGGACTGCTGTTGATGCTACTCCTTGGTAACCATTGTTAAGGCTTAGTTTGTTGCTAGCTAGCTGTTAGCTTCAAGCTAGATTTACTTTATTTAATATTTAAAAGTTATTGCAATAAACTTTTTAATAAATCCTCTCTTTGGTTATGTTATCCCTCTGATGTTTTCACTCGCCATGGTTCTTTGGCTGTATTCTTCTTCTTACAGTAGCTTGTCGCTGGCAGGACAGCTACTGTAACTGTCAGTCTGGCAGTTGGTTCTGCTAGGCTTTTCAGTTGAGCAATATTTCTTCAATTTCTTGCAGTTTTTCTTCCTTCTTTTTTCCTTTCAGGGAGGTGATTCCTCTTAACAATTGTTTCTTCTAATACATTTGACGGAAAAGTAACAGTTTAGCTCATTTTAAAACAGAACGATTTTTTAAAACAGAAACATTTTCAGGAGCTCATGGTGCTGCTGCTGACCCTCTCTCCCTCTCTCTCCTCTCTCTCTTTCTCTCTCTCCCTCTCTCTGTGTTTGTGTCCTCCTACGACGTGAGCCCTCTTCATCGCTGACAGGCTGTCGGTTGTTCTCGGCTACCGCCGCTGCTCTCTCCCTCCCCAGCTCCGCGTTGTCTCCCAGCTCCATCCACTTCAATGGCTTCTAAAGGTCTGCTGACTCAGAACCGAAGATATCATCGGTTGAAGTCCCATTCTTCTAATTTTATTGGTTTTCTTGTGTCGGTACAGGGCAGGCGTTGCAAGTATGGCCCTGGCGGAAAGCAGCTCAACTCAAAACGTCAAAACATTTCCGCGGACTCCGTTCCTCACTAAGAGCTTCGCGCTGCTACCCGTCGCCGTCTTCACGCCTCGGTATCCTCAGGTTCCATGTCTGACAATGTGAAACGAGCGCTTGGTCCGAAGCCAGAGGCAGCTCCAGGAGACGGCAGGCTCCATTTCTAATGAATCCTAATTATAGTATCTTGTTTCTGCCCGGTGGAAGGTTGACTGGTGCACAGACAAAGGAACACATTCCAGGTAATGTTTGCTATTACCGGTAGTTTAGTTTCCTATGAGCGGACCGATGGCTGTCTGTGGTATGTCTGTGGTTTACCTCGCATTACCAACTTCACTATAATCAGCAGGCTAAGCCTTTCATGTGTTGTGATAGATATGATGCCTGTAGGACAGTTGCCTACAAAAAAAATCTCAGGCCAAGAGCTAAATGAGATCAACAGTTATCTTGAAATGAGCCGTTCAGTGTTACATCAGGACAGTGGAGTCAAAACTCACTCCGGCCGGCCACAACGGGAGCTAGACGGATTCACTCCATCTGACACAAGCGCCGTGCCACACACACACACACACACACACACACACACACACACACACACACACACACACACAGAGCGGGAGGAAACGGCCCTGCTGGAACACACTTGCAGTGGTTTACCTTGCAACGGAGGGAGAGAGGAACGGAAAGAGAGTGGGAGGGAAAGAGAGGTGGAGGAAGGTGTAGGGATGGAAATAAGATGAAAAGAGGAGAGAGAAATTGCGACAGAGCAGTGGAGAAAGAGAGAGAGAGAAAGAGAGGGAGAGAAAGAGAGGGAGAGAAAGAGAGGGAGAGAGAGGGAGAGAGGTGGAGGGAGAGAGAGGGAGGGAGAGAGCGCGGGAGAGACAGATGGAGGTAGAGAGAGGGAGGGAGAGGGAGAGAGTAAGGGAGGGAGAGAGAGGGAGAGGGAGGGAGAAAGAGAGGGAGAGAGAAAGGGAGCACAAGAGAGGGGGAGAGAGAGAGGGACCAGGGCCACTGGCCAGCATCGTGATGCTGACCTGCGCACAAGTGGATGTCAAGCCACACTTTTTCCAAACTGGACCGTGGTCAAGAGAAACACAATTTGGGGTTTGGGGTTTGGCCTCGGACTCAAAGGCCGCGATTGAGCCATGGTGGGCAGCGGACGGGCAAGCGACAGGCAGGAGGAGGAGGTGGTGGACCAGGGAACACAGGAGGAGGATTTCAGCAGCGTACAGAGCACAGAGTCCGACCGCGTGCCACCCCGCCTAAACGGCACATCACTCCCATCACCTCCCCCCGATTGTCGGCCATTTACAATTCATGAAGCGTACAGCAGAGTATACAGTATAGCCACAGTGTAGCCGTGCTCTCTGAGAGCCAGCGCGTTGACAAGTCATCTGGGGCAGAGCGACCGAGCCCCTGGGAGAGACGGGGGGCTGCCTGGGGCAGAGCGACCGAGCCCCTGGGAGAGACGGGGGGCTGCCTGGGGCAGAGCGACCGAGCCCCTGGGAGAGACGGGGGGCTGCCTGGGGCAGAGCGACCGAGCCCCTGGGAGAGACGGGGGGCTGCCTGGGGCAGAGCGACCGAGCCCCTGGGAGAGACGGGGGGCTGCCTGGGGCAGAGCGACCGAGCCCCTGGGAGAGACGGGGGGCAGATCACCGCCTGTCCGCCGGTCGGCCGGAGCTCTTGTGGAAATGCTCCATGAATCATCCACGGCCGCGCAGCCTCAATGAAGGCCTTGTGAACTTCCATGTGCTTAAGGGTCATGAGGGAGGGCGGGGCATGAGAGGAGGAGGGAGGGAGGGCGGGGCATGAGAGGAGGAGGAGGAGGGGGAGGAGGAGGGAGGGAGGGCGGGGCATGAGAGGAGGAGGGGGAGGAGGAGGAGGAGGGAGGGCGGGGCATGATAGGAGGAGGACGAGGAGGAGGAGGGGGAGGAGGAGGGAGGGCAGGGCATGAGAGGAGGAGGAGGAGGGGGAGGAGGAGGGAGGGCGGGGCATGAGAGGAGGAGGAGGGGGAGGAGGAGGGAGGGCGGGGCATGAGAGGAGGAGGAGGGGGAGGGCAGGGCATGAGAGGAGGAGGAGGAGGAGGGAGGGTGGGGCATGAGAGGAGGACGAGGAGGAGGAGGGAGAGCAGGGCATGAGAGAGGAGGAGGAGGAGGCAGAGGAGGAGGGTCGATACCTCTGCATATCTGCCAGCTCCCGTGTTTACTTGCGTGGATGGTCGTTAGCTGATCAGAAAACATATTTACTCCCCTGTGGTCCACCAGAGCACTCGTTCTCCCTTTGAAGTGTTTGTCAAACAAAAACAACTACTTCTAAATGCTTCCAGACTCCGTGCCAGGAACTATTTCCAGCTCCCTACGGGAGCTTTTTTGGACTATCAATGCTGTCTTTTTGAAGGATGGAAATGATGATGACGAGGATGAGCTAACTTCCATTGGCTATATATAGAGTACTTGTATATACAGCATGCTATCCTCATGATGGTGGCCATAGCTACCCATTACTCACTGTTCACTCTGAACATAATCATCCCGTAAAAGAAAATGAAAGTGTCTCTTCTCACGTAATTATTAGTAATAATTTTACAATTGCATTAGGTTAAAGGTGCAGTATGCGCTTTGTGATTTCCTGTTTCGCTTTTTGAAAGATTTTGAAAAATGCAACCTCCCCTCCATTCAGGCCTCCCCTCCAAAGCCACTCCTCCAAACTGGGGGGAAACAAATGGCCCTCGCTAGGCAGTTAGGTTAGTGGTGATTAGTGGTGATTCACCGTGTACCGGTACTGAAAAAGCACCGCGGTACTATCCCAGCATTTTGAAAAAAACGATACTGTCTCTTTAAGCAAAACGCATATCGGCGGTGACATCACTGACACCGCGCTAGTGGTTTGTGGGAGAAAACAACACTGTGACAAACAGGGGCCACAAAGTGAAACATGGAAATATTTCGGCTTCAAAGCTGACTAGAAATGCGAGCCCAAAAACAGCAGCACTGCTGCGCAAGCACTGTTTCATCCAGACCTTTTCAAATCATTCAAAGGCCGACAGGTGAGCGACAGAGACTACAGTCTCTGTTATGACCATGAATAAAATACAAGGTGATTGAAAAGCCTCTCTGCAGTAGTAATATACAAGTACAGTAGAAGTGCAGTTTTATAACACTGTAGCTTTTTTTAAGCACTAGTACTGAGTACTGTGACCCCAACTCATTTTGGTACCGTGACAAAACTACAGGTGAGTCCTGCAATCATTTCAAGTTCACATTAGCCGTGTTTCCATAAAAAGTCATGCGAATTTTAAGCGAACTTTTGAAAGTTCGCAAAAAATAAAAAAAAATAAAAAAGCAAATTGTTTCCATTAACTGTTTTTAGCGAATTAACTAGGCTATGTAAAGCGTGATTTCGTCAGAGGATGATGAAGTGTGAACAGGCGGGCTCTTTAAAAATCCCTGAGCTGAGGTAAACCAACAAGGAGCTGGTCTCTTTAAACATGAGCTAGCTAAAAACGCATTGCCGTCGTGTTGTACAAGTTGGCCACTTGTGCAGAATACAGGGTTGTGGCACAGACATTTGGTATCAGCAAGACAACCGTTCACTGCTGTGTGTAGGCCTACGTGGTGTGAGTTTCAAGATGTTGAGCCAATTCGTCAAATTGCCCGACGTGACTGAGGCACAGGCAATAGCTCGCCGCAACTCCACAGCGCACCTTGTGCCACAGGTGTACGGCGCACTGGACGGGACCCATATCCCCATCCTTCCCCCATCCGATGGATTATGTGAATCTAAAAGGGTGGCCCTCCATAGTGTTACAGGCGCTTGTTGATGATCAGTTCCTAATCAGGGATATTTGTGTTGGATCACCCAGTGCGCACAACGCAGCTGTGTTCACCACAATTTGTACAGGTATGATTTCAAACAACCAGTTGGTTATCTTGTTAGTAAACTTGAAAAGCAAATGGCTCTACTTGTATGATAGCCTATTGTGTAGGCTAAATCTAATGTTTACAGGGATTAACGTTCTCAGTCGCTACAAGTGCTAAACTAAATATAAAGTGTAGACTAAAATAAGTATGTGGCTTGATTTCAGTCAAAATACTTTTTTTCTTCAATCCCTGTGTTTATATTTCAATCTATTTCCAATAGATGTCCTGAGAAACACCCCCAAGCCAACGCAGGTGTAGTGAGTTGAATGTTCGCTACGTCAGAGTTTTAGTCGGTAAATCTGTTTCCATTTAACATGTTTCGCATTAGCTCTGATTCGCAAATGGCAAAAACCACCTCAAGCGAGCGTACAAACTTTTTAGCGAATTAGAGAAAGTTTATTCGAATTTTGCTGTTTCCATAAAATGCGATGCGAATTTCTAATGCGATATATGCTTCAAAATGCGCATAAAGGCTTTATGGAAACGCACCTATTGTTTCACTAACGCAGAACGGTCTGGCCTTCGCCTCCTCGAGAGCGATTATCCCAAAATCCAGACCATACCAGGCCAAAGGCTGTTCCGTACCACAGTGGAAAGCAGCCCCTGATTGATTTGTGTCCCTGCCGCTCGCTAAACAAACATGGCGGCTCCCGAAGCAAAGAGTGGTAACGTTAAAGTCAGAAGAATAAACGCAGCTATAAGTGCAGTTATTGCAGAAATAGACTTAATCACAACACTTAAACAAGAACAAGAGTATGCACTAGCGGAGTTTCTCGGTGGATAAGACGTTTTTGCTGTTCTTCCGACTGGATTTGGCAAACGTTTGCTGAACGCTGATTGGCTGAAGGTGTTTGTCTGTCAAGGCAAGTACCCCCTCCCACATAATCGCTCTCTATGGGGCGAAGGCCAGACCGATATTATGGAGCGAAGCCGTGAGCTCGCTAGATCGGGATGGTCATACCAGGCTACCTGCCCATGGTAGCACAAAGCCACTGGCGTTGCTACAGTATTGTGAAATGCTAACATAAAAGGCATTTTTAAATTTTTGTGCCAGGGTAGCCTCAAAGTATTGAAATATTTCGGTGTTGAGCTCATCCATTCTTGCCATCACAGAGGAGGAGCACGGACTTAAGAACTATTTTCTCACAGGAAGTGCAGGAAAATCAATAAATAAACATTCTCATTCCTGAGAATGTTTACATTTTACGTTTTGAGCATTGTGACCGCTGTTATATTTCCAAAAAATATCAAATGAAGTTTGATATTTTATATATTTTATATATATATATATTTTTTT
Source organism: Borostomias antarcticus (assembly GCF_949987555.1). NCBI lineage: Eukaryota > Metazoa > Chordata > Actinopteri > Stomiiformes > Stomiidae > Borostomias > Borostomias antarcticus. The sequence goes on from NC_140253.1 coordinate 13,041,439, forward strand.
ATAAAAAATATCAAATGAAGTTTCTGGTACGCAAAAGAGCTGCCATCAAAACTCAACTCGAACTCATGAAAATGTTACTTAATCAGGTGTTGAAAAAACTCTCAGTAGACGTCTCTAAATTCTAGAGGGCGATTCACGCCGTGTCGGGGAAGAGGGGCTTTAACAACACAGGAACAGGAACTCTCTAATATGAACAACACAGGAACAGGAACTCTCTAATATTAACAACACAAGAACAGGAACTCTCTAATATTCAACACAGGAACAGGACCTCTAGTATTAGAGCCACTGCCACTGATCTTCTCCTCTCTACTCTTTCCTCTTCTCTGGACAATCTCTGTCCCCTCACCTCCAGGCCTGCACGCCCAACTCCACCTGCCCCATGGCTGTCGGACTCAGTGCGTACTGATAGACGGAGCCTGAGAATAGCTGAGCGCAAATGGAGGAAAGGCAAGCTCCCAGGGGACCTTCTTAATTTCCAATCTCTTCTTTCCACATTCTCCTCCTCTCTGTCTGCTGCTAAAGCTGCTTTCTTCCGCTCTAAAATCCTAACCTCTGCTTCCAATCCTAAAAAACTCTTTGAAACCTTCTCTTCACTACTCCAGCCCCCACCTCCTACTCCCAACTCCTCCCTTCTCCCTGATGATTTCGCCAACTTCTTTGACAAGAAAGTTAACGATATCAGATCCTCTTTCCCCCCTCCCCCGGTCAACGCTCCATGCACGAAACTCACCCCCCCATCCCCACCCTCTCTCCACTCCCTGCTCCCCCCCTCCTCTCCACGCCCCACCTTATCCCACTTTTCTCCCCTCTCCCCCAACGAGGCCCTCAACCTTGTAACATCTAACCGCCCCACCACGTGCTCCCTAGACCCTGTTCCCTCGACTCTCCTTCAGTCTGTTGCACCCGAACTCCTTCCCTTCCTAACCCACCTCATCAATGCATCTCTTGTTTCAGGATGTTTTCCCTCTGCTTTCAAGACTGCCAGAGTCACCCCCCTCCTAAAGAAACCATCTCTCGACCCCTCTGATGTCAAAAACTACAGACCGGTTTCCCTTCTATCCTTTCTATCCAAAACACTTGAACGTGCTATCTTTAACCAACTGTCTTCGTACCTCCACCAGAACGACCTCCTAGATCCCCACCAATCCGGGTTCAAGGCTGGCCACTCGACAGAGACCGCCCTCCTTGCAGTAACAGAGTCACTCCATGCCGCTAGAGCGAACTCTCTCTCCTCTGTCCTGATACTCCTAGACCTGTCAGCAGCATTTGATACGGTAGACCACCAGATCCTCCTCTCCACCCTCGAGGAGAAAGGCATCGATGGCTCTGCACACTCCCTGTTTGCATCCTACCTGACGGGCCGCTCCTACCAGGTGACATGGAGAGGGTCGACGTCGGAACCGCGTAGTCTGACTACGGGAGTTCCACAAGGGTCTGTCCTGGGTCCTCTCCTGTTTTCCCTCTACACTACATCTCTGGGCGCTGTCATTCGCTCGCATGGCTTCTCCTATCACTGCTATGCCGATGACACCCAACTGGTTCTGTCATTTCCCCCTTCTGATACAGAAGTGGAGACACGCATAGCTGGGTGCTTGGCTGACATTTCGGAGTGGATGACGACACATCACCTCAAGCTCAATCTGGACAAGACTGAGCTGCTGTTCCTCCCGGGGAAGGGCTGTCCGCACCGGGACCTGGCCATCACCATTGAAGACACAGTGGTGACCCCGACTCGGACTGCGAGGAATCTGGGTGTGACCCTGGATGACCAACTGTCATTTTCCTCACATGTCACATCCGTCACACGTTCCTGCAGATTCATGCTCTACAACATCAGGAGGATTCGCCCTTTCCTCACTAATGAAACGGCGCAGGTACTCATCCAGGCCCTGGTCATCTCCCGCCTGGACTACTGCAACTCCCTCCTCGCGGGGGCACCGGCGTCAGCCATTAAACCTCTGGAACTTGTCCAGAAAGCTGCTGCTCGCCTGGTGTTCAACCACCCCAAATTCTCCCACACAACTTCCCTCCTCCGTTCCCTACACTGGCTCCCTGTAGCGGCTCGCATCCAGTTTAAAACTCTGGCGCTAACCTACAGGGCAATGAAAGGAACAGCCCCCTCCTACCTCCAGGCCATGGTCAAACCCTACATCCCCTCCCGACCACTACGCTCTGCTACCTCAGGGCGACTGGTTGCCCCGTCACTCCGAGGCTCCTGCGGTCGATCGACACGGTCACGGCTCTTCTCTGTCCTGGCCCCGCAGTGGTGGAATGAGCTGCCCACTGATGTCAGGACAGCAGAGTCGCTGCCCATCTTTCGTCGCAGGCTCAAAACTCATCTCTTCAAGAAGTACTACAACAATCCTCCCACCTAAGCACTTATTATATTATATTGCACTGTACTTTAGATTGTGATTCTTGCACTTTGCCTTCAGCACTAGATTATGCTCTTAGTCACTTGTTTGTTTTAGAAAGAAAATGCACTTGTGAGTTCTGGCAAGTAGTAGTACATTGGCTCTTCCTACGTTAAATGCAATTATTGTTAGTCGCTTTGGATAAAAGCGTCTGCTAAATGACTGTAATGTAATGTAATGTATTAACAACACAGGAACAGGAACTCTCTAATATTAACAACACAGGAACAGGAACTCTCCAATATTAACAACACAGGAACAGGAACTCTCTAATATTAACAACACAGGAACAGGACCTCTAGTATTAACAACACAGGAACAGGACCTCTAGTATTAACAACACAGGAACAGGACCTCTAGTATTAACAACACAGGAACAGGCACTCTCCAATATTAACAACACAGGAACAGGAACTCTCTAATATTAACAACACAGGAACAGGAACTCTCTAATATTAACAACACAGGAACAGGAACTCTAATATTAACAACACAGGAACATGAACTCTCTAATATGAACAACACAGGAACAGGAACTCTCTAATATTAACAACACAGGAACAGGAACTCTCTAATATTCAACACAGGAACAGGACCTCTAGTATTAACAACACAGGAACAGGAACTCTCTAATATTAACAACACAGGAACAGGAACTCTCCAATATTAACAACACAGGAACAGGAACTCTCTAATATTAACAACACAGGAACAGGACCTCTAGTATTAACAACACAGGAACAGGACCTCTAATATTAACAACACAGGAACAGGACCTCTAGTATTAACAACACAGGAACAGGACCTCTAGTATTAACAACACAGGAACAGGACCTCTAGTATTAACAACACAGGAACAGGCACTCTCCAATATTAACAACACAGGAACAGGAACTCTCTAATATTAACAACACAGGAACAGGAACTCTCTAATATTAACAACACAGGAACAGGAACTCTAATATTAACAACACAGGAACATGAACTCTCTAATATTAACAACACAGGAACAGGAACTATCTAATATTAACAGCTCACGTGCTGAGGCAGGGTAATCTGCATAGACATGAGTGATGCAGCCGAGCCTCTTGCGTCGCCAACCACCTGAACGTTCACGGAGTGGAAACACTTGCAGTTCACATATGGCGCCGTTATGCGTGGGAGTGCGCGTGAACTTGGGGGTGCTCAGAGGAGACAGTTATCCATTAAAGACGAGGGTTATTACACCATACATCGCCCCCTCTTCCCAGAGACTGCGCTCATTTAATCGTTTCCTGTCAACAGCCAGGAGTGCGATAGGAAGAGCATTCAGTCGTCTGAAAATGTGTGTCAGATGTTTGGAAAGATCAGTTGGAGCACTACAATACAGTCCTCAGAAAAACACCAAAATTCAACTGTTGTGACTATAGCGTTCTCCTACTGCCAATAGGCATTTGTCAACCTGAACCACCGTGATCGTGGCCACAATGTGGGCCTGTGAGCATTGAGCTGACCACACACACACACACACACACACACACACACACACACACACACTGCTGTCAGGGCTCCGGTTCTGAGGCTGAAGGCTGGATCTTGGAAACCTGGGGAGCCTGGGGGATAGGGGACATGGGGGACAGGGGGGATGGAGGATAAGGGGACAGGGGGCTAAGGTGACAGGGGGCCTGGGGGATAGGAAACAGGGGGGATGGGGGCCTGGGAGTCTGGGGTACAGGGGGCTAAGGGGACAGGGGGCCTGGGGGATAGGGGACAGGGGGGATAGGGGATAGGGGGGATGGGGGACAGGGGGGATGGGGGATAGGGGACAGGGGGGATGGAAGATAGGGGACAGGGGGGATGGAGGACAGGGGGCCTGGGGGGATGTGGGATAGGGGACTGGGGGACAGGGGGCCTGGGGGATAGGGGACAGGGGGGATAGGGGACAGGGGGCCTTGGGGACAGGGGACAGGGGGGATAGGGGACAGGGGGGATAGGGGACAGGGGGACTGAGGGATAGGGGACAGGGGGCCTGGGGGGATGTGGGATAGGGGGGATGGGGGATAGGGGACAGGGGGGATAGGGGACAGGGGGCCTTGGGGACAGGGAGCCTGGGAGATAGGGGACAGGGGGGATGGAGGACAGGGGACCTGGGGGACAGGGGACAGGGGGGATAGGGGACAGGGGGGATAGGGGACAGGGGGACTGAGGGACAGGGGACAGGGGGCCTGGGGGATGGGGGACAGGGGGACTGAGGGATAGGGGACAGGGGGCCTGGGGGATAGGGGACAGGGGGCCTGGGGGATGGGGGACAGGGGGCCTGAGGGATAGGGGACAGGGGGCCTGGGGGATAGGGGACAGGGGGGATGGGGGACAGGGGGGATGGGGGACAGGGGGCCTGGGGGATAGGGGACAGGGGGGATGGGGGACAGGGGGGATGGGGGATAGGGGACAGGGGGGATAGGGGACAGGGGGGATGGGGGACAGGGGGGATGGGGGATAGGGGACAGGGGGGATAGGGGACAGGGGGACTGAGGGATAGGGGACAGGGGGCCTGGGGGATGGGGGATAGGGGACAGGGGGACTGAGGGATAGGGGACAGGGGGCCTGGGGGATGGGGGATAGGGGACAGGGGGACTGAGGGATAGGGGACAGGGGGACAGGGGGCCTGGGGGATGGGGGACAGGGGGCCGGAGTTTGTGACTGGTGCCTGAAGCTTTCGGTCTGGGCTGAAGCCCTGGAGGATGCAGGCAGTCAGTCAGGCAGTCAGGCAGGCAGGGAGGTGAGGTATGTGCGGAGGAAAGGGGGGCCCGCTGGGCAGTGATCTGTGACAGCAGACACCAGAGAACCGGCGCAGGTCAGCCGCCCTGACACCCCCCCTCCACCCAGACCCCCCTCCACACAGCCCTCCTGCCCCAGGACCTGTCCACCACAGACACGGGTCAGCGGAGCTGGGAGACGCACCGTAGACAGGGAGGGTCCTCCTATCAAGTGGTGTGTGTGTGTGTGTCAAAGTAGTAGTGGTTGTCTGTGTGCGTATGTGTGTGTGTACGTACCACTGTGCATCAGAGTATATACTGTTCACACACGTACGCATACACACGCACACACGCACACACACACACACACCTCATCCTCGGGGATGGGAGCAGCCCAGGTGGTCCTGACCGGAGGGGAAACCCAGCCGTAGCCGAACACCCCTGGTGACCCGGCCCTACCTGTGAAGCCTGGCCTTTAGACTGACAGACTCCCTGCTCGGCGTGTGTGTGTGTGTGTGTGTGTGTGTGTGTGTGTGTGTGTGTGTGTGTGTGTGTGTGTGTGTGTGCCCAAGCCTTCACACCCTGTGCCTGCAGCTGCCCGCCCGCCTCCCGGTTCCCGGGGCTTCGTTTACACTCCGCCCCCCTCCTTCCACATCAACACCGCCGCCGAGGGGAAATATGAGTCAGCGCATCCGAGAGGGGGGGGGGGGGGGCACGACACACACACAACAAAGGTTCAGGTGAGCGCTGACTGATTTTTTTTTAAATTAAAAAAATCCTGTGTCCTGTTTTTTCTCTCTCAACGTCTGCTGCCGCAGACCTCCGCCGGCCCCGGCCGGCCCCACTCCGGTGTCGTTGGCATCCGGGGGGGCGGGGGGGTGGGGGCGGGGGGGTTATCTGATCCCGACCCAGACACCAGTGTGTCATAATGGCCTGTCGTTCTTTATCAGCGCCCCTCGCAATGCACGACCCAGGCCGCGCGCTGTTACAGCCATGGATTTGGGGGTGGGGGGGCAAAGGGATGTGTGTGTGTGTGTCTGTGTGTGTGTGATACCCAGTGAAGAAATACATCACTAGGGTCAAAGGGTCGAACAAGCCCAGTGTCGTGATTACTGTGTGTGTGTGTGTGTGTGTGGGGGGGGGGTGGGGGTCGGATCCCATTCTCAACTGTGTGTGTGTGTGTATGTGGGGGGGTGGGGGTCGGATCCCATTCTCAAATGTGTGTGTGTGTGTGTGTGGGTGTGGCCCAGAGGAACAGGGGTATCAGGCGTCTTACCATTCATCTCCATTTTCCGCCACGTGACTTCGTCCTCTCTGTGTCTCGTACTATCAGAGTACACCGCGGGAGAGAAAGCCAAGCGCAGCGATCCAAAAGGCCCTTCGGGAGGGGACTGCTATGCCATACACAGACCTCCAACCCCTAACGTGCCCCCCCAAACACACACACACACACACACACACACACACACCCTCCTCAAAATTAGATCACAGGTCTAATCAGAGACAGCTTTAGGCTGTGGACGGAAACTAGCCACAAACCTCATCTTCAAATGGTTGTCGGCCATCTCGGAGGCCCCCCTGTTGGGCTGCGTGACCAGGATGGAGCGCTACTTTCTGCCCCCCCGACCACACTCCGGAAAATGGAGGGAGACCACACAACAGTGAGCCATTTCCCACGCAGCCACGGAACCTCACTCGGGTTTTTAAAGCAGAAAATCCACCTCTGAACTAAAAAAAACTACAACAACAACTAAAAAACTGCTGTCCCAACGTCTCAAACCCAAACAACGTGCTACTATCACGGGCCTGACTCGACAAAATGGCGCTGACTCGCTTGTGGGTTACACATCTTGAGGTGAGCCATCTTTCACGGCGTGAGCCAAGTGGTTGCCGAGAGACGCGGTATTGATGAGTCATAATGGGTCAGCGTCATGGCTACCAGCCACTGGCAGAGGCCGGGGCTGACATGGATCCAGAGAGAGAGAGAGAAAGAGAGAAAGACAGAGAGAGAGAGAGAGAGAGAGAAAGAGAGAAAGACAGAGAGAGAGAGAGAAAGAGAGAAAGACAGAGAGAGAGAGAGAGAGAGAGAAAGAGAGAAAGACAGAGAGAGAGAGAGAAAGAGAGAAAGACAGAGAGAGAGAGAGAGAGAGAGAGAGAGAGAGAGAGAAAGAGAGAGAGAGAGAGAATGAGTTGATGATTTAACAGGCCGACCCAGGAGTGGAAGTGATGATAGGTTGATGTGGCGTTCAGGCCTGGCAACAAGTTCTCTCTCATGTTGCTGCCTTGACAGACAGAGAAAGACAGACGGGGAGAGAGAAAGAGGGAGGGAGGGAGAGAGAGAGACTGACAGGTCAAGAAAGCAAGATAGAGAGAGGTAGAGTGAGAGACAAAGAAAGAGAGACAGAGAGAGAGAGAGAGAGAGAGAGAGAGAGAGGGGAGTGAACAATATAAAACAAAGATGGAGTAGTAGTGAGGGAGAGCGAGAGAGAGAAAGAGAAATTGAGAGAGAGAGCGAGAGAGAGAGAAAGAGAGAAATTGAGAGAGAGAGAGAGAGAGAGAGAGAGAGCGAGAGAGAGAGAAAGAAAGCGGTGTTGGTGACACAGAGCCGACCGCAGCGCCTAGCAGGCTGCAATCACGGCATGTCGCCGCCCGGCCTTGAACTTGTTTAGGTATCATTAAGACACTCGTCCTCCACTGCTCTGATCTGGGCTGACAAGACAGACAGGCCGGGGGGGTGGAGGAGAGAGAGAGAGAGAGAGAGAGAGAGAGAGAGAGAGAGACAGAGAGACAGAGACAGAGAGAGAGAGACAGAGAGAGAGAGAGAGAGAGAGAGAGAGACAGAGAGATAGAAACAGAGAGAGACAGAGAGAGAGTACACAGTAGCTTCATGTGTGTTTGTTTTACAACCCCGGGATGCTGTCACGCCACCGCCTTCGCGTCAGTCAGCCACGGCGCGTAGCGCAGTGGAGGCGTGGAGACGGGCAGAACGAACACGGCGAACGATGCAAGCCGTCTGATCAATGCCGCCGCTGCACGTTATTTGGGAGGGTGCGCTCGGACGGATAACCGCCCCAGGGAGCCGCCGACAGAGCGGGCTGAGGCGGAGGCGGAGAGGGGAGCTGGGATGGGGTGGTGATAACGCCGACGCGGCGGCCATCTTCACTAAAAACCCAGAGACAGTCAGACACGTTGGGGGGGGTTGGGGGGGTTGGGGTAATGACACGGCAATCAGCTCTGCCCGAACCCCCGCCTCGCCGGTAATTACCCCCCCCCCCCCCCCCCCCCCCTCCGCCCTCGTGTGCGGAAGCCTTCATTTCGTCCTCAGCCACGGCCGAGCGGCGGTCTGCTCGCTCTCCAGCGGTAATGACAGGTCAGCCGGGCTCCGAGGACACGCGCGCCCGAGGCTTCCCACCTACGCCGTCGACGCCGCCGTTGAGTCCGGTGGCGCGTTTAAATCTGGTCAAGGGTAACGTTGGGCCACAACTGCTTACAAAATTACAAAGTGGCGTAAAGTCTAATTCGGGGCCAGCTGTGCTGACCAACCGTTTCACAGTCCGTTATTTTTTTCGTGTTGCTATTCTGTGCAGCGCCATCGCCAGACGGACACTAGTGTTTACTTCCGTCGGCCGTCGAGGACAATCGAGATGTTGGAACGCCGGGGCGGGAATTCTCTCTCCGGCTTGTTTGTCTGTCGATCCAATAAACACGGCGGGATGGAAATCTCCCACAAGCCACCTGGCTCTGCGCCGACCGGGGATGTTTGACTTCGCTAGGAATGGATATGTGCGGCAGCGGGTGGAACGATACACACAGGACGCACAGCGGGGGGAGGGGGTCTGACGTCCTTCGCCCGCCTCTGGAGAGGAGATAGCATCTGCTCCGGGTCCGAGGGCGTCACGACTCGCTGAGGGATGAGGAACACGGCATCCAAGACAAGCTTTTAACCGTCACCAACAAAACCCTCCGGTCCCAGATGACGATCGGAGGGAAAATATAACATTTCATTCCTCTCCCCGTTGAAAAGACCCTCCTCCATCATCTCTCTCCCCCTTCCCCCCCCCCCCTCCTCCCCTCTCTCTCTCGCCCCAGCC